>NC_133422.1:108129375-108430000 GCF_049350105.2 Macaca mulatta | reverse complement strand
ACTCGCGCGCCGGCGCGGCGCAGGCCGGCGCAGGCGCAGAGTTGCAGACCGGATCGGCGCAAGCGCAGAGTCGCGCGTCGGCGCCTCGCAGGCCGGGGCGGCGCAGGCGCAGAGTCGCGGGCCGGCTGGGCGCAGGCGCAGAGTCGCGGGTCGGCGCCGCGCAGGCCGGCGCAGGCGCAGAGTCTCAGGCCGGGGCGCCGCAGGCGCACAGTCGCAGGCCAGCGCGGCGCAGTGGTAGAGTCCAGCGCTGGCGCGGCGCAGGCCGGCGCAGCCGCAGAGTCGCAGGCCGGGACGGCGCAGGCCCAGACTCACGCGCGATTGCGGCGGAGCCCGGCGCAGGTGCAGAGTCGCAGGCCGGGGGGCGCAGGCGCAGAGTCGCGCGTCAGCACCGCGCAGGCCAGCGCAGGCGCAGAGTCGCAGGCCCGCGCGTTGTGGGGGGGGGGGTCGCGGCGCAGGCGCAGAGACGCACGCCGCGTGGGTCTGAGGGGGCGCGGTGCAGGCGCAAAGACGCACGCCACTGGGGGAGCGGCGCAGAGACGGGCGGAAAATCAGTAATCTGAAAAGCCGGGCTCGGGTGCCCCCTGCTTGTAGCCGCGCACTGCAGGGCCCTTTGCTCAGTGCGCCCCCTGCTGGCCACTGGAGTAACTGCAGGGCCCTCTTTTTTACAGTGGTGGCCAGCGCCCCCTGCTGGCGCCGGGGCACTGCAGGGCCCTTTTGCTCGCAGTATAGTGATGGCACGCCGCCTGCTGGCAGTTGGGGACATTGCAGGGCTCTCTTGCTCACAGTGTAGTGGCAGTACTCCCGATGCTGGCAGATGGGGACACTGCCCGGCCCTCTCGCTCCAAGTGAAGTGGCAGCTGGCTCCCCGGCTGGCTCCCCAGCTGGCAGCTGGGGACACTGCCGGGCCCTCTTGCTTGCTTTGTAGTGGGGGCACGCCCCCTTCTGGCCGCTGGGGGCACTACAGGATCCTCTTGCTCACAGTGTGGTGGCAGCACGCCCCCTACTGCCAACCAGGACACTGCAGGCTCCTCTTGCTCATGGTGTGGTGCCCGTGCGCCACCTGCTGGCAGCTAAGGACACTGCAGGACCCTCTTGCTCACAGTATACTCGTCGTACGCCCCCTGCTGGCATCTGGGGACACTGCCGGGCCCTCTTGCTGGCAGTGTCGTGGCAGCACAACACCTGCAGGCAGATGGGGACTGTGCAGGGCCCTCTTGCTCCAGGGGTGACGGCTGGCGCCCCCTACTGGCCGCCTCCTGCACCACTTAAAGTCAGAGCGCCAGTTATTAAGTGTCATCAGTTCTGGAAATTCAAACTGAAACGGAGCTATTACTGGGGAGAGCTGATGTCCCACTTCTTTTCTAACTTGGAAGGAGTTTCACCAAGAGGCAGTACAAAGATGGCAGACCACTTCATTGAAAAAAATACAGTGTGAAGAGCTTATTGTAGAAAAATAGGCAGGCTGATCGTGCAGGAAAGCAGCCTAAGAGTCCTGTGCAGGGAATTTTATTTTGGACTTCACAGTCCTGCCTCTGTCTCAGGTCTGCCCGTTATCTTTGGTTTTCCTGCTACTGCCTTAGGTCCCCACTTAGGCTCATGGGACCTCCTCACAGTTGGTTGAGGCACATGTGTGGTGATCGATCCCAATCCACTCTGGCACCGGGCTCCTTCCCGCCATCCCAGGCAGGCTGACAGCAGTCACATTTGTACCTACTGGGCCTATCTCTTTTGAATGTCCTACTCTGCCCTAATCTGTACTTATGGTGCCAGGTTTCTTTTAAGAATGTTCCCTTTGTCCTTATTGGCATGTAGCTAGCAATATTCTGACATTTTTACTGCAGAGTGAATGATGACTGGGGCATCTTAAGAGGAGTTCTAGGGTGTTTCTGTCTGCATAGGTACCTCTTCTCCCTCCTACCCACAATTGACAAGTGCCCATCCACTCCAGCATCAGAGATGCTACTAATATGTGAATTTTTGATGGTCCCTCCAGGTGAGCCTTCCCAGGCTTTCCCTTTTCCCGGAGCTCCCCCTCCTGTTCATGTCTAGCTGTCTATCTACTCTAACAGAGCCCACTATCCTGTGTCTTTCCCAAAAATAGTGAGGGAACAATGAATTGGAAACCATAGCAAATAATATGCATGTAGATGAAAACTTTACAACTTACACAAATAATCACTCAAAATCATCCTTACACTAAAAATGCAAAACTGTACAATTTCTAGAAGAAACTAGAGAAGAAAAACTATGTGCCTTTGGGTTTGGTCATGAATTTTAACAAATGACACAAAAGGTTGATATACACAGAAGAAATGACAGTGTGGATTTCTTAATGTTTAAAGTTTATACTCTGGAAAATACCTTGTGAAGGGAACAAAAAGACAAGCCACATATTGAAAGAAAATATTTGCAAAATACAGATCTGAGAAGGAATTTGTATTCAAAATATATACAAAATTATTAAAACTGAACAATAAGTTAAACAGCCCAATTAAAAATGCACACAGATCTGAACAGACACCTCACCAAAGATGATCTACAGATGGCAAGTAAACATACAAAAACATGCTCAACATAGTAGATAACTGAAAACCGCAATGAGATAGCACAGCTGGTCTATATCTGTTAGAACTGCTAAACTCTTTCAAAAATGACAAATTGCTGGAGGAAAAACAAGAACTCTTTTCACTGCTGGTGGAACACAGTGTATAAGACCAAAATATGCCACTCCAAAATATAATGGTAGGAAACCAGAATATGCCACCCAAAAATATGTCCCTTTGGCTTAAGAATTATTCCAAGCTGATTATTTTGAAAAAAAATGCTAACCACGGAAGTTCTGAAAACAGAGTAGAAATTACCCTTGTGTAAGGAAAATTTACATCGATAAAGGAAATCCCCATTTAAAAGCTACCTCTCTCTCTCTCAGCACCAAGAAGAGAAGGATAACTAAATCACTAAAGAGTCTTATCAACGGAGAATGCACGCACTTAAGTCTAACAAACCTTACCCTTGTCTACTGTGCTTTTGGTGGTTAACTCCCCACTACTGCACCTCAAATCTTCTTTATTTACATTGAAGATAGTATTTATGCTTGAATCAAAAGCCACCTGTTGGAGATTTACTCATTTTTCCCTGAGTATCTTCCATGTAGCCATAAGGTATACATGTTTTTAAACTTTCCTGTTTTTCTCATTTTAATCTGTCATTTGTTACAGAGGGTCCCATCTAAGAATTCCGAAAACATAGAAAATTCTTTTTCCTCCCCTATTACAAGTTGGGCAGTGTTTTCCAAAGCTAAACAAGTCTCACCTTGCAATCCAAAAATCACATTCCTAAGTATTTTGACAAATACTTTGATGTTATTTCTTTTTCTTTTTTTTTTTTTTTTGAGACAGAGTCTCGCTGTGTCTCCCAGGCTGGAGTGCAGTGGCGTGATCTCGGCTCACTGCAAGCTCCGCCTCCCGGGTTCACGCCATTCTCCCGCCTCAGCCTCCCAAGTAGCTGAGACTACAGGTGCCCGCCACCACGCCCGGCTAGTTTTTTTTTTTTGTATTTTTAGTAGAGACGGGGTTTCACCATGTTAGCCAGGATAGTCTCGATCTCCTGACCTCGTGATCCACCCGCCTCGGCCTCCCAAAGTGCTGGGATTACAGGCTTGAGCCACCGCGCCCGGCCTGATGTTATTTCTTAATAAAAGCTACCATGCAATTATTTACAGAAGCTCTATTCATAATGACCAAAGGAAAAAAAAAGAATCAGAAAGTCTTATACTAGATGACTGTGTGGGAATCCACTCAGACATCAAGAGTTCTTATAAAGATTACTTAAATGAAAGCATTTGAGATACTGAAGATAAAGGAAGAAATCTTACCAGAACTTACTTTATCCAATTAAAGCAGAGTGCCCAGAAAACATACAGCTGCCATTAACTCCATCCAAGGAGTTTCTTGCAAATTCAGCTGCCATGAAGACAGTGTAGTCTTTCTCATTAGCATTGATAAATGAAAATGAAATCCTAAGCTCCCAACTGACTGAACAGACCAACTATTGGCTGAGGGAACCCCAGAGTAACTTTCAAAACTGAGTTCTCAGCTTGGCCAAGATGGGATGATGCGGGTCAGATACACCTTGTTATACCCCCTCGTTTGCTAACCATGATGATGCTTTCTTCCCTAAGGATTCAACAGAAACAAGCCCTTTCATAGGCTCCACCACTGATATCAACCTCTCCTTTCTTGCCTGATAAGAGACCACCCATGACGGAGAGGTTCTGGCCTGCGTACAGAGAATGCACAGAGCGAGTTTTCATGTCCTCTGCTTCACCTTTTAATGTCAGAGGGCTGAAAACTCTACCCTGGGATCGTGCTAACACTGCCATTTTTTGTACATGGGACCCATGAAGAAGCAAGAAACTCAATTGCGCAAGCATGCATTTCTCCTCTCATAAATATTCATGACTCCTCCTAGTTTATTAAATATATGTTTTTGCCAATTCCACTCAGCATAAATTACTTTCCTTTACATCTCCCTTGAAGCATCTGTTTCTGGCTTCTGGCTGGAGGCTATGCTTCCCAGTCTGTGAGAAGGACAATCCTGCAGGCTGCAACTCTTTATAGGAAATAAATCTCTCACTGGGTGTGGTGGCTCATGCCTGTGATCCCAGCACTTTGGGAGGCCAAGGCGGGTGGATCGCCTGAGGTCAGGCGTTTGAGACCAGCCTGGCCAACTTGATGAAACCCTGTATCTACTAAAAATACAAAAAATTAGCCAGGTTTGGTGGTGGGCATCTGTAATCCCAGCTAATTGGGAGGCTGAGGCAGGAGAATCGCTTGAACCCAGAAGGTGGAGGTTGCAGTGAGTCAAGATCACACCATTGCACTCCAGCCTGGGCAACAAGAGTGAAACTCCATCTCAAAAAAAAAAAAAAAAAAAAACATAAAGAAATGTCTCCTTTCCAAATTTATGAATGTCATCATTCTTCTGTTGACAGCATTAAAAGGTTCAAAAAGACCTTCCATACTCTCCCACAAAAGCCCTAGAAATTGTCATTTTGTTAATCATTTTGGATGCTGAAGAACTTGTAATCCAATGAGTAGAAATGTTCGTACCCCATTTATGGCTGTCAACCTGCCAATTCTCAGGAGTTTGTATCAGCCTAAATCTGAAAGGATCTCATCCCATTAGGATTCTTGTCTCCTTTTCTGTTGCCTTTGCCCACTGGCTCTGCCAACAGGGGTCTTTTTTTCTCCTTGGCTATCTTTGGATATGGGGGCTCCCTCTTCTGTGCCACCTTAGGGAATGCCTTTTGCATGCAGGGCTAAGTCATTAAAAAGCCTACAGTTTCAGTAACATTTTGAGTGAGTACTCTGTGAAGCTGGGTGGAATCTCAGGCTTCTTTGTCTGGAAGGTAACTCTTGGGCTACAAGTTTCTTATCCTAGCTTTGGTTTTGAGGCCTCTGTGTTCTACTCTTGGGTTGGAAGTTATTCCTGACTTTTTGTTTCATGGTGTCTCTGTGATCTTGATCTTGCTCCTTTCATGGGAACTTCTCAGTTGAATAAATTCTCCCTTCTCAAACCTCTGCTGACTATGTGTTCCACCAATATGGAGCTAATTCTGTCTGCTTCTTTTCCTGTTTGCATGACTTTACTAAGAATAAGAATTATTTAGAACTTTAATGTCTCCTTTGAGAAAACTTTTATCTTCCAAATTGCCTCCTTTTAGACCTTTCCTTTCCCATTTGAGTCTCTCAACTCCTTATAATCACTGAAACTTTAGCCACCCTGCTCCATGCCTTGGAGGCTCTCAACATGCTCAAGAATCTGCAAAAGCAAACATGTGGGGCTGAAAAATAAAATAGAAAAAAATTATTTCTCAGCCTCCATAAGATTGTATGTCAAATCAAAAGAAAATCTTACAAATCTCCAAAAGTATTAGCGAGAAAAAAGCTTTAGCCCTCATATGAAGAAGATAAAAATTTGTTCCATTTTCCAGAAACACAGTTATAATACAAATATAAAATGGGGCAAAGACAAAAACCAAGTCTTCTATATAAACTAGTGAATTTTGTATTATTGTAATCACATTATTCAGGGTTCTCCAGAAAGGCAGAATCAATGTGATATATGTAGATAGATAGATGAGAGAAGACTCATTAGGGGAATTGGTTCACATAATTATGGAGGCTGAGAAGTTCCACGATAGCCTGTCTCCAAGTTGGAGAACCAGGAAAGCGTAGCATGGCTCAGTCCAGGTCCAAAGGACTCAGAATGAGGGAAGCCAATGGTGTAACTCTCACTCTGAGGCCAAAGGCCTGAGACCCTGAAGTTCTGATGTTAACGGCAGGAAAAGAAGGACGTTTCCATTTCAGAAGGAGATAATTCCCCTTTCCTCTTCCTTTTTGTTCTATCTGGGTTCTCAACCAATTGGATGGTACCTGTATTCATCCATTTATACACTGCTATGAAGAAATACCTGAGTCTGAGCAATTTATAAAGAACAAAGAGGTTTAATGGGCTGACAGTTCCACATGGCTGGAGGGGCCTCACAATCATGGTGGAAGGGGAAGCAAAGACGTCCTTCTTCACATGGCAGCAACAAGGAGAAGTGCTGAGCCAAACGGGAAAAGCTCCTTATAAAAACATCAGATCATGAGAACTCATTCACTATCATGAGAACAGCATCTCAGTAACCACCACCATGATTCAATCACCTCCCACTGGGTCCCACCCACAACATGTAGGAATTATAGGAACTACAATTCAAGATGAGATCTGAGTGGGGACACAGCCAAACCATATCTGTGCCCATCTACATTGGGTCAGGGTTACCTCAGTGTCTTGCGGAAACACCCTCACACATATGCCCAGAAATTGTGTTTTACCAGCTATGTGTGTCTCTTAATCCAATCAAGTAGATGTCTAAAATTAACCATCAGAATATTTATGCCTGATTCATGGCTGAAATTTCAGGATGAAAGCTATGAAATCTCTATTTGTGTTTGTATGTCTATTAATGTGTGTTATGTATATGTGATATTTTATTAACTCAGGATAGCATTGCAAAATTCATTTATAAAATCCTTTAAAGGTGCTCCATTCTAACTTGGCTTGGAAAAAAATAAGCATTTATAAATAAATATTCACCAAACTCCTAGAAATAGAGGAACTGATCAAATGTTTTTTAAGTTAACATGATTTGGATAAAACTAAGTTAAATAAGGTTAATATAATATTTTTGGTATAATAAAACCACTATGTCTTCAAAGTTACCACTACTGAATTTAAAACAAGCATAAATTCCTATTCTGCTTGAGTTCTAGTCAAATAAGCTAATATTATACTTACTAGAAATGTAAAATCTTAAAGCTTATAGATTTGATTCTAATTAAGTTGTCATTCTTATGAAAAACATTATTTCTTTTTTATGATGAAAAGATATACATATATTTAGAGTTAGCCAGCTGGACTCGGTTTAGATGATCCCAATTTTGTTGCAACATCCAAAGCGTCACAATCAGGAGCCAGTCGAACATTTGCCTTCTTCTCTTTATCAGGTCGAATCGGGATGTTGACTGTGGCCACATCCATGCCCCAGAGCTTCTTCACAGCCTGTTTAATCTGGTGCTTGTTGGTTTTAACATCCACAATCAACAGAAGCATGTTGTTTTCTTCTATCTTCTTCATGGCCAACTCAGTGGTCAGCGGAAACTTGATGATGGCATAGTGGTCAAGCTTGTTTCTCCTGGGGGTGCTCTTCCAAGGATATTTGGGCTGCCTCCGGAGTCGCAGTGTCTTGGGCCACCTCAAGGTGAGTGACATGCGGATCTTCTTTTTTGTGTGTTGCTGTGGACACCTTTCAACACTGCCTTCTTGGCCTTTAAAGCCTTCGCTTTGGCTTTGGCTTTAGGGGGGGAGGAGCTTCCTTCTTCACTTTTGGTGCCATCTTGTGAAAAGCGAAAAACATTATTTCAAAAATAATTTGTTTACTGTAAACCTGCTTAATAGTAGCTTCCAAAATACTTTCGGTAATTTTTAACCTTAAAGTTAAGCTAAGTAAAAGATTTGCATTAAATATCTAGACCATTTATAAATAAGATACAATACTAAAACATTAATTATTGAACATAAATAATTCAAGTTTATATACTTTTGGCTTCTTATTTTTACAGAAAGACTAAAGATATTTTGGCCCATTAATAAACATGGTTTTCTCTGCCACAATGAGAAATTGTACTATGAGGAAACACATCCCTGTAGATGTTGGGAGATGGTATACTCATACATTTTCTAACCTACTATAGAATACTAATATATGACAGTTTATGACTGTTTACTTCCTAGTTTTCTCTGGAAAATAAAAGATTACTAAGTATTAAAATTATAATCAATATATGCAAATAAAACTACTAGAAGTAATAGAATAACTAGAAACGACTCTATGCAAAGCATGCAAGAAAAGTAGGGCATGTTTCACAAGTAAAGTAGGATGTATTTTTTATAAGGAAAACCATACAAAAGATACAAATAAAAAGAGATATCTAACCTTCCCTGTGTTATATTTGTATGGGTAAAATGTTATGTTTTCAGAAATTATATAAACTTCCTGGAAATTTGTCAATGTCCTCCTTATCCATGCTATGTGCCAGTATAGAGTTATGAGTCATAATTCCAATTATTATTTTAAATGTTGTGCTGGGTGCAGTGGCTCACACCTGTAATCCCAGCACTTTGGGAGGCCGAGGCGGGTGGATCACAAGGTCAGGAGATCAAGACCATCCTGGCTAACACGGTGAAACCCCGACTCTACTAAAAATACAAAAAATTAGCCAGGCGTGGTGGCAGGCACCTGTAGTCACAGCTACTCAGGAGGCTGAGGCAAAAGAATGGCGTGAACCCAGGGGGAGGAGTTTGCAGTGAGCCAAGATCGCACCACTGTACTCCAGCCTGGGTGACAGAGCGAGACTCCGTTTCTAAGTAAGTAAGTAAATAAATAAATAAATAAATAAATGTTGTATGCCACAGAAAGAATCGAATATCCTTTTCAATTGTGGTATAATTACAGCCATTTCATATTCTTTGTCATTTAGATATTCTTTCCCCCTGATGCTTTCCTGAAAGCTCCTCCAATCAGCTACAGGTCAGAATGTTCATCTCCAACACAGGACTCCCTCTGAGACTCACGGTAAAGAGTATGACAGGTACTCTGGTTAAAGGCTTCTGATGATATTGCTTAAATAACTTTAAGACCACACACTTGACTCGGTGAAGATCTCCAGAAGCCTGGTGGAGAAATTGATGGGGTCATGAGACTGCTAACCCAAGATCCAACAGGACTGGAATTTATTACATGGCACTGAATGAACTGATGAAAATTGATTATAATTTTATAGCTTTTTAGAGCATTGCTGGTTCTTTAATGTTCTAGTTTCTGAATTTAAGAAATCTCTTTCTCTTAATCTAACTGTAACTTACAACAGTTTTGTAGGTTATACTTTTGTAAACAGAAATGAAGCATTTATCTTTTTTCCCCTGCCTGATTTCTCCAGAATTTTGAAATTCTTACTGAATACTCTTATTTTCATGATGATGCAGTTATTAGCAAAAGTCCAGTAAGAATCTGTTCACCTTATAACAGGACATAATTGGAAAATTTGGTTATATTATCAAGGTTTTTACTGGAACATCATATTTTAGAAGTGTACCTAAGATCAGTTATGACCAGCAATTTTAAGGAAGTACGGTTGACTTTTATGGAGACAATGCTTACAAAGCACTGTGAGAAATGGGAAAGTTCTTCTTCAAAGATTGTAAAAAGTCACAATTTCTTACTGTAAGATTGCTATCCACTATTTTTATGTGTGTGTGTGTGTGTGTGTGTGTGTTCCAAATCTGTTGTCCTAGCTTGCTCCAGCATGCCTGGACAGAACTAGACAAGCCCCAGCCCATAGTGTATACCATTCCTTATTTGGAGATGCTTCCTTAACTATCCCTGGCAACTTCCTTTTCTTTCTTTGTTCTATTCCCCTTACCTAATTAAGAAAGTTTTAAACTAATAGCCAATTGGGTAAAGCGTAAAATGTGAGGTCCTATTCCAGCCAGTGGAAACTGGACACAGCAGTAGGGTAGACGCATCAGGTTATAAGTAACTCTGTCTCCTTTGTTCGATGTGCTCTTGTGGCTGGACAGCTATTGAGTAGCACCCTTTCTGCAGAAAGTAAAGCTCGCCTTGCTAAGAGATCATTTGTTCCCACGTTAATTCTTTTTTTGTTGTTGTTGTTTTTTGGAACACCAGAAACTTCATTCCCAACAGCACTCTGAGAAAAGACAGGCTGATACTTAGATTACAGGGTTCACAGCCTTACTGGTTAGTAAAGAAGGTCATTTCCTGGTAGGCCCAGGAATTTAGGGATATTTTGGGGGCCTCAAGAAGAGAGGAATTCACACAAAGCTATAAGGACTACAGCTGAAATTTGATAGTATGTTCTTAGCTTGGCTTTTAGCCTGAATAAGGCCTTTAAAAGTCAAATCTGAGATTCTGTATGAAAACTTCCAGCAAAGAAACTTGAAAGCACCTATGTGGCCATCTCCTGTTCTTGCTGCACTTACGTAAATAATCCAGCAAAATCTAACAAAACTAGACTTATTTTTAAAACAAGAATAGTCTTACTTTGATTATGATCAAAAATGATGGTTACTACAGAGAGAAATTTTATGTTTCAATGGAAAACTATAACTTGGACGGACATGGTGGCACATGCCTATAATTCCAGCACTTTGGGAGGCCAGGAGTTCAAGATCAGCCTGGGCAACATGTTGGAAACCCCGTCTCTACCAAAAATATAAAAATTAGATGGGCACCATGATATGTGCCTGTAGCCCCAGGTAATCAGGAGGCTGAGGAGGGAGGATCACTTGCACCAAGGACGTAGAGGTTACAGTGAGCTGAGATTGTTGCACCTTTGCACTCCAGCCTGGGTGACAGAGCCAGACCCTGTCTCAAAAAAAATTTTTTTTTAAAGGAAAGCTCTAGCTATTGTGGGTTATCAGATTCTTGTCTTGTTTATTGTTTTTGGGCTATTTTTACCTCTTTGTAAACTGGATACTGCCATCTGATGAATTTTGTCCCACAGTGATACTTGTGGAATCAGAAGCCAAGTATTGTCTCTCCTACTAATGTATCTATTGTCAGTTAATTTGAAGGTCTCCAACCCTGGAACAAAGTTAGAAGAGGAAGGTTTTGCTCCCCAAAATGCATAACCAAACTGTGGTACATTCATGCAATGGAATACTATTTAGCCATAGAAAGGAACAAGCTATCAACTCACACAAAGACATGAGTGAATCTTGTATGCACATTGCTAAGTGGAAGAAGACAGTCTGAGGAGAATACACACAGTGTGACCTCATTCTATGAGACACTACAGAAGGCAAACCACATGGATAGGAAACCATTGGCTCCATGGGGTGGGGTTTGAAGCATTCCATATGATACTTTAATAGTAGGTACCTGCCACTATGCACTGGTCAAAATACGCAGAATTTTACAACCAAATGGGTAAATCAAACTCTATTCAAATTAAATAAAATTACTCAGGATGTGGAGTATCCCAGGACAGAATACATCATGTGAAAAAGAATTTAACTATGCTACAAATTACTATGGTTTGGATATGGTTTGTCCCCGCAAAAACTCGTGTTGAAATTTGACCCCCAATGTGGCAGTGTGAGGCGGTGGGGCCCGGTGGAAGGTGTTTGGGTCATGGGGATGGATCCTTCATGAATAGGTTAATGTCCTCCATGGGGGTAAGTGAGTTCTGCTCTCACAGGAATGGATTAATTCCTGCAGGAGTAGGTAGTTAACAAGAGTCTGGGTTCCTTGGCTTCCTGCATCCCACTTTCAAATGTGATGAGTACCTCACCTAAGAAAGGCCCTTGCCACGCTGGTTCCCTCTGCTCACCCAACTGTACTGACTTCTCTTAACCTCCTATGAACACTGTTTTCTAGGTTGGGTGTGTTTTCTGTAATAAAAAGGTATTTTTGCACCACTTATGGAGGACTTTTTGGATGCCATGCTAAGCATTTCATAGTCACGAGCTCATTGTACAAACTACCCTTTAAAACACTCAGATGAATTAATATTCCCATATGAATTGGCCTAAGGAAGTGTGTGCTGGAGAGATTAAGTAATTAAATGACAGCATACAGTTAATTACTGAGGGGATTTGGGTTTGGACCTGTGATCTGTGATTCAAACACTCATGTCTATAACCACAAGTGCTGCCATATCATTTGCATAAGGATTTAGAATCCCTGCTGGCAGGCCTGGGAAGGTGCATTGTAACCAGATAAGAGGTAATTACCACATTTACTGAGTTGTGAGAACCACTGCACTGCCTCTCAGAGAATGCCAGGCGCTCCTGTGTTTGTCTCAGTGTCTCCAGCTTGAATTGCTTCACCCCTGGCTCTCAGCAATGCTGCTTCTCTCTCCTGCATGGATCACCTGTTCCTGGAATTCATTCTCCCATTTCTTAGGCTGCCACTTTACTGTAGCTTCCTGATCTAAGGTAAAGCTTTGATGCTGTGCATGTCCCAAAATGCCTGAGCACTATTCTCACACTGGGTTGACAGTTTAGTTGGGTTTAAAATATATATATTTCTCTCAGAATGTGAAGGCCAAATTTCATTTTCTTATTATATCTAAAATTTCAACGAAAAATTTCAGTGCCATTTTGGTTCTTGATTCTTTGCAGGTGATCTTTTTCTTTTACCTCTCTGGAAGCTTTTCAGATCTTTATCTCTGATGTTATCAAATTTCACAATAATGTGCTTTAGTGTAGAAGAACTTTGAAATTCATTTTGAAGGGAACTCAATAGATCTTTTAAATCTGAAAATTCATAAACTTTATTTCTGGAAAATGTTCTTGATTTTTAAGATGTGTAATTCACATACTACATTTTACTCATGTAAAGTGTTCAATTTAGCACTTTCTGGAAGTAGCAGACTTCACCACTACTTAATTCTAACATATTTTCAGCACCCAAGAAAGAAACACTGTATTTTCCATTTTTTCATCCTACAACCTCTGGCAACCATTCCCTTTTGAGGCTGAGTACTATTCCATTGTGTGGGAATACTTCATATTATTTATCTGCTCATCAATTGGTGGACGTTTCAGTTGTTTCTACCTTTCGGCTATTATGGATAATGCTGCTATGGAAATCTGTGTCCAAGTTTCTGTGTGGACATGTTTTTAATTCTCTTCAGTATGAAGACTTCAGTAGAATTGATGGATCAAAGAGTAATTCTAGGTCTTACTTTTTGAGGAACTGCCAGACTGTTTTCCAAAGCAGCTGTACCATTTAAATCCCATTGATTTCTTTTCTGATATTTTTATTCCTTCTGTTTTTATTTTTTTCTTTTTGTGAAATTGTATTTTAAACTCTGAAGATGAATCAGGAAAATCAATGCAGCTTCTTCAATAAATACAAGAAAATGATATATAGGAGATATAGGGGAAATGTATAAATTTTACAGACTTAAAAACACATCAGCTAATCACAATGTATGAATTTTATTTGGGAATATAGACGGAACAGAATTGGCCATGTGTTTCTGGTTATTCTGAAGGGTTATAGACAATAGGGGTTTGTTATATTCATTGTTTATTTACATATATGTTTAAAATTCTCCATATAAGGGTTTTAAAAATTCCATTGGGCCGGGCGCGGTGGTTCACACCTGTAATCCCAGCACTTTGGGAGGCCAAGACCAGTGGATCACGAGGTCAGGAGATCGAGACCATCCTGGCAAACACGGTAAAACCCCGTCTCTACTAAAGAATATAAAAAATTAGCCGGGCGTTGCGGCGCCTGTAGTCCCAGGTACTCGGGAGGCTGAGGCCGGAGAATGGCGAGAACCCGGGAGGCGGAGCTTGCAGTGAGCTGAGATCCAGCCACTGCACTCCAGCCTGGGCGACAGAGCGAGACTCCGTCTCAAAAAAAAAAAAAAAAAAGAAAAAGAAAAAAAAATTCCATTGGAAGCCTTATGTTTTAAAATGTACTCAGAATTTTTTTTTTTTTTTTTGGAGACAGAGTCTCCCTCTGTCGCCCAGGCTGGAGTGCAGTGGTGCGATCTCAGCTCACTGCAAGCTCCACCTCCCGGGTTCACACCAGCCTCTGCCTCCCGAGTAGCTGGGACCACAGGCGCCGCCACCACGCCCGGCTAATTTTTTGTATTTTTTAGTAGAGACGGGGTTTCACCGTGTTAGCCAGGATGGTCTCGATCTCCTGACCTCGTGATACGCCCACCTTGGCCTCCCAAAGTGCTGGGATTACAGGCGTGAGCCACCGCGCCTGACCCAGAATTTGTTTTAATCAGGGATGTTAAGACTTGCAGACATGGAAATTACTGTCCCAGGGAAATATGTTCATACTCACAGATCCCTAGAAATAGGAGGCACAGGGAAGCCCCAGGCAGAGGCAGAAGGAGAGAGAGGAAGACATGGGCAGGAGCCTCTGCTGTGGTCTCTGTGGGACAGCAATGTCAGGCAGGGCAGGCAGGCTTAGGCTGGCCAGTGTGAATAACTTCAGCAGGCTCTGGGGCATAGGAGCCATCTCTAGTTACCTAGTACCTGGCCCTGGGGTGATTATGGAAGGACGGTATTGTTTCCTACAGCATCAGAGCCAGATAAGGTAGGTGGTTAGGAGTATGGGTTCTGGATTGGTAGTTTAATTGGCTGGCCCTGGAAAAGGCAATCTTTTCCCAGTAAACCCGAGATTCTACAGCATCAAGAAAATATAATTAATGCATTCTGTATGCACAGATGGAGTCTTCTTTTGCTTCCCCAAAGGAAGAGTCCACAGAAGCCTGGCACTCCTGGACCTGAGGAAACCCTGAAACTGTTGGTATCTGCAGATCCTCTCCAAAAAGAGTTTGCCAATCTCCTCAGACTGCAAGCCTGACCCCAGCATTCTGGGAGCCAAGAGGGAGAAAGACTCTGAGGATCTCCCTGCTCAGTAAATGGCTTTCACTAAATACTCTCTTTGCATAAGCAGCATTATCCAGTGTCCTGGAGCTTAGAAAAGTTGTTTCGATGTCTGAAGAAAAAAAACTGTTTCTTTTTCTGATGTCAGGGGAGGAGCATTTGACTGCCAGTGTGGAATGAGGGGTCTTGGGATCACACTCTTCCCAATGCGCTTTGAACCAACACTTCTGTGTCAGCCTCACCATCTCCTCTCCTTACCTAGACACTTGGGAACCCTCACCCAAGCCCTTCTAGGAGCCTGTGGTGTGGCTCAGCTGTCTCTGTAGGCATCTCTTGGGGTTAAACATTTTCCACTCTGCTAAGTCAGTGCCATCTGTTCTTCTGCTTCATCTTCAGAAGACACTGAGCCCCTTCCCACCCTCCCTTCTCCACCCTCCACACCAAGTCCATTGCACCCTTGGGGCCACAGGGTTGCTGCCATAGGATTTTTGTACTGAGTGCTCTTTCCAAGCAACTGTGAGAGATTTATATGGGCAAGGCCTCTGGGTTCCTGTCAAATCAAATTGTAGTTGAGTGTTGGGTGCTATTCAAGAAGCATCCCCCTTTCTCCTTCCTAATAGAGCCCTGAATTATTCAGTCACATGGTTTGAAACATGGGGTGGGTGCTGGTTGACTTAACCAGCACTGTCTCACCCTGTGTCACAGTTACTGGTTCCAAGGTGGTTGCATAACTGAGGCTCATGCCAGGTGCCACACAGCATTCCCATGGCCCCCTAATGGACTTGGGGATGGGCAAAGGCCTGAGTTGTTCCAATTAGAGTCAAATACAAGTTGTGCTAGGTTGTTAGGTACAAGAGTGTGCTTGTTCATGTTCCCTTTTTGATGAAGAATGCAGCCTCAGAAATTGTTCCTGGAGATTTTGCCACACTCAGAATGATTCTGACTTCACTGAAGGCAGAGCAGAAAATTGGGAAGAGACTGAGTCCTGGTAGCATCCATGAGCTTCTTTTTGCTCAAATTCACCCTGAAGCCTGGCCTGCTTCTGAACTACCCACCTGAATCGATAAAGTGCCTTCTTATTAAAGTCAAATTGAGCTGGAGTTTTAGTTACTTGCATCTACAGGTATTCTGTGAAGCTGATACTGTGGGTTTGTATCTGAGAATATGTACAGTGTTTCTCTCATGGTTGTCAATCATTTCAAGGATGCTCTGAGGGTAAAAAAAAGATCAATTGTGAAGCAGTTAATTGTGCTGTCAGGCATAATTCATTGGGCAATAGAAAGCTTCATTTACTGGGCAGTAGAAAGTTTCATTTTAATGGGGCATCATAAAAGACAGAATTAATGGGGATGGTGACCTATGACAGCAGAGGAGGTCTCCTTCATTCTTCTTGCTGCAGAACCAGAAACTTGTGTGGGAGGCAGCACACAAGAGGGAAGGGGTGCAAGAACAGAGGGCCGGAAAGGAAGGTGAAAGGAAGAGAATGAAGCATGAGGACCGGGAAAAGATACCCCATGGCTTGGTGTGGAACTCTCCTAAAGACACAGTGAGTAGGGGATGCCTCAATTGACTGAAGCAAGAGGAATTAAAGGACAACTGGAACCATGAGACATTTTGTTGTTCACTGCAAATGCTCTTGGTGAAGTACTCATGGCTCTAGAAAACTGTTTGCAGGTAAGCCTCAGGGGTGTTGGGGGAGGAAAGAGGTTTCCTCTACCCTCTTAGATTCTGTGGCTGGACCCTAGTCCAGCCCCACAGGGTCAGTGGGTTTTTCTCCCCATGTGTGGAGACAAGCGACTGTAGAAATAGACACAAGACAGAGATAGAAGAAAAGGCAGCTGGACCTGGGGGACCACTACCACCAAGACACAGAGACCAGTAGTGGCCCCGAATGCCAGGCTGTGCTGATATTTATTGGATACAAGACAAAGGGGCAGGATAAGGAGTGTGAGCCATCTCCAATGATAGGTAAGGTCACATGGGTCACATGTCCATTGGACAGGGGTCCCTTCCCTGCCTGGCAGCCGAGGCAGAGGGAGAGAGAGAGAGTACACAGCTTACGCCATTATTTCTGCATATCAGAGACTTTTAGTACTTTCACTAATTTTGCTACTGTTATCTAAAAGGCAGAGCCTGGTGTACAGAATGGAACATGAAGGCAGACTAGGAGCGTGACTACTGAAGCACAGCATCACGGGGAGACAGTTAGGCCTCCGGATAACTGCGGGCTGATGTCAGGCCCTCCACAAGAGGTGGTGGAGCAGAGTCTTCTCTAAACTGCCCTGGGGAAAGTGAGACTCCCTTTCCCGGTCTGCTAAGTAGCAGGTGTTTTTCCTTGACACTGACGCTACCGCTAGACCACGGTCCGCTTGGTAATGGGCATCTTCCCAGGCACTGGTGTTACCGCTAGACCAAGGAGCCCTCTGGTGGCCCTGCCCGGGCATAACAGAAGGCTCACACTCCTGTCTTCTGGTCACTTCTCACTATGTCCCCTCAGCCCCTATCTCTACATAGACTGGTTTTTCCTAGGTTATGATTGTAGAGTGAGGATTATTATAATATTGGAATAAACAGTAATTGCTACAAACTAATGATTAATGATATTCATATATAATCATATCTATGATCTATATCTAGTATAACTATTCTTATTTTATATATTTTATTATACTGGAACTGCTCGTGCCCTCTGTCTCTTGCCTCAGCACCTGGGTGGCTTGCCGCCCACAGGACCTGAGGATTAAACTGACATAAAGAAGATTAACAGAAGAAAAGCATGCACATTGTGTTTGATGTTAATATTTTTGCATGTACAGAGGTATTCTTAAGGAAGAAATGAAGACTCAAAGAAGCGGATAGGGCGAAGAGCTTATATGCCACTTTAACAAGGAATGATGAATTGCAAACATGTCACAAGACAAAAGGAAAAAGGGGCTGGGGCAACCTGTGGTAAAGTGATCAGAAAACTCATGAGGAAACTAGTAGAAGAAGTAGGTCATTTTAGGAGGGCCGTCTGTACGGACACATCTCAGCACGGTCTCCCCATCTCTGGTGATGAGAATGGTTTCCTCTTTCTGGTAAAGAGGGGGGCACCTTTCTCAAAGGATTCCACGCCCTAATTTCAGGTATACAGAGGGAAGCCAGAGAGGCCTTCTGGCATCTGCGGTTTCTCAAGTGCCTTCGCTCAAAATCATCAACACATCAAAGCAGCATATTTTGGGTGGCATGTTCTGATGGCCTCACTGTGAGGAGAAGGAAGCTGCAGCACTGACCACTCCCAGTGGGTGAATGGAATGCTGTGGCGAAGGCGGGTTACAAAGCTGGGAGAGCCAGTGTTGGTTGCTGTCCTTTCTTTCTCTCTCTCTCTGTCTGATAGTCTGCAAGAGTGCACAGGCAAGAAAGAATGTGTCTCCTATGAAGTAACGCAAAGTACTAGTCTGGATGAGCAGATAAAAAATAAATCTATGACAGACCAAAGCAGAATGAAAAGGATAGAAAGATGGAGTCGGGGGAGGGAGAAGTGAGAAAAACAAGGTGACTGCAGGCACGAAAGAGATAGGAAGAGTTCTGTGGCCAGGACCCAACAATTCCTGACAAGGTGGTAGATCAGTTGCCTCAAGAATAGCTTTTAACCCAAGGCCAGATCAGTTGCCTTGAGAATAGCTTTTAACCCAAGGCCATGCAAGGTGGCTTATGGCCCAGGATGCATAATGTCCTTTTTCCTTCAGGAGTGTGTGAGGAGGTGTTTATAGAATGCCAGTTCTGCCTGGACTGGGGGCTGAATTAGGAGGAAACATCACGGTGACCTATGAGTTAGGATAAGAGGAGGGCTTTGCCAGCCAGAAGCGTCTGAAGCTAACTGTTTTATGCTAAGGTGAGGGCACTCCCAGTGTAATGGCAAGGGCCCTGTCCCTTGAGTTTACAGTACTTGCATGTGGTTATAAACATAATTTCCTCCCAAAGCAGCCAGATTCCCTGTGCCTCAAACCACACAGGGAGCCTGTGGTGGTGATGCTGGTCGGGAGGACCCCGCAGAGGAGGATTTGGGAATTGGCGTGACCCCTGAGCTATGCTTTTGGAAGGAGAAATCTGGCCCTGCCTCACCTTGAGGACATCTGATGGGGAAAGTTCACATTTCTTTTATGTCAGTGTGTCATGGCTGGGCTGAATTAGGTGATCTCCAAGGTCATCTTCAGTCTTCTCACTGTGTGCTCGGGGATGGCACTCTTTAGTCAGCCAGGACAGGTGACTGGGAAATGGGGAAGGAGGGCCTCCTGTTGTCATATTTCACCATAGACAAGAAAGGATCTCTTTTTTTTTTTTTTTTTTTTTTGAGACGGAGTCTCGCTCTGTCGCCCAGGCTGGAGTGCAGTGGCCGGATCTCAGCTCACTGCAAGCTCCGCCTCCCGGGTTTATGCCATTCTCCTGCCTCAGCCTCCCGAGTAGCTGGGACTACGGGCGCCCGCCACCTCGCCCGGCTAGTTTTTTGTATTTTTTAGTGGAGACGGGGTTTCACCATGTTAGCCCATGTTGGGATGGTCTCGATCTCCTGACCTCGTGATCCGCCCGTCTCGGTCTCCCAAAGTGCTGGGATTACAGGCTTGAGCCACCGCACCTGGCCAGGATCTCCTTTGAAACTTATGTGTAGGCCGGGCGCGGTGGCTCAAGCCTGTAATCCCAGCACTTTGGGAGGCCGAGACGGGCGGATCACAAGGTCAGGAGATCGAGACCATCCTGGCTAACATGGTGAAACCCCGTCTCTACTAAAAATACAAAAAAACTAGCCGGGCGAGGTGGCGGGCGCCTGTAGTCCCAGCTACTCAGGAGGCTGAGGCAGGAGAATGGCGTAAACCCGGGAGGCGGAGCTTGCAGTGAGCTGAGATCCGGCCACTGCACTCCAGCCTGGGCGACAGAGCGAGACTCCGTCTCAAAAAAAAAAAAAAAAAGAAACTTATGTGTGCACTTGACACAGGATCACATGGAGGGTTCAGGGGGTCCCCTCCCCCAACCACTGTCTCCATGAGCACAGTGCTTTATTTTTTCATTTTTATTTTTGAGACGGCGTCTTGCTCTGTCGCCCAGGCTGGAGTGGAGTGGAGCGATCTCGGCTCACTGCAAGCTCCACCTTCCAGGTTCATGCCATTTTCCTGTCTCAGTATCCCAAGTAGCTGGGACTATAGGCACCAGCCACCATGCCTGCCTAATTTTTTGTATTTTTAGTAGAGACGGGGTTTCACTGTGTTAGCCAGGATGGTCTCGATCTCCTGACCTCATGATCCACCCGCCTTGGCCTTTCAAAGTGCTGGGATTACAGGCGTGAGCCACCGTGCCTGGCTGAGCAGTGCTTTAAAGACGTATGTGATGCTACATGGAAATAATGCAATGAGTATAAGACCCGCCAGGAGCACATTTACCTCACCCACCAGAAGGTACAAATCAGAGGCTATTCACCCTGCAGGTTTGGGCAATCCCAAGTCAGAACAGATCTAGGCCTCTGTCTTCACCACTTTTCTTAGATTATCACTGACTGACAATGGGCCTCATGTTAATATTTTTCAGAGGAAAGAATGCAAAGGTTTACTCATGAGTAAATTTCAGTCATTCTCCTGTGAAATCACTTTCCAAGTAAAGAATGTGCACCCCATATGTAAGTGAAGACTTTGAAGCTAGATTAGAAGACAACATTCAGGAACCTATGTTGTCTGTAGGGAGCTTCCTGAATTTACTGTTAACCCTAAAGACCTGCCGGTGAGACCTTGGAGACTATGTCGGTGGGGCCCATGACATAGACCACGGGGAGAGATGCCATCCCTTCTGCCGACCCCTGGGAGCAGCCTCTGTAGTTAGAAGGTTCCAGATGCGGGTTCTGGGGCCTCAGGCTCCAAAAAAAAGCTCAATAGAAAAAGCCGTGGGCTGCTTCCTGTTGTTTTGCCTTCTGCTGGGTCTGGTGCCAGAAAAGGTAAGACTGAAAGGAAGATGCCATCTCAAGAATGACAGCTGGGCCGGGCGCGGTGGCTCACACCTGTAATCCCAGCACTTTGGGAGGCCGAGGCAGGCGGATTACGAGGTCAGGAGATCGAGACCATCCTGACTAACACAGCGAAACCCGTCTCTACTTAAAAAATACAAAAAAATTAGCTGGGTGTGGTGGCGGGCGCCTGCAGTCCCAGCTGCTCGGGAGCTGAGGCAGGAGAAAGGCGTGAACCTGGGAGGCGGAGCT
Source organism: Macaca mulatta (assembly GCF_049350105.2). Lineage (NCBI taxonomy): Eukaryota > Metazoa > Chordata > Mammalia > Primates > Cercopithecidae > Macaca > Macaca mulatta. The sequence continues at coordinate 108,408,792 of NC_133422.1, read as the reverse complement.
TGCAGTGAGCTGAGATTGCACCACTGCATTCCAGATTCCAGCCTGGGCGACAGAGCTAGACTCCATCTCGGAAAAAAAAAAAAAAAAAAGGCAGCTGTAGGGCTCAAAGGTTGGCACCTGCAAACACAGTGATGTTGGGGGCACCCTGTGCTCTAAGAATGGCTGTTCTGGGTGACCAGTCATCCCAAGTTGCTGGGACAGTCATGGGCAAACCAGAGCAGGTAGTTGCTCTGTTATTTATAGCCATCTACCAACAAAAATTTAACCAAATCAGAATGCCCATCAGGTCCATTGTACCCAGTAGTATACTTGTATTTGTGAATATCACAGCGCCTCAGCCCCTCGCAAGTCAAATGGAGACCTTATTGCCTGTATCCAACTCAGTAAAGTAGCAAATATAAAAGTGCCGAGAGTCCTTGAAATCCCACCCCCACACAGCCTGTCTTTATACAGTCGGCTGTCTCCATGGAAGTGAGAAGATACAGTCGGCTATCTCCATGGAAGTGGGAGGCACTAACCCGTCTTGGCTCGAGAACAGATTAACGAATAATGAATAATGGGGTCACTTGAACTCCTTGATGTCTTCGGGTTATTACCTGGTTTCTTCACACGTCCTCCTCAGGGAAGTCACAGTCCTCTGGATGACCACTGCCAATTGTGTTTATTGCTTAATTATTTTACCAGCATTTATTTATTTATTTATTTAGACAGAGTCTTGCTCTGTTGCCCAGGCTGGAATGCAGTGGCACGATCTCGGCTCACTGCAACCTCCACCACCCGGGTTCAAGCGATTCTCCTGTCTCAGCCTCCCGAGTAGCTGGGACTACAGGTGCGCACCACCACACCCAGCTAGTTTTTGTATTTTCAGTAGAGATGGGGTTTCGCCATACTGGCCAAGCTGGTCTTGAACTCCAGACCTCGTAATCTACCCGCCTCGGCCTCCCAGAGTGCTGGGATTACAGGCTTGAGCCACCGCGCCCAACCCTGCCTCTTATTAATTACTTGTATCTAGTCTAGGCTTGTTACAGGCCTGTTCAAAGTGGATGATTTGCAACAGCCTGAGCGTGGCTTTCCTGATTAAAGAGAAATAATTTTCTAATGCTAATAGAACATGCAAAAAGCTGGAGTTACAGAAAACCCTTGGCACTAGGACCAGGAATGCTAAGAGCATGGGAAGAAAACTTTGGGTGGAGAGATACAGCCTATTTTCACTAATCCGGTAATTTCACCTATGGGTGTGGTAGCTTTTAGGGCCTTTCACAGAGTGTAATGAAGAGCTATCTCATTTCTGGGTGTTTATCCACAGAAAAATGAAATCGGGATCCCAAAGAAATAGCTGCATTCCCATGTTCATTGCAGCATTACTCACAATAACCAAAATATGGAATCTACCCGTGTCCATCAATGAATGAACTGATAAAGAAAATGTAGTGTGTGTGTATATATAAAAAGATAATACATATACAGATAAAGTAGATGGTTAGGAGTATGGGTTCTGGATTGGTAGTTTAATTGCCTGGCCCTGGAAAAGGCAATCTTTTCCCAGTAAACCCCAGATGCCAGAGCATCAAGAAAACAGAAAATAAGAAAGTATAATTAATATATTCTGTGTGCACAGACGGAGTCTTCCTTTGCTTCCCCAAAGGAAGAGTGCACAGGAGCCTGGCACTCCTGGACCTTAGGAAACCCTGAAACTGTTGGTATCTGCAGATCCTCTCCAAACAGTTCACCAATTTCCTGTTTAAGACTGCAAGCCTGACCCCAGCATTCTGGGAGCCAAGAGAGTCTGCAGATCTCCCTGCTCAGTAAATTGTGTGTATATATATACACACACACAATGAAATACTATTCAGTCTGAAAAGAGGAAAATCCTGTCACTGATGGCAACATGGATGAATTTGGAGGACATTATGTTAAGTAAAATAAACCAGACACAGAAAAGACAAATACTGCATAATCTCACTTGTATGTGGAATCTAGAAAAGTCAGACTCATAAAAACAAAGTAAAATGCTGGTTACCATTCTATACCATATCTATATCTATGTATCTCCTATTGGTTCTGACTCTCTGGAGAACCCTAAAACACACGGCAACTTGAAAATATAAACTGGTTCACAAATTATTTAAACAAACTAGTGAATGGTATATATTCAATCGGAAGGGGACTAACAAGGTTAGAGTAATAATTGCTACCAAGGATAGGGTACCTCCTTTGTGCTCAGTGTCTCCATCCTCCACTTTGGGAAGCCAAGGCGGGTGGATCACCTGAGGTCAGGAATTCGAGACCAGCCTTGCCAACATGGTAAAACCCCGTCTCTACTAAAAATACAAAAATTTAGCTAGGCATGGTGGCGGGCACCTGTAATTCCAGCTACTTGGGAGGCTGAGGCAGGAGAATCAATTGAACCCGGAAGGCAGTTTGTGGTGAGCTGAGATCACACCACTACCCTCCAGCCTGGGCAACAAGAGCAAAACTCAGTCTCAAAAAAAAAGAAAAGAAGAGTGGAAGCCACACTGAGATAAACCAAGAACACAGGGGTTTAGCCAAATACAGCTCAGGCCTTAAAGCCAAAACTACACATGCATCACTACCACTTACCGGGAAGTCAGCCCTTATCCTATGGCACTATTATAAAAAACCCCATTTCAGATGGCAACTCATGTGACTTAGTTGGTGCCACCTGGAGCAAAGGTCTAGGATGAACTGCCAGGTTTGCACCAGACAGGGTGAAGTCTTAGGAAACAATCTGTCTAACAGGGTTGGTCTGAGGGTGCAGGAGCCAGGAGAGTTTCTAGGTAATGCAGACCCTTCTTGTTTCTCAAAAACAATTTCAGTCAGTCAGTATGGACAAGAAAAGGACAACTAGTATAACCAAGATCTTACCTGTCCTACCTGTTGGCATCACTGCCTACAAGGGAACTCATCTGGAAGCTTGTTCTCAAGGTGCCATGTAAATTGATAGCAGCAGCTACTCAGTGCAGTGTTCACCAAAGTTAACAAATTTGAGGCTTCTAAGACCTTACTTGGTATTATCTAAATGTATTAGTCTGTTCTCACACTGCTACAAAGAACTACCTGAAACCGGGTAATTTATAAAGAAAAGAGGTTTAATTAGCTAATGGTTCCACACGCTGCGGAGGAAACACGGCTGCAGCAGGAGGCGGGGAGGCTCAGGAAACTTACAATCACGGCAGAAGGCGAAAGGGAAGCTGGCACATCCAACAGGGCTGGAGCAGGAGGAAGAGAGCGAAGGGGAAGGTGCTAAACACTTTTAAATAACTCACACACTATCACGAGAACACCAAGAGGAAGTCCGTCCCCATGATCCAATCATTTATCACCAGGCTGGCCCCTCCTCCAACACTGGTGATTACAATTCAGCATGACATTTGGGTGGGGGTCGGGTGTGGTGGCGCACAGCTGTAACCCTAGCACTTTGGGAAGCCGAGGCAGGTGGATCACTTGAGCCCCGGAGTTCGAGACCAGCCTGGCCAACATGGCAAAACCCCATCTCTATTAAACTACAAAAATTAGCTAGACATGGTGGCACGCACCTGTAGTCCCAGCTACTCAGGAGGCTGAGGCACGAGACTCCCTTGAACCTGAAAGGCAGAGGTTGCAGTGAGCTAAGATCACATCACTGCAGGGCAACCTGGGTGACAGAGCAAGGATCGGTCTCAAAATAAAAAAAGAGAGAGACAGATTTGACACAGAGCCAAACCACATCACTAAATATTGTTAAGCTATCCCAACGGGCATATTAGTAGGGAAGCCAGCCAGTGGGGAACTAGGACAAACCTGTTCATTGTTAAAAAAATGTCTGGGAATAGCTAAATTAAACCCAGTACAGCATCTCAATCCTGGCTACACATCAGAATCCTCTGAGATTAAATGCCTCACACTGTTTAGAGGCAGGCAGGATAGGCAACCACTGGAATTAAAAAACCTTTCATATGAAAGGATGAGATTTTTCACATGGAGTCCTCCCTATACAAGCATTCCCCTAACTTACCTGACCACAGAACTTGGAGAAAACACAGCTAAGAAAATGCTGCTCCAGATAAGAAAATTCCTATGTTGAAAACATGGAAATAATGGATTTGTATATCATACATGCAAATTACACAAAAGAAAACACACATGAAAATGTTGCTGACACGAAAGCCTTTCTTTTTTAATTTGGTTGATACACATTTGACAAAATACTTTAGAATAAAATAATCCATGAACAGGTACAAGGTATTTACAGTAACAGAACTGAAAAACATAAAATCGATATATTTCTTTAACAGAAATGTCTATAAAATTTTCTACTGTGAACCTGGAAGACTTTCAGTTCCTACTTATTAACCTGGTCTTAAGCCCCAACAGGCGACATGTAAGGCCCAGGAGTAGGACATACAAACTCTAACACATTTGGCAATTAAGAATCATCTATTAGTGTGAGCTGGCGGGTGGGGGCTGGGATGGGGAGGGAAGAACCAGATCTTAGGGTAAGATATAGAATGGAAGACTCCACTGAAAACAACTATGGACAAAAAAGATCTAAAATCACACTTATCGTTCCACTTGTCTCCTGTGGGAGAAGGCTGCAAACTATTTTAAAGACTTACTCAATTTTTCCCATTAGCAGACAATCAGCAACCCTGAGACTCCAACATTTCATGACATAAAAGCTAATAAACATCTAGAAGCTGATTAAGATTTATAAACTAATTTTACATCAGATAGAAAATAACTCTTATGATTTAAAAATACATGTGAGGAAACAAAATTTCTCAAATTTATTTTTCATGCCTAATTCTTAAACATTTCAACTAATATTTTCTATTATCTGAAATTAGTTCCACACACAGATATACTTTAACTGAATGCTTTGAGTACAACTTGCTCTTGATTATTAAATGGAATGCCTACTTCCTTGTTTTATTATTCATACATATTTAAAAGAAATGAGAAGTTTAATCCATCTGGACTATATAGAAATTGATTGACTTACAAGATAGCCACATAGACAGAGACCAGAAAAAAATAATCAAATGCTCATTCTTAGTAACACAACTGAGACAGTGAAACACGGTACACCACATGTCATCTACATATCCAACTAGGCTATTTGATAAGCTATACTTACAAAGAATGGTTTCAACGAACACCTTTGTAGAACAAATATTCATACTGAGCTATCAAATTTGCTGCTCCTCCAGTGGCGGTTCAAGAGCTTCCATTAGCTTTTTATTTGCCTCTTCATTATGCCGGCTTTGACAATGAGTTAAATGTTTCTTAAAACCTCGTGGGAAATTTGATTCAAAATTACAACGTGGACATTTAAGTAAACTCTGCCCATGGGCTGCTACATGATTTTTAAGGAGAGATTCCAAAAGAAAAGCCTTTCCACAAATTGTGCATTTGTAAGGGCTATGAACATTATGCTTATTAACCAAATGATGCAAAACAGCACCTTTTTTCATAGCACGACAGCAACAAATTTTGCAATAATACTTTCCTTTTCCACGCTTCATATATTTTGCAATCTCCTCTTCAGAGATAAAAGCTTCTTTTTCTTCAGTAAACTGTAGCACATTTCTAGACTGCTCTGGACTAGTCATGTCCATTTTGTTCTCTTTGCTAAAATCAATGGATTCCACATCAACCTGCTCTTGATCACTGCTTGATTCCTGGCCCTTAACATCCACCACATCCAAATCTGTTTTTATGTACTCACTACTACTAAGCTCAGCATCTGAGCTCTCTTGGTTGTCTTTCTTGAGCTTCTTTGAGGAAGGAAATAAAGTATCTTCCAAAAGTTTCTTAGGTGAAGCTAGAAGTTCTTCCTGAACCAAAAGATCACATTTTTGATCATCTATGGCATCTATTTGTAGTTCATCACCAAGCTCAACAGCCTTCTGTGATTCTGAGAATAGAGCAGATTTGGGGAGTTCAGGGAAAAGGGCATGCTTCCGGGGCTCTGGAAAAAGGGCACGTTTGCGTGGTTCTGGAGAAGCTGGAGGGGCTGTTTTGGCAGGCTCGGGAAACAGGGCAGGTTTTCTAGGCTCAGTATCAATAGAGAGAACTGGCTTCCAGATATCTGAGGCTGCTTTGGGGGACTCAGATGGCCCAGAAGAACCTGGTTTTCGGGTCTCAGGGAAGACAGGTTTCTGAGGCTCAATAAAAAAGGAAGACTTCCAGAGATCAGGAGAACCGCCACGGGAACTTTTCTGGGACTCAGGGAAATCAAGTGAAGCAGGAGAAGTTTTCCGCTGATCAGGAGAAAGCTTCCAAAGGTCTGGTGACCCTGAGGGTTTTCTGAGCTCTGGAGATCCTGCTGGACTACGGATCTCTGGGGATAGTGGTGGGCCGGGTTTGCGAAGCTCTGGAGACACTGGGGGAACTGCCTTCCAATGTTCAGGAGACAACGTGGGAGCTGTCTTTCGGAGTTCTGGTGGGCCAGACTTCCATGACTCAGGAGATGCAGGGGGGGACTTCCAGGAGCTGGGTGAGACTGATGAAGATTTCCAGGATGCAGAAGACACAGATGGAGTTGGTTTCCAAGGTCCAGGAGATATAGAAGGAATTGGTTTCCAAGGTCCAGGAGACACAGATGGAGCAGGTTTAGCTGGCTTCCAAGGTCCTGATGACGCTGAAGGACTGGATTTCCAAGGCCTAGGGGACCCAGGTGGCCCTGGCTTCCAAGAGCCTGGTGACACAGCAGGGGCTGGTCTCCTAGGCTCTGGGGAGACAGCAGGGAATGGCTTCCAAGGTTCAGGAGACCCTGAAGGGGATGGCTTCCTTGGCTCAGGGGAGGTAGTCCGGGCTGATTTCCGAGATTCTGGAGATGCAGCTGGGGATGGTCCCCAAGGTTCTGGGGAAGCAGCTAGAACTGGTGACTCTGGAGATGAGGCTGAAGGTGGGCCCAGTGTTTCTGGGAAATGAGAGTGCTTCTGGGGTTTGGGATTAGGAAGAGTAGCCTTTACGGGCTCAGGAGATACAGGGGCAAGTTTCTGTGGTTCTGGAGAAGGAACAGGGGCAGGTTTCTGAGATTCACAAACAGGGACTGGTTTTGGAGGTTCAGGAGAAGAAACAGAGGCAGGTTTTGAAGGCTCAGGAGAAGGAAGAGAAGGTGTCTGTAGCTCAGGAGAAACAACAGAGCCAGGTTTCTGAGGCTCCAGGGGAGTAAGAGGAGTAGGTTTTGGTGATTCTGGAGACAAAACTGAACCAAGTTTCTGTGTTTCCATTGAAAGGGCAGGTATGGGTTTTGGTTCTGCAGAATTGCAGGGTATTTTCTGGTGTTCAGGAAGAGGAGGGCTTTTCACAGGATCTGTTTCTTTGTTCAACTGAGTTTTAGGTTTATCATTCCATTTGTCTGGGGATGCATGTTTGGATGTGATGTGATAGTATACGTTAGAGTACATCTTGCTGGTGAAGAAGCATTTATGGCAGTGAAATAGCTTTGCACTTTTCTGGTAAAATATCATTTTGCCTAGCCCACCAGCATCCATTTCATCACAAAATTCTGGATGGATGGTACCCATATGGATTTGTACATTTTCATAGTCTGTGCCTCTGAAACTGCAATGGTCACACTCCAAACGTGCTGATGGTTTACGAAGTTCCTGGAATACTTCCATTCTTCTTTCTGTTACCAACACACACGGTTATATTCTTTAAAAACTTTCAATACCGCTGCAATAAAGTAGGAATAAATTATTTTCATGAACTGTAATTCTGAATACAATGCTGTCAGTCCATTCTATAACTGCATAATCTTAAGTCTAGAACAGTGCGTGCTTTATTTGGTAGTATCTCTAGGGAGAATTTGAAGAAAAGGAGACAGAGAACAGTCCCAGGCACTGTACTAGGAGTTTCACATACATCATCTCATTTAATCCTAATGATATGACTCAACTATTATTTTCACTTACAGATGAAGAAACAGGTTCAGAGAAGTTACATGACTTTCTCTGGTCCAGGCTATAGGACTATCAGTGATCTGGGCCTCACTCTAGAATTAGCTGTTGCATGTGCTTTATAGTTTGACTCTCAAACTCCAGTACACAAGTCCTCGGCACACAAAGACGAGTGAATATCAAAATTAAATCTTGGCTATTTAAGGATGAACAAGAGACTAAACCTTTTGCAGAAAGCACTTAATAAATTTAATCTAGCTATAAAAAGACAACTTTAAAATATGATGCTGGCTTGATTTCATGTCAACATATTTTGCAATGTTTAATCTATCCCAATATAGTATTTTATTAATTCATTTAATAAATAAATAACTTTGTATCCTATACTTTTCTAGGAACCTAGGTTTAAAGCAGTGCTTTGTCATATGGCGTTCATGAGTTGGGAAAATAAGGTGGAAAGTGATGTAGAGAGGCTGTTGGAAAAGACCTCTACACATGGGACATTCCAGCAGAGATCCAGGTGGAGAGTGATGTGAGAGGCTGTTGGAAAAGACCTCTATACATGAGACATTCCAGCAGAGATCCTGAATGATGTGAAGGCGCATACCAAGCAAAGGGCAAATCACAGGACATGCCGGCAGCTGGAACACAGTTGCCGGAAAACATGAATTAAAAAAAATTGTAAACCAGTCTTAAGTAGTAAAAAGAATAGAAGCTCACAGTTAAAAACACATTCACATGGAACAGAACAGAGCCCTCAGAAATAATACCATACATCTACAGCCATCTGATCTTTGACAAACCTGACAAAAATAAGAAATGGGGAAAGGATTCCCTATTTAATAAATGGTGCTGGGAAAATTGGCTAGCCATAAGTAGAAAGCTGAAACTGGATCCTTTCCTTACTCCTTATACGAAAATTAATTCAAGATGGATTAGAGACTTAAATGTTAGACCTAAAACCATTAAAACCCGACAAGAAAACCTAGGTAATACCATTCAGGACATAGGCATGGGCAAGGACTTCATGTCTAAAATGCCAAACGCAACGGCAACAAAAGCCAAAATTGACAAATGGGATCTAATTAAACTAAAGAGCTTCTGCACAGCAAAAGAAACTACCATAACAGTGAACAGGCAACCTACAGAATGGGAGAAAATTTTTGCAATCTACTCATCTGACAAAGGGCTAATATCCAGAACCTACAAAGAACTCAAACAAATTTACAAGAAAAAAACAAACAACCCCATCAAAAAGTGGGCAAAGGACATGAAAAGACACTTCTCAAAAGAAGACATTCATACAGCCAACAGACACATGAAAAAATGCTCCTCACTCGCCATCAGAGAAATGCAAATCCAAACCACAATGAGGTACCATCTCACACCAGTTAGAATGGCAATCATTAAAAAGTCAGGAAACAACAGGTGCTGGAGAGGATGTGGAGAAATAGGAACACTTTTACACTGTTGATGGGACTGTAAACTAGTTCAACCACTGGAAAACAGTGTGGCAATTCCTCAAGGATCTAGAACTAGAAATACCATTTGACATAGCCATCCCATTACTGGGTATATGCCCAAAGGATTATAAATCATGCTGCTATAAAGACACATGCACACGTATGTTTACTGCAGCACTATTCACAATAGCAAAGACTTGGAATCAACCCAAATGTCCGTCAGTGACAGACTGGATTAAGAAAATGTGGCACACATACACCATGGAATACTATGCAGCCATAAAAAAGGATGAGTTCGTGTCCTTTGTAGGGACATGGATGCTGGAAACCATCACTCTCAGCAAACTATCGCAAGAACAGAAAACCAAACACCGCATGTTCTCACTCATAGGTGGGAATTGAACAATGAGATCACTTGGACACAGGAAGGGGAACATCACACACCGGGGCCTATTGTGGGGGGGGAGGAGGGGAGAAGGGGGAGGGATAGCATTAGGAGATATACCTAATGTAAATGACGAGTTAATGGGTGCAGCACACCAACATGGCACATGTATATATATGTAACAAACCTGCACGTTGTGCACACGTACCCTAGAACTTAAAATATAAAAAAAAAACAAAACACATTCACACAGTACAAGATACGGAGTGTCAGTCTGCAGGGGTAGCCAGTGTACTCATGTGTCCTGGAAGAAATGTCCTAGGCATATATTGATTAACACACATGCTTTACACAAATGGGATATTAAACATATTATCTGGCAACTTACTCTCATTTAGAATTCATCTCTTTAAGACATTTTTACATATGGAGTAAGCACTGACTTTCCTTGTACTTATCTTTGCATGTAAGGTTATTTCTGCAGGGAAAATTCCTAGAAATGGATTACTTAGCCATTTGTGTTTAAAATTGATACATTTTACCAAACTCTCGAAAACTTACATTACTGCAAAACAACAGTGTATATATGAAAGACAATTTCATATAAATTCCTAATCCTTGCTACAACCTAGGTGAAAGCCAGTATTTCACTACTGTGTTAATGTGCTTCTCTTAATGAGAAAGACTGAACACTTTTCCCTTATTGATGGTAATGATATTTACTGCATCTTAAAGAATGGTACAGATTAGAAACTCTGGCTCTCCCTTTATTAATTACAAAACCATTAATTTAAAAAAATGTAGGCCGGGCGCGGTGGCTCAAGCCTGTAATCCCAGCACTTTGGGAGGCCGAGGCGGGGGGATCACGAGGTCAGGAGATCGAGACTATCCTGGCTAACATGGTGAAACCCCGTCTCTACTAAAAATACAAAAAACTAGCCGGGCGTGGTGGCGGGCGCCTGTAGTCTCAGCTACTTGGGAGGCTGAGGCGGGAGAATGGCGTGAACCCGGGAGGCGGAGCTTGCAGTGAGCCGAGATCACGCCACTGCACTCCAGCCTGGGAGACACAGCGAGACTCCGTCTCAAAAAAAAAAAAAAAAATGTATAGGCCGGGCGCAGTGACTCACGCCTGTAATCTCAGCACTTGGGAGGCCGGGTGGGTGGATTACAAGGTCAGGAGATCAAGACCATCGTGGCCAACATGGTGTTTAGTGTCCTTTGTAGGGACATGGATGCTGGAAACCATCACTCTCAGCAAACTATCGCAAGAACAGAAAACCAAACACCGCATGTTCTCACTCATAGGTGGGACACACCATCGTGGCCAACATGTATTTAGTCTCTACTAAAAATACAAAAATTAGCCAGGCATGGTGGTGTGTGCCTGTAGTCCCAGCTACTTGGGAGGCTGAGGCAGGAGAATCGCTTGAACCAGGGAGTTGGAGGTTGCAGTGAACTGAGATTGTGCCACTGCACTCCCGCCTGGTGACAGAGCGAGACTGCGTCTCAAAAAAAAAAAAAAAGTATAATATTTCTAACTTTGATAACTTGTTTTTAAAGATGTTCTCAACGACAATACTGTTTCCTAACACTTTTATCCATGGTATATCATTTGCCTTTTTTATTTTTTGGTCTAAAGCTAAAAAGGTAACAGGTATTTGAGGAAATAAATACTTTTCTTTGGAAACTATTTACTCTTTCTGCGTTGCCAGCAGTTATTCTGTATTTTAGAATATTGTTTTTAGGACTAGGACTGTAACAAAAGAAAAATAAATAATTCAGTACTGAAGAAAAATCTCTAAAAATGATCTTTAACTTACAAACGTAATTGAATACATGCAGAAATAATGGGTTAACCATCCGTCTCAGAGCCCATTGTTAAATAAAACTAGAAGACTTTAAGGGAAACCGGAGAATAAGTCTCAATAATCCCATGCAGCTATAACTGGCAATAATGAACAGCCAAGCTAACATTAAAGAGCACTATATTACATACTGTAATTACAACAGAGACTAAGAGCTCAGGTGTGCTGGGTTTGAGTCAGACTCACCTACCATTCCCCATCCCTCCCAGCCAGCCCTCCTCTTCCCGCTGCCTACCATCAGCTCTTCAGGCCAATCTCATACTTAAACCTAAAAAGAATGCTACAGAATTCACTTCTCATATCCCAAATTATGTATATCTAGCGCACATCACACGTTATATCCATAAGGGCGTGTATACTTTTAGAGATTTCCTTCAAGAACTCCAAGTATTTTTTTTTTAATTTTCTCCTCATAAAATATTCTCCTAAGCATGCTTTCCCTACTAGACTTACCTGCTGTATTACTAGACACCTTAAAATTGGTCTTCAAAAGGCAGGCATTCTACATGGCTTTTTGACTAAACCAGAGCAAACAGCCTATAGTATAAGAAGAACAACAAGACGAGAAGTTGAACCTGGAAAAAAAAAAAAAGTGATCAAAACTGTATCTGTGATCATGTGTGTCCCCTGTGATAGAATTCTGTGTATTTCGCTCACCATCCTGCCCTAACAGTGAGAGGAGTCCAATCCACTAAGCCTGAACACTTACTTTTTTTTTTTTTGAGACAGAGTCTCGCTCCGTCCAGCCCAGGCTGGAGTGCAGTGGCATGATCTCGGCTCACTGCAAGCTCCGCCTCCCGGGTTCACGCCATTCTCCTGCCTCAGCCTCCCGAGCAGATGGGACTGTGCCCGCCACCACACCCAGCAAATTTTTTTGTATCTTTATTAGAGACGAGGTTTCACCGTGTTAGCCAGGATGGTCTCAATCTCCTGACCTCGTGATCCACCCGCCTCGGCCTCCCAAAGCGCTGGGATTACAGGCGTGAGCCACTGTACAGGCCTGAACACTTACTTTTATGAAATGACACCAAAGACTACAGTAGATACCACTCCTGACACCATCTTTGTCTACTTTCTCTTTAGTAATCCACTATGGAATTATGCCCATGTGTGTAATCATATCCTTCTCAAACCAACCACCTAACTTCACTTCTCTGATAAGCACTCAGAAGACTGCTGGTGTGACTACTGATGCTAACAATGGCTGACTTTTGTCAGTTATCAATATTACACAGCAGAGTGACAAATTAACAGGCAGTGGAGGAAGGGACACCACAACAAACAGGACCAAGAGGTACAAAAAGAAAGGACTCTGGGAGGAGGATGGCGGTGTCCTGACCCCAAGGAAGAACACATGGACCTCCTTCAGTGATTGCTCTGCCCTCTTCTCTTCCCGCATGCATTTCAAAGATAAAGCATCATGGTGTAGATGAGTCTGCTGACAAGAACAGAATGTGATAAACTGGCTGTGCACAAGCTACACAACAGCGCACACTGTGCTTCTCATTAGCTCCAGCACATTCATCTACCCCTTCTCTATCCCCTACCCCGTCACTGCTTTAATTCTGACATCTTAACTTCCTGCCACTAGTCTCCCTTTCTTCCAGCTACCAAACCTGTCTTCCAAACAGAAGCCTAATGTGACCTGCCTGTTCACATTTCCTCCAAGGCAACTAAGACACCTACACTACACGATTTGAATACAGCATATAAAGCTCTTCACAGTCTGGCCCATGACCAGACTGCGTTCTCAAAATACTGGCCCACATGTAATTCCCTGACTATTCCAGCATCTGGGTTTTTGTATAAACTATTTCCTCTCCTTTACACTCCCTGTCTTGCCTGGCCTTCAGGCAGGACGGCTTTTTAAGTCAGCTGTCTCCCTGTAAACACGGGATTGGTTCCAGGACCACTCCCATATGCCAAAATCCACACATACTCAGGTCCTACAGTCAGCCTTGTGGAATTCCCATATATGAAAAATCTGCCCTCCATATAAATGTTTCACATTCTGTAAATGCTGTCTTTTTTTATTGGCATTTGGTTGAAGTTCAAACCTCTGTTATTCATGCGTCAACTGCACTGGCCAATTTTCCACTCCCTCCCAATCTTCCTAGAAGCCCCAGCTGTATATGTCACCCTCTGGCACTACAGCCTGATACCAACAACAGGTTGCCAGCTCCTGGAGAGGAGGGACTATCCATTTATTCACCTCTGGAACCGCTGCACATCCCTGGCACACACCATGTGCTCTGTTCAATCCTAACGTTCTCTCAATCTTTGACTCACAGGATTTTAAAACTAGAGGAAAACCTAAGCTACTATCTAGTCTCAAAGTCTTAGGATTTGGGGATAGGAAAAGACCTCAGGGATCATCTACTTTAAAACTTCAATTAATAGTTAAGGAAACTCAAGCTTGACATTAAACAGCTTGCCCAAGTCAGACAAATGATCAGTATCTGATGAGAGAATCAAGTTCTGTCCAGGTTTTTTCTACATATACACAAACTAAAAACAGTGGAATTTAGTAGCTCTTTTAAAGCCTGTACAATAGGCCAAAAGAAACAAGATGAAACAAACACTTAGAATCCACATATCAAGTGCATAAATACAGGACTATAGAGAACTATATCCCATATTCTGCATGGGCAGAGTACACCATACCAGTGGATCACTGTCCCCAGCTCTGGGCAGGAAGGACACTTTAAGATAGAGTCTCTAAGAAACCAGAGAACATAAAAAACAAAAACAAAAAAAGAAAAAGAAAAAAAGGCAACCAGGATGGCGGATGGCCCTTTAAAAAAAAAAAAGTCATTTATGAATACAGACATTTAACTTCAAAAGGGTAAGAATTATAGATAATATATGAGCTATCCTAGAAGTGATAATCAGAAGCTAGCAGGAAAAGAATTGTGGCTCAACACAGTTTACAAACTATTATGAACTAGAATGAGTTCCTTTGTTAGGTAGGAGTACTCTATAATTAGAAGCTGACGATCAGGCCGGGTGTGGTGGCTCACACCTTTAATCCCAGCACTCTGGGAGGCTGAGGCAGGTGGATCCCTTGAGCTCAGGGGTTCAAGAACACCCTGGGCAATATGGCGAAACCCCGTCTCTACAAAACATACAAAAATTAGCTGGGTGCAGCAGAATGCACCGTAGTCCCAGCTACTTGGGAGGCTGAGGCAAGAGAAATCGCTTGAGCCTAAGAGGCAGGGGTTGCAGTGAACCAAGACTGCACCATTACACTCCAACCTAGATGACAGAGTGAGACCCTGTCTCAAAAAAGAAAACCAAAAAACCAACCAAAAAAAAACCACTGATGATCAGCATAGGACTAGAAGGAGCTTCAGAGGGCTTGAGTTCGACCTCTTCATTTCATAACCGAAAAGACTGATGCTGAGGGAAAGAAGTGACCTGTCAAAGATCACAACACTGAGGTCAGAGGAAACAGTTGGTTTATTCTGGTTTTCTCAATTCTGGTCTCTTTCCCACAGTAGCAGAACGATCTACAAAGGTGTTACAGAACTGAGTCCCAGAATTCAGCTTTTAGGCAAAGCCTAGAGAGCTGGGCATCCTTCCAGCTTTAAGGCTCTAGCAAAATTTCTTCCTAAATTTAAGAACTCCTAACCCTAACTAAAAATTAACTCAGAATTGTCCAGATTAACAAAAATTTCTTTTTGTCTTTGAGACAGATTACGCCTTGTCTCTAAAAAACCCAAATTCTAATAATTGGTGCTCTGCCGGTCTGTCACCCAGTATTCTCCAATGCAATGTTATGCCATATGGTGTATCATACCTATTTCCCATTTCCCATTCCATTTCTTCTTTGAAATCTAACACCACTGATCATCTTTTAAAACACATCTGATGCATAGTTTTTTTTAATTAAAATTCAATATGTAGAACATGTTTAAAGCTAAGTGGGTTCTATTAGTCTATACACACTAGCATTGTTCTTTATCTTAGCGGATTTTTTTTTTTTTTTTTTTTTTTAAGAGACAGGGTCTCGCTCTGTTGCCCAAGGTTTTGGTGCAGTGACACAATCACAACTCACTGCAGCCTCATACTCTTGGGCTCCAGAGAGCCTCCCGCCTCACCCTCCTAAGTAGCTGGGACTATAGGTGCATGCCACCACATCTAATTTTTTTTTTTCTGTAGCGATGAGGTCTCACTATGTTGTCCAGGCTGGTCTTGAACTCCTGGCCTCAAGTGATCCTCTTGCCTTGGCCTCTCAGTGCTGGGATTACAGGTGTGAGCCACCACGCCTGGCCTTTAAGAAATTAATAAACCGGGCAGGTGCAGTGGCTCACACCTGTAATCCCAACACTTTGGGAGGCTAAGGCAGATGGATCATTTGAAGACAGGAGTTCATGACCAGCCTAGCCAACATGGTGAAACCCTGTCTCTACTAAAAATACAAAAATTAGCTGGGCGTGGTGGCACACACCTATAATCCCAGTTACTTGGGAGGCTGAGGCAGGAGAATCGCTTGAACCTGGGAGATGGAGGTTGCAGTGAGCCGAGATTGAGCCACTGCACTCCAGCTGGGCAACAGAGTAAGACTCCATACCCGCCCCCCACCCAAAAAAGAAAGAAATTAATAAACTAATTTTTCAAGTAGTTTTATGTTTAAAGAAAAACTGAAGAGTATGTACAAGAATTCCCACCTATCTTCTTGCCCCCAGTTTCTCCTATTATATAGGCTGAGCATTCCTAATCTGAAAATCTGAAATCCGATTATGCTCCAACATCCAACACTTTTTGAGGGCCAAAAGAAGCATTTTAGATTTCAGATTAGGGATGTTCAACCAGTAAGTACAATGCAACTATTAAAAATTAAAAAAAAATAAAAAATTCAAAGCACTTCTGGTTCCAAGCATTTCGAATGAAGGATACTCAACTTGTATTAACATTTTCTTGCATTAGTGTGAGACATCTGCTACAATGATGAGCTAATATTGATTTATTATTAAGTCTATAGTTTACACAAGAAGTAATTATTTTTTATTTATTCTTCATCTTTTTGAGAGGGAGTCTGGTGCTGTTGCCAGGCTGGAGTGCAGTGGCACAATCTCGGCTCACTGCAATCTCCACCTCCCAGGTTCAAGCGATTCTCCTACCTCAGACTCCCCAGTAGCTGTGACTACAGGCGCCCGCCACCATGCCCGGCTAATTTTTGTATTTTTAGTAGAGACAGGGTTTCACCATGTTACCCACAATGGTCTCGATCTTTTGACCTCGTCATCCGCCCACCTCGGCCTCCCAAAGTGTTGGGATTACAGGCGTGAGCCACAGCGCCCCACCAAGGAATCACTTTTCATGATGTGCAGTTCTACGTGTCTCAACAAATGCATAGCATCATGTATCCACCACTAATAATTTCACTGCTTAACATCCCTGTGCTCCCGACAACCACTCATCTTTTCACTGTCTCCGTCATTTTGCTTTTTCATGTGTATTTTTTAAAGAGTGGTAAAATGGAACAAAAAACTTGCCATTTAGGCCAGGCGTGGTGGTTCATGCATGTAATTTCAGCACTTTGGGAGGCCGAGGCAGGTGGATCACCTGAGGTTGGGAGTTCGAGACCAGACTGACCAACACAGAGAAATCCCGTCTCTACTAAAAACACAGAATTAGCCAGGTATGGTGGCGGGTGCCTCTAATTTCAGCACTTTGGGAGGCTGCGGCAGAAGAATCCCTTGAACCCAGGAGGCGGAGGCTGCAGTGAGCCAAGGTCAGGCCACTGCACTCCAGCCTGGGCAACAAAAGCGAAACTCCGTTTCAAAAAATCAAAAACAAAAATAACTTGCCACTTAATCATTTTTAAAAGCACAATTTGGTTAGTTTAGTACTAAAACGTTGTGCAAACATCACCACCATCCACTTCCAGAACTACTTCACCACAAACAGAAATCTGTACCCATGAAACAGTAACTCTCACGCTACACTTTCAGTGCTGGTAATCTCAATTATGCCTGAGGGGGAATCACACAGTATGTCTTTTTTGTGTCCTATTTCACTCAACATAATGTGTTCAATGTGCTCGTTTATATTGTAGCGAATTTCATTCCTTTCTAAAGATGAACTATGGTCCATTATATGCACATACCACAGCTTGTCTTTCATTCACATGTTGATAGACATCTGGATTTTGAATAATGCTGCAGTGAACATTTGTGAACAAATATCTGAGTCTCTGCTGTCATTTTTTGGGGGTATAAACCTAGAATTGAGGAACGACTACCAATTTCCATAGCTGCTGCACCACCCTACATTCCCACCAGCAATGCACGCGAGCTTCAATTTCTCCACATCCCCAACACTCACAATTTCCCATTTTTTGTTAATAGCCATCCCAACTTGTGTGAGGTGGTATCTCATTGCGGTTTTCATTTGCATTTTCTTAATGGCTAGTGATGTTGAGCATCACTGCACGTGCTTATTGGTCATTTGTCTATCTTCTCTGGAAAAATACGCTATTCAAATTCCTTGCCCATTCTTGAACTGGGTTGCTTTTTGTTGGTCAGCTGCATCTTCTCTTGAATTCGAGACATTAACCCGTTATCAGGTTTATGATTTACAAAGGTCCTCTCCCATTTTGGGGGCTGTATATCGGATTTTAAAACAGTAATAATGACAGAAAAGGAGACAGTCTAGAGCTAAAACGGAAAGAAAGGCTTTCGTGTTGTGCTGCCCCCAACTTCCCAACGGTTTCAAACGCAATGTTTCCAGCCTTGGCCGCGACTGACACCGGGCCTCCCCGCTCCCTGCACAAAGACGCACTCCCGCCCCGGCCTCTGGGGGCGGGCCCTTCCCGCGGGCCGTGTGGGAAGCGAGGCAGCGCAGGCCCCTTTCACTCGGACCCGCGGCTACCCGGGACCGGCCCCGCCAGGTCGGCGGCAGACACCGGGCTCAGGGATGCAGGCCCCAACCACGCCCCTCCCCCGCTCGCTCTCGCTCCTCACCGGTCCGGCCGCGGGCGGCGTCCAGTGGGCGAAGAACCGCGCGGAGGGCCCGGCTCGCGGTAGCGGGCGGCTCCGCCAGGCCCTGCAGCGCAGCGGCCTCCCGAATGGCGACTGGTCGCAAGAGCCGGGATCCGGGTGCGCGAGCGTGCGCGCTCCCGCGGGACGGGCGGGGGCTGACGGGAAGCAAGTTTGGCGCCGCGCGCCCTCCCGCGCGGGCCAATCAGATCGCGGATCGCGTGGCGCGGCTGTGCCAAAAGCGCGTGGGCAAAACTAGCGGCTCGCGCGGGCCTTCGGAAGGGCTGCGCGCCCGCTCCGCCCCGGAAGTGCCGCACGTGCCCACTCCGCCTGCGCTTCCCGCGCGCGCCCGGGCGCTGGCTCCGGGAGGGTTCAGCTGCGTCTGGCCTGTGGCCTCCCGCCGGGCCCTCGGAACGGCCCCGGCCTGCCGCCGCCGTGCGGCTCTCTCTTCTTTTTCTTGCTTTTTTGATTGTTGTGTGAATGAATTTATTAGGAAAAAAAGAGCTGGACCTGCCCCATACATTCTCAGGGACATTACTGGCGTGATACCTGTGACAAAAGTACAAGACAAAGTTGTTGGATGACAGTAAATATTGCTTTTCTCATCACCACGCCTGCACTGAAAGTCCCCATTCCCGGAAGTTATCTTCTTCGTTTTTTGTTTTCAGTTTTATGAATGTTACTACCACAATTCTAATTAAAATGCACGCACCTCAAATGCTGATGCTATCAGTCTGTATGCTTTGAAAGACTGAAATTAGCTCACACTGCTCTCTACCTTTGTACCCTTAAGTTTTGCTTGTTGCGAATTTCTTTTTTGTGAGTGTGGTAAAAATAAACTATAGAATGGCCGGGCACGGTGGCTCACACTTGTAATCCCATCACTTTGAGAGTCCGAGGCGGGTGAATCATCTGAGGTCAGGGTTCGAGACCAGCCTGTCCAACCTGGTGAAATCTCGTCTCTACTAAAAATACAGTATTAGCCAGGCGTGGTGGCGGGCGCCTGTAACCCCAGCTACTCGGGACGCTGAGGCAGGAGAATCCCATAGAACCTGGGAGACGGAGGTTACAGCGAGATCGCACCACTGCACTCCAGTCTGGGCGACAGAGTGAGACTCTGTCTCAAAAAAATAATTAAATAAAAATAAAATCCGTAGAATTTACCGTCTTAACTATCTTTATGTGTACAGTTCAGTGGTAGTAAGTATATTCATAACACCACCATCCATGTCTGTAACTCTTTCATCTTGAAACACAAACTGTATGCATTACATGTTAACTCCCGGGTCCCCTCCACCTTCTACTTCCTGGCAGTCACCATCCTACTTTCTGTGTCTCTGAGTTTGACCACTTGTGAAAGTGGAATCATACAGTATTTGTCTTGTGACTGACTTATTTTACTTAGCAGAACATTCTCAAGGTTCATCCATGTTGTAGCACATTGTGGAATTTCCTTCCTTTTTAACACTGAATACTATCCCATTGTATGGATATGCCACATTTTGCTTATCCACTCACCTGTTGATGGACACTTGGCTTGCTTACCTATTCAAGATATTGTGAATAATGCTTTGACATTTTCAAAGAACCAATTTTGGGTTTCATTGATTTTCTCTATCGTTTTCTATTTTCTATTTCATTTATCTTGGCTTTAATCTTTATTATTTCCTTCCTTTTGCCAGCTTTGGATTTAGTTTTTCTTTTTATAGTTCATTAAGTTGTAAAGTTAGGTTGTTAATTTGAGATTTTCTTAGTTTTTGATGTATTTGTAGCTATAAACTCCCCCTTTAGCTAAATTGCTTTTGCTGCATCACAAAAGTTGCTATACTGTATTTACATTTTCAATCATCTCGGTATTTTTTAATTTTCCTTGTGATTTCTTTTCTTGATCTATTGTTCTTTTTTCTGAGTGTCTTGTTTATATTTTCAAAAATTTTTGATTTTTCCCACTTTTTTGTTTTTTGAGATGGAATCTCACTCTGTTACCCAGGCTGGAGTGCAGTGGTGTGATCTTGGCTCACTGCAACGTCTGTTTCCCAGGTTCAAGCGACTGTCCCACCTCAGCCTCCCAAGTAGCTGGGACTACAGGCGTGCATCACCACACCCAGCTAATTTTCGTATTTTTAGTAGACACGGGGTTTCACCATGTTGGCCAGGCTGGTCTCAAACTCCTGACCTCAAGTTATCTGCCCATCTCAGCCTCCAAAGTGCTGGGATTACAAGTATGAGCCACCATATCCAGCCCCATCATAATTTTGTTAAGCATTTCTAACTTCCTCCATTGTGGTCTGAGATGACACATTGCATGATATTTATCTTTTTAAATCTACCAAGACTTAATTTGTGGTCTAACATATGATGTATTCTGGAAAATGTTCCATGTGCACTTGAAAATGTGTATGCTGCTATTGTTGGGTAAGTGTTCTGTGTCTTTCAGATCTAGTTGGTTTATTGTGTTAAGTCCTCGCCTCTAATTTCTTACTTATCTCTCTCTACTTGTTCTGATAACTGAGAGGGTGATACTGACATTTATTATTGTAAAACTGTCTTTCGCCTTTCAATTCTGTCATTTTATGCTTCATATAGTTTTATGGTCTGCCATTAGGTGTGTAAATGTTTATAATCATTATACATTCTTGCCACATTGAAACTGTTATTAATATATAACTTTGTTGTCTTTTTTTTTTTGAGACAGAGTCTCGCTCTGTCACCCAGGCTGGAGTGCAGTGGCCTGGTCTTGGCTCACTGCAACCTCTGCCTCCCAGTTCAAGTGATTCTCCTGCCTCAGCCTCCTGAGTAGCTGGGACTACAGGCACGTGCCACCACGCCTGGCTACTTTTTGTATTTTTAGTAGAAATGGGGTTTCACCATGTTGGCCAGGCTGGTCTTGGACTCCTGACCTCGTGATCTGCCCGCCTCTGCCTCCCAAAGTGCTGGGATTACAGGTGTGAGCCACCGCGCCCACGCCCTGTTCTTTGTCTCTTATAACCTTTTTTAAAATCTATTTTGTCTGATATTAGTATAGCCACCCCTGCTCTCTTCTGGTTACTATTTGCGTGAAATATCTTTTCCCATCCTTTCACTTTCAATCTATTTGTCTTTGGATCTAAAGTGAATGTTTTGAAGACAGCATATAGTTAAATCATTTTTTACCCATTCTGCCAATCCGTATATTTTAGTTAGAATATTTAACCTGCTTACATTTAATTACTATAAGGAGGGACTTCTGTCATTTTGCTCTTTGTTTTTTTTTTTTTTTTTTTTTTTTTTGAGATGGAGTCTCTGTCTGTCGCCCAGGCTGTAGTGCAGTGGCCGGATCTCAGCTCACCGCAAGCTCCGCCTCCCGGGTTTACGCCATTCCCCTGCCTCAGCCTCCCGAGTAGCTGGGACTACAGGCGCCCACCACCTCGCCTGGCTAGTTTTTTTGTATTTTTTAGTAGAGACGGGGTTTCACTGTGTTAGCCAGGATGGTCTCGATCTCCTGACCTCGTGATCCACCCACCTCAGCCTCCCAAAGTGCTGGGATTACAGGCGTGAGCCACCACGCCTGGCCATCTTCCCCATTTTTGAATGAAAGTTTTGCTGGATATAGGATTGTTTTGCTGGATATAGGATTCTTGGTTGACAGTTATTTTTTCTTTTAGCACTTTGACTATATTGACCCACTGCCTTTTGGCTTGTACAGTTGCTAATGAGAAATCCAAAGATAAGCTTATTGAGGATTGCTTGTATGTCAATCACTTCTCTTTTGCTGCTTTCAAGATTCTATCTCTGGCTTTTGAGAGTCTGAGTACAATGTCTTGGTGTGGATCTCCGTAACTTCATCTTATTTGAAGTTCTTGGAGCTTCTTGGATGCTCACATTCATGTCTTCATCAAATTAGATAACGAAACTATTATTTTTTCAAATATTCTCTCTACCCCTTTTTCTCTCTGTTCTCCTCTGGCACTCCCACAATGCCTATGTTGGTCCACCTGATGATGTTCCACAGGTCCTTTAAGCTCTTAGGACTAAACTCTGATCTTTTTCTTCTCTTGCCCTTTCTTCCTATCTAAGGGGCAAGGGAGTCACGCCCCACAAGCCATAAAATTTCCTCAGAGGAGTTTTATTTAATTCTATATATACTGGTTTACTTTTCTTTTCTTTTTTTTTTTTGAGATGAAGTCTCACACTGTCACCTGGGCTGGAGTGCAATGGTGCGATCTCGGCTCACTGCAACCTCTGCCTTGTGGGTTCAAGTGATTCTCCTGCCTCAGCCTCCTGAGTAGCTGGGATTACAGGCACCCACAACCACACTCAGCTAATTTTTAGTATTTTTAGTAGAGATGGGATTTCACTATGTTGGCCAGGGTGGTCTCGAACTCCTGACCTTGTGATCTGCTTGCCTTGGCCTACCAAAGTGTTGGGATTACAGGTGTGAGCCACCGGGCCTGGCCTATACAGGTTTACTTTCCAACCTGACTCTGGTACAACATTACATTACAGATAAAGAAGGAAATAAAAGGCCGGGTGCAGTGGCTCAAGTCTGTAATCCCAGCACTTTGGGAGGCCGAGACGGGCGGATCACGAGGTCAGGAGATCAAGACCATCTTAGCTAACACGGTGAAACCCCATCTCTACTAAAAAAAAACACAAAAAACTAGCCAGGTGAGGTGGCGGGCGCCTGTAGTCCCAGCTACTTGGGAGGCTGAGGCAGGAGAATGGCGGGAACCCGGCAGGCGGAGCTTGCAGTGAGCTGAGATCTGGCCACTGAACTCCAGCTTGGGCGACAGAGCGAGACTCCATCTCAAAAAAAAAAAAAAAAAAAAAAAAGAAGGAAATAAAAATATTTTACCCAAAAATATAGGGTTTTTTTTTTTCCTTTGGTCATATTTTGAAAAAGATTGCAAAGTCATTTTTGTGCGGGAACAACTGCATCTGTACAGACTCTCTATTAACACAACTAGATCTTTTCCCCTCCCAGGACCTCTCAATCATGAAGAGATTAACTGAGAGATTAGCACCTTTTAAGGAATAAGGAAAAACATTTGCCATCTATTGTCTCTAAGGGTGGCCAACCATGAGGCTTCATGTACATAATAAGAACCCTAATATCCACAGCCCCTTATCCAGACCCAGACACTCCTTTCTATTGATTCCAGGTCTTTAGGCAATAACTTAACTTTTTCAACCAATTGCCAATCAGAAAACCTTTGAACTCATCCATGACTTGTAAGCCCCCGTCCTGCCTTTCTTGACCAATGTATATCCCACATACCAATGTATACCCCACAGGTATTGATTGATGTATGTCTCCCTGAAACATATAAAAACCAAGCTGTAACCCAACCACATTGGGAACATATTCTCAGTACCTCTTGAGACTGTGCCTCCAGGTCTTGGTCACTCATATTTGGTTTGGAATAAACCTCTTTAAATATTTTATGGAGCCTGACTCTTCATTGACAGCTCTGTCACCTTAATCTTTTTGTGTTCCTCAGAGACAATAATTTCAATTATCCTATCTTCAAGTTCACTGATTCTTTCTTCTACCTGTTCACATTTGCCTTTGAATATCCCTCTAGTGATTTTTTTTTTCATTTCAGTTATTACAATTTTCAGTTCCAGAATTTCTCTGCGGTTTCCGATCTCCTTAGTGGTATTGCTATTTTCTTCATACATCATTTTCTTGACATTCTCCACACCTCCTTTTAGTCCTTTCAGCATCTTGAAGACAGTTATGTTAAAGTCTTTCTTGAGAACACCAGCCATCAGATCTTTTTTAGGGACAGTTTCTGTTATTTTTTTCCTTGGAATGGGCCACAGTTTCTTTTTTGTTCATATGCCTTGTGATTTTTTTGGTTGAAAACTGTTCATTTGAGGCTAGGCGCGGTAGCTCATGCTTGTAATTCCAGCACTTTGGAAGGCCGAGGTGGGCAGATCATGAGGTCAGGAGTTCGAGACCAGCCTGGCCAACACAGTGAAACCCCGTCTCTACTAAAAATACAAAAATTAGCTGGGCATAGTGGCAGGCACCTGTAATCCCAGTTATTCGGGAGGCTGAGGCAGGAGAACTGCTTGAATCTGGGAGGCAGAGGTTGCAGTGAGCCGAGATCATGCCACTGCACTCCAGTCTGGGTGACAGAGCTAGACTCTGTCTCAAAAAAAAAAAAAAGAAACTGGTCTTTTGAATATAATAATGTGGCAACTCTGGAATCAGATTCTCCCATTCCCCAGGTTATGCTGATTTTTGTTTTTGGTTTTGCATTGTTGTAGGCTGCCTCTGTGCCTGGGGATCGGCCTGAGGTATAGACTTGAGGTCTCCTCAGGTCCTTTCGAAACCTGTGCCTTCCCCTGAGTATGCATTGTCACTTTCTAATAATTTTCTCCATGTATAAAGTTGTTTCTGAATGTCCTAATCTCCAATGTCTGGCTCCCAAAAGGAGAAAAAGAAAACCATGACAGGGGAGAAAGGGGGTGCCAGCCCCTTAACTTCCCTGGAAGTCATTCTGGCTAGAAGAGGAGGAGCTTATAACAATGGTGGAAGGTGCAATATAATGACTCCCCACCTCTTTATTTGCACCTCTCTGCTCGGAAGCAGCAATCAGCAATCAGAGCACAGATTCCCAATATTTGGAGGACAGTGTTCTTTCTGCCCACCCTGGCTCCTGTAAGCTACGTACAAGCTGCTCCAGGAACGATAAACCTCTTTAAATATTTTACAGAGCGTTGTTTCATCAACAGCTCTGTTCACTTCAATCTTTTCCTTTCTGTTCCTCAGAGACAGTAATTTCAATTGTCCTGTCTTCAAGTTCACTGCCTGTCATGGAACTAGTGGTGGCGGATGGGCAGTCACTGCTGTGCTGAGAGCTGAAATTGACTGTAATTCACAGCAATTTATCATCCAACACTTCCCCTGGAAGTTACAAGTCTTCAGTTCAGTAGACTCCAGAGTTTCAAAACATTTACATTAAATTCCTACTTTGCCATCTTCCCAGAATCCTCCCTATTTTCTTTCTCTCTTTTGTTTGGTCCTTTAAAGTCCACTTAGGCACAATAGGCCTAAGTGGTCAGCACTGAGGTGGTGCTGCACAAGGACAAGAGTCCCTGTTGAAGATTCTCTGTGTTCCAGAATGCCAGCTAGAACCTGCTACCAGAGAACACACAGGCCCTTACCTCAAGTTCCTGCTCCACGGCGTCTGGGTTCCCGTGGGAACTCAGTGCAGGCTCCACTCTGTTTTCCTCTGTCATTGTTCTACCTTCCTTTCATGCAAAATTTAGGATCCTGTGTTAATTTCTGTAATAATTCTGATTTCTAGGATTCAAATATCAGTATCAAATATTTTAGGATTTTTCTAAGTTTTGTTTTTGCAGCAAAATTGATTCATTAAATTTAATAGCTTTAAAAAGTATCCACCTAGTCACAAGCTTTTAAAAATGCCAATGAAAACACTTTGTAAACTGTAATGTTAAATGCAGAAATGAGAGGATCTTTTATTTTCTCTGAATAGCAAAGATATACTGATTGAGAACTTTCTGAGATCCTGACTCTTAATATGAAACAGGTTCATTGTGGCTGCAGGACCTACTTTGAATGGCTGCTTCGGTTGTTTTTTCCTGAAGTGTCAGAATGAGTTGATGATCCCAAGACCTATCCCAACTGAAGGCTGAACAAAACTCGAGCATAAGGCAACTCTTGGAAGCCGGAATCTAGACTATGATGGGGCAATAACTCTGGGTCTTTTTGATTGATATTTCTTCTGTAAATAACAATGAAATAACAAAACACCAAAACACCCTCTGCTATTATGCTGAATTAAAATCATGTTTTAAAAAAAGCTATTGTAGTTATACAATATTAAATAGTTCAAGATGAATAATGCAAATAAACTCCCAATTTGGCCTTTTGAAAGGTTCCCAGTATATTGCCCTAAACTTGAAAGTAACCAAAGGAAGCAGAAAAAACTCTCATAAAATCCTGTACTAAAACCAGACCCTTCTGGACTTTCAAAATTTCCCTTAAGGATCTATTGAACATATACTTCTCAACAGTTTATTTAGATGTTTTCTCAGCATGTTATACTATGTTCCAAGGGCCAGACCTGAATCAGGGAATGGGTAGAGGCAGGTGAACTACAACTGCAGTAGAAAGTGGCAGCTTGACAGTCTTTGAGGAGGAACCCCAAACTCAGGAGCTGAGATGGCACTGGACTTTGTCATTTGTCATCTGTGTATGAAGAATAACAGTGCTGAGTGTCTGCACATATTCAAAACCTACACAGAATCATGTTGTCAAATGAAGCAGCCAAAATCAGACTGGCTTTCTGTCAGAAATTCAGACTTAATTTTTCCATTCAAATTGCTGCATTAGTATGTATTACAAGGAACATAATAAAAATTAGAAATTGTGAAATGCTTCCTGTAAGAGAAATAATAAAAGCAGTCCAGCTTATAATATAGATCTAATACAATCAACTTAGCTACTTCAAAATAAAAAGGATTAATTATTCTGCTATTTCTACTTAACTTATAATAATGCAAAATAATGGGAACTAAAATAAGTTACTTAATGGGAAGTATGACAAAATGGAATTCCTCCTGGGTGAGTAACTCTGTTGTTGGGCTTTGGGGAATGTCCAAGTATAGTTCTCAAGAGTTAAACACATGACTCACACAAATATAAAGTGAACACGTATCAGAGGATTTATTTTGTATTTTTTTGAGACAGAGTCGTGCTCTGTTGCCAGGCTGGAGTGCAGTGGTGCTATCTCTACTCACTGCAACCTCCACCTCCCGGGTTCAAGCAATTCTCCTGCCTCAGCCTCACGAGTAGCTGGGACTACCGGCGCCCGCCACCACGCCCGGCTATTTTTTGTATTTTTGGTAGAGACAGGGTTTCACCATGTTGGCCAGGATGGTCTCAATCTCAGAGGATTTATTTAACTCATTCATGAAGAAATCCAGAGGAGGATAAAGCTAGTTCAGAAAGTTCATAAAGCTGAGTATGTGCAGCTACTGGAAAAAATGGAGTCAAATGGCCAGTTAGAAACAAAAGTGGTTAAGATCCTACAGGGCAGCACAACTGCCACCTTTAAGGCCATCATACAGAAATCACTCACATCTCTACTGGACAAAAATCTGTAAGTAAACATGTAATGTCACAGTGTGGGCACAAATGTGGGTCAACCGTTAAATAATCCTAGCTTGTCAGACATGACACAGCCATGCAATCACTCCTTTTTTGCCTTATTTCCAAGTTTCAGACTTTTTAAAAAATAGGACTGAAAAAAAAAATCAAATATAAAAATTAGAATCAAGCCCATTAATATTTTCTTAAAGTTTTTTTTTTTAGAGACAAGGTCTTAACATTCACTAGCCCCAGTTTTGGAGGGAGGAGAGGATCCCCAGAAGCCTTTGCTGGTGGGCGTGGGGCTCTTCCTTTCCTCTCAGGCAGAGCAGCAGGCTTTGCTGAAGGGCAGTCTAGGTCCACACAGCTGCCAAGGGTGGCAGATGGGCACTGACTGCTGCATCACAGGCACTCAGTCAACACTAGCTGAGCACCAGTGAGCGAGTGAAAGGCAACCGGGAGCCTGGTGCCGGCCGGCAGTGCAGCTGAGTTCTCACATGGCCGGTTTACCATGCAGGTGCAAAGCCAGCCTCAATCAATCCTGCTGCACTCATGAAAGGAGCAGTAGAGGGCACTTTGCTTCAAGCAGACTGCCCAAGAACTACGGTCACCTGCTCTACTGGTTGAAGAAAAACAAGCAGGAGCGATGAGCACAGAAACCAGCCTGGCCCTGGATACCACTTGTGGTTGCAGAACTGCAGAGACAGCCCGTGGCGTCTCTACTGCCCAACATTGTGTACCCGGTGTGCAGCCAGGCTCCCTGTACGAGCAAGGACTTCCACCACCTGCCATCACTAAAGCTGAGGTAAGGCACTGGCAAAGCCAGAGACCTGCAGCTTTAATGCTGGTTGAGAACATACTTTCTCCTGGGAATGACAAGCACAGTGGCTGAGACCTTTGGCTGTCAAGTCAGACCAACCTACATTAGAATCTGCCTCTATTACTTTCTGTGTGTGCACAAACTTGAATGTGAACTTGGGCAAGCTACTTTCTCATGCATTCGCATGCAGTAGAACGGTAGTACCCCCCTTATCAGCTTGTTTTGGCATAAGACTGCATGAAGTGTTCAGAGCACTTAGTGCTAGCACACTGAACATAATCAGATGCCATTATTTTATACTGATTTACAGTAACAAGAACTCTGACCAATAAAGAATACTACGTCATAGGATGAGTATCAGGATCCAGTAAGAATACAGTATTTGCGAGACAGTTTGAGCAAACAGGTAAGGGGAGAGGCTTAAAGTATGATTTTCAGAAAGGCAAAAACATCTACTTGAGAGGCTGAGGTGGGAGGACTGCTTGAGGCCAGGAGTTTGAGGCTGCAGTGCACGAGTCACTGGCCTCCAGCCTGGGCAACACAGTGAGACCCCAGCTCCATAAACATGACTCTCTCACAGATGCAGAATGAACAATGAACACATAATATGTCAAAGTTTAAGCAACTTGCTAATGGGGCCGTTTCCAAAATACATCCTATAAAACCTAAGGGTAAATTTTTATGTGGTTTCACCCTGATAAAGTGTGCAGTAATCATTAAGATAGTTAAAACCTGTTTCTATAAAATGTTTCCCAGTTGCAGTCATTCTTTATCCAATTAAATATTTTATTTCTGGCCAGGCATGGTGGGTCACGCCTGTTAATCCTAGCACTTTGGGAGGCCGAGGTGGGTGTATCATCTAAGGTCAGGAGTTCAAGACCAGCCCAGCCAACATGGGGAAACCCCGTCTCTACTAAAAATACAAAAAAATTAGCCAGGCGTGGTGGTGCACGCCTGTAGTCCCAGCTGCTTGGGAGGCTGAGGTGTGAGGATTATTTGAACCTGGGAGGCAGAGGTTGCAGTGAGCCGAGACTGCGCCACTGCACTCCATCCTGGGCAACAGAGTAAGACCCTGTCTCAAAAAAAAAAAATTATTTCCACCTTCCATTAGTTAAAAAAGTTATAAACTAAATGCTAAATGCAGTTAGTTTTCAGCAGTATATACTTTAATATTTTATTAAATACATGTAAAACACTTGGTCATGTTGTAAAACAAAATTATAATTTTAAAAACCAATCTTCTCATTCCCAAAAGCCCAATGCTAGGGCTTTATATATTCATACACATATTTACTGAAGAAACAGAACTTCCATTATCACACTGCTGGCCTCATCAATAACTCACACATTCAGCTAAACATTATATTCTATTATTTAAATTAGGTAATGAGAAACAGACTATTTGCTCTATATAATTTTAATCTTGACTTTACTGCAATTTCCAGAAATTGGATGAATTAAATCTGCAATCCAAGACTTTGGCAAATATGCACTGAACACTTCATAAAAATATTGCACTGACAAAGATGTGCTGAAATCACTGCTTTGATTCTCCCCCCAAACCTTTCTGAGTATGTCAGATTGAGCTGTTTCTAAGAGTGGAAAAGCAACAGGTGTAGTTCATAGTTAGCTGCTAAGTCCTGGGAAACCTTTTATATTTAATTCTCAGAAATAGAGAAACTGGATGACTTTAGTGATTGAATAACAAATCCTTTTAGAAGTCAAGTGGTTCCTCATCGTTAGCTTTCAATAAAATTGAAAGAATTATGAGATGGTAGACTAACAGAAGTAATACTGATTATAGATAACTGAACATTTTGCAATATAACTTGAAAGAAATTTTTTTTTTGAGATAGAGTCTCACTATGTCACCCAGGCGGGAATGCAGTGGCACAATCTTGGCTCATTGCAACCTCCGTCTCCCCTGTTTAAGCGATTCTCCTGCCTCAGCCTCCCCAGTAGCTGGGATTACAGGCGTGTGCCACCATGCCCAGATGATTTTTTTGTATTTTTAGTAGAGACAGGGTTTCACCATGTTGGCCAGGCTGGTGGTGAACTCCTGACCTCAAGTGATTAGCCTGCCTCAGCCTCCCAAAGTGCTGGGATTACAGGCATGAGCCACAACGCCCAGCCAGAAATTAAAGAATTAAGTGGTGTTAATATAATAAAACTCCTCTGTTCCTTTTTCCTATGTGAACAAGATTTTTCAGAAATTATATTAATAAAATTAAAAACTGGAATAGAATTGTCCAACATTATCTTATGCTATTAGTAAAAGGTATTCAACTCATCCACTGATAGATAAACCAACTGGGAAAATAAATCCCCATCTATCTGAGATGAATTTTCTTTTTTTTCTTTTTTGAGATGGAGTCTCGCTCTGTCACCCAGGCTGGAGTGCAGTGGTGCGATCTTAGCTCACTGCAAGCTCTGCCTCCCGGGTTCCCGCCATTCTCCTGCCTCAGCCTCCCGAGTAGCTGGGACTACAGGTGCCTGCCACCTCAACCAGCTAGTGTTTTGTATTTTTTTAGTAGAGACAGGGTTTCACCATGTTAGCCAGGATGGTCTCCATCTCCTGACCTCGTGATCTGCCCGTCTCGGCCTCCCAAAGTGCTGGGATTACAGGCTTGAGCCACCGCGCCCGGCTGAATTTCCTTTTTAATGCATTATTACTAGAAATTTTAAACATTCAAGGAAGAGAGGGTAATATAATGGACTCTCATCAGTTTTAACAGCTATCAATCTTCTGCCTGAGAAACATAAAGAACTTCATAAATGCAAGGTATTTTTATTTAAGCAATCTAGAAATTCTTAATGATCACCAACTTTCCAGTGTGAATATGGCTTTATTTTACAGGTAAGATATTCCCTTTGTGAAGAAGCATAGGCATATGTGTTTTTAAAATCCAGTGGTTTTTTTTCTTTTGTTTTTTTAAGTTTGGCGAGGTTTTAATGAGCAAGAGTAAGGGCTGAAGTGAGGAGGAATTACGCTGTCACCTGGCTCTGGGAATCCCATGGTCATGCAGAAACAGGGATTCCTTGTCAACAGGGAGCCTGGTTATCACCCTCAATTGCACTCATTTTGGTCAGGGAGACATCTCTCCACACTTGCACCATCTTCACAGACTCAGGTGGGATTCGATGGTCAAAGCTCTACAAGCATCGGCCACTGACCATTACTACCTGGTACTTATTGTCCAGCACCAAGATGCTCAGGTCAAATTCTTTGCTATCCTGAAAGGGCATAGTTTTGGATTTCACCTCAGGCTTCCAGGCCCCATTCTCATGCTGTTTGTGACCACACAACGGCCAAAGTACACTTAGAAACGGAAGGTGATGTCTGAGTCTTCATTCATCCTGGTATGGAAATCCACCTGCAGCTGTGGTTCATTGATGAAACAAACAGCTAGTTTTCCTTTGTCAAGTAGAACCAACAGACAAGAGCACAGCCTGTGTGTGTGGCGCAAGTAGTGGTGACACTGTTGTCTCCCTCTGGGTGGCCCTTCTGAATTGTGTTTAGTATTCTTTTTTTCTTTTTGGGATGGAGTCTCGCACTTTTGCCCAGGCTGGAGTGCAGTAGCGTGATCTCGGCTCACTGCAAGCTCCACCTCCCAGGTTCATTCTCCTGCCTCAGCCTCCGGAGTAGCTGCGATTACAGACATCCGCCACCACGCCCAGTTCATTTTTTTTTTTTGGTATTTTTAGTAGAGATGGGGTTTCACAGTGTTAGCCGGGATGGTCTCAACCTCCTGACCTCGCGATCTGCCCGCTTTGGCTTCCCAAACTGCTGGTATTACAGGTGTAAGCCACCATGCCTGGCCCTGATTTTTTTTTAAGAGTGGGTGGGTTAATTTGCTTGTCATAACTAGCGTTTCGTCTTTCTCTCTCACTCTGTTAGGGCAGATGCAGACAGTGTTTGTTTAAGAAAAATTAGCCAAGTGTGGTGGCACACGCCTGTAATCCCAGTACTCTGGAAGCTGAGGCGGGAGAATTGCTTGAACCCAGGAGGCGTGGATTTCGGTGAGCTGAGATCACACCATTGCACTCCAGCCTGGGCGACAGAGTGAGACTCCATCTCCGAGAAAACAAACAAACAAAAAGACTTTCTAAGTCATTCTCTCTCCTTTTGAAAGTCTGTGTAATATTTACCAGTAAAATATTTTAAGGCCTTACCTTTTGGAATTTTTTGCACATTTTTGACAGCTGCTCAGTGTCATCCAAACCAAGAAAAGAGAAGATCTGTATGATTATGCTGTCAGGCATTTGAACTAACAAATCAGAATTTCCCTGACACAGATTCAAAGAACATGTCAATACTTCTTTAACAAAATTTGTATTTAATAAATGGTTAAAATCGCAGTGCCAAAAAGACATTAACATTTAACAATTTCACTGAAAGGAAGAAACTGTAGAATGCACGGTTTCAGAAAGCTATTTTAAGTTATTTACAAATAAAGTATCTAAAACTCAAAGACAGGCTCTATATGCTATACCTAGTTTATCCCTTCCCAAATAAAATTTCTGTTATTTGGGCAAATTCTTAAACCATGGTTTAAACTGTAATGGTTACAAACCACAAATGCATCCATCCAAAGACTGTGAAACCATTTTCATCCGGTCAGTGGCAAAACTGTTGAAAGGGCAATAGTTGAAGCTGTTGGGTTTTAAATACTGGGAACTCTGGTATATATTCCTACCAGGACTAAAACACAGCACACTCTGCAGGCATGGCTGACTCACGGAGGCTGTAACAAACAAGAACTACTCTTTACTCGACAGCACAGCTCAGAGGCCACCGAGAGGCACGAGAGACTGACAGCTCCTCTGCCTATAAATGAATGAAACCCACACTGGATGTCGTTCTCACAGCACTGAAAGTGCTTCAGGACTCACACTGATCCAATACTAACTTTCTTCCCTATTTTACACATATTTTTCTACTGTCCAGTGAAAATCATTTTCTGTTTTGGCTGAAAAACAAATATTAGTTTATAACAGGAATGGTAAAATCCGTGAGAATTCTGCTCAATTTAATACAAGATCATTACTTTCTTTAGAATGGTGTCTGCGTGTTTCTGTGTCACCCTCTGTATTTTTAGCTTCCAGTTTCCTGGTAAGGAGTAAGTTCTCCTTTCCAGTCACACTCGGGGTCCTTTACACGTTTCTGAGATTCCTTCGCTTGTCCATGGAGGCCAGGTGCACCCAGTGACTCACTCTGCCTCTTCCCTCTTCTCGGGACCAGTCCCCGAACCTTCTGCCTTGCAGATCCTCCCACCTCCGCCACGCTCTCGTGCTCGGAAGCGAGCTCCTGGATCATACAGCTGCAAGGCCGGCCGGTCCTGCCAGGATAAGAGGGCATGTTACTCTTCCAAGGGCTGGCAACACAGAAGGGTCAACATCTCCTTGTATTTCTAGAACTTGATAATATGAATTGTCCAAAGAAAATCAACCTGGCAGCTAAAAATCAGCCCTTTTCACAGCACTCTCTCAGAATTCTCAGGCAATTTAAAAAGCCACGTAAATGTCGGTTATCTGGGCAAATGTTACTGCTCACACCAAGAACACCTTGTAATCTGAGCTGGGGAGGTGAAAACTCAAACATGTCCACCTCAGTCCCTAGGCCTGAAACAAAATGAGATGTGGACCCTCAGAGATGGCTTCAGATCTGCGAACTCAAACTGTTATTAACGTGAGTGGTAAGCAATTTCCACCGGGCTTATCCCTGCCTAGCATCTACCAGCAGGGAAACTGAACTGCTCCCTTTTGGGAAAACACTAGCCCATCATTTTATTAAATTCCTGGAGGCAAAGCAATAAAAATGAACCAAAAAATCCATGAAGGGTAACTGTTCAGGGCCTGAAGGTAACAGCCAGGGAAGCACAGAGTGGCCCTGAAGGCCAGAGTCAGCAGCGACAGCAGCACAATTCCTCCCTGACGGGGCCACCAGCCCTGCCCCAGCACTGAAGGGGTGGCAGAGGAGGAAGGTGGCTTCCCGCTTCCCGAGGCCTGTAGCCTCCTGCTCCATGTGCCTCCCGCTCCCTGCCTATTCTCCCTGCTGAGCTGCAGCCTTGGCCTCCAACAGTCACCAGGAGCCCAAGTGTGGGCTGCAAGGACGACCATGTGGGCACATCTCACACACTTCTCCAGGATTCACCAGCTCACCTTTACCTTCTCCTGGACTGTGTGTGGAAGCCCACATCAGGTTGCCATCAAGGGGTTTAACTGAATTTTCTTTTCCTTGGTATGAACCTGACCAACGGGAGGGGTGCGAACAGGCTCAGCAGGCCCCTGCACCTGAATGCTCCTGTGGGGCGGAGACAGGCTGCCTGGAGCCAGCATGCACAGCTTTTTTTTTTTTTTTTCCTGAAACAAAGTTACACTCTGGTTGCCCAGGCTGGAGGGCAACTGCGCAATCTCGGCTCACTGCAACCTCCGCCTCCTGGGTTCAACTGATGCTTCTGCCTCAGCCTCCTGAGTAGCTGGGACTACAGGCGCGCGTCACCACGCCCGGTTAATTTTTATATTTTCAGTAGAGATGGGGTTTCGCCATGTTGGCCACGCTGGCCTCGAACTCCTGACCTCAGGCGATCCACCCGCCTCTGCCTCCCAAAGTGCTGGGATCACAGGCGTGAGCCACCGCACCCGGCCGACAATTCGGCTTCTTACCAGGGCAGTACCTGTGTACACAGATGGAGCATGGAACCTGACCTCGGAAGTACATGACAAATGCCAGGCTCCCGGGAAAGCAGCTCCTGCACACATTCCCACCACAGCACTGTGAGGCTACACAGAGGAGCGAATGCTCCCCCACCTCAGGTCAGGGGAGCACCAGGCCATTCACCACTGCTAAAATAAGGCAACTGAAAACTGAGGACTCCCTGTCGATGAGACCCATGGCTGTACTTTGTGCCCCCAAGGTCCAGGCAACCCCAGAAAACTGTGGAGTATTCTAGAGGTGTTTATTCAAGGGTGAAGACAAGAAGGCTCTCCTCTGGCTTTCGGCCTCGACTTCACTGAAACATTTTTTTTTTTTTTAGACGGAGTTTTGCTTTGGTTGCCTAGGCAGGAATGCAATGGCGTGATCTTGGCTCACTGCAACCTCTGCCTCCCAGTTTCAAGTGATTCTCCTGCCTCAGCCTTCTGAGTAGCTGGGATTACAGGCACGCGCCACCACGCCCAGCTATTTTTTGTATTTTTAGTAGAGATGGGGTTTCGCAATGTTGGCCAGACTGGTCTCGAACTCCTGACCTCAGGTGATCCACCCGCCTCGGCCTCCCGAAGTACTGGGATCACAGGCATGAACCACCACACCCGGCTACACTGAAACACTTTAAAAGTGAACATCGTTCCTACACACAACAACCTGGAAGGATCTGAAAGGAATTAGGCTGAGTGACGAGAGCCACTCTCAAAGCTCACACACTGTGTGTTTGCACTCATCAAGCATTCTTGAAATGACAAAATCACAGAGGCAGAGAACAGACAGTGGCTGCCAGAGGTCAGACATGGGGAGGGAGGTGAGTGGGAATGCGAACCTGAGGCAGCCCTCAGTTTGCTGGGAGCCGGGGTGGGGCCTGGTGCTGTCAGAAGGGTGATGCCGTCTGTAGTGCTGCGCTGGGAAAACGCAACCTGAACAAAAATCAGCTTCAAACTTCTGAAAAAAAAAGCTGTTTGCTTGGCTAAGGGGGTAACCACAGTCCTGTGCTCAGCGTCTGTGCAGAACTAACTTCAGGTGTTTGTCAGCCACGGGAATATTCACTAATAATCAGAATGTTATTGATAATGTGGAAGAAACCTCCATGAAATATTAAAACTTTCCTTCCTGTCTCAAGGGAAAATTTAATCTTATTCTCAAGTGAATCATACAAACGTGCTAGTTTTATACTAAATAAAATCTTTCTTTTTCCTGGTGAAAAATAATTTGACTCTCTGAGAAAACATGATGACTAGTCTCACTCTAGGATCTGACTTTCAGGAATAACAAGCTTCCCAAGACACAAGGCCAAGTGGGGGTGACACGGTCAGCGTGCAACCTGGACCTTAAGACAGCCAGACAGATTTTTCTTTTTGGGTTTAATAAAAACCTTGTTTGCCAGTCGCTCCTTTCTGGGTGCTGGACCGTCGTCACACCTCTGTGCTCTTCCCAGTCTCTCCGTGGCCTCCCCCGGAGCCCCGCTGTCCTGGCTCCCCTTCTTCCCTCTGTCTTGGCCAGGTCCTTTCCCCCATCTCTGCTCATCTTCACTCCTTCTGGAAAGCCAGTCAGGCTCATGGTGAGCTCTGTGCCTCCTGCCGTCATCCACATGGTGTCTTTGTGCTTCACATTCTTTTTCTTGAGATCTCTCCACATCCCTGTACTCTTTATCACTGCCGCTGCGTGACCTGTGGTTCAACCCAAGCATCAGCGACTGCAGTAACCGCCAGTCGGCTGCTCACCCTCCTTTCTAGCCCGCAGGTTCCCAGACAACAGGGGCCCGTGTCAGCACTGCACTGCTGAGGCTGCACTGTGATGGGCACACAGCAGGCACTGACAAAAACCACTACAAAGAAGAATAAATCATAGTAATAATATTTGTCATTTCAGTTGAGTGACAGATAAGCAATATGCCTCACGCTAAGGTACTTTTTATACATATTGTCTAATTCTCACTAACCTTCCAAAGTAAGTATCTTCTTTCGGCCAGGCATGGTGGCTCACGCCTATAATCCCAGCACTTTGGGAGGCCAAGGTGGGTGGGATCACCTGAGCTCAAGAGTTGGAGACCAGCCTGGTCAACATGGTGAAACCCCCTCTCTACTGAAAATACAAAAATTAGGTGGGTGTGGTGGCGCGTGCCTGTAATCCCAGCACTTTGGGAGGCCAGGGGCAGGCAGATCATTTGAGGTCAGGAGGTTGAGAGCAGCCTGGCCAACATGAAGAAACCCCGTCTCTACTAAAAATACAAAAATTAGGCCAGGTGCAGTGGCTCACGCCTGTAATCCCAGCACTTTGGGAGGCCGAGGCAGGCGGATCACCTGAAATCAGGAGTTCGAGACCAGCATGACCAACATGGAGAAACCCCATCTCTACTTAAAATACAAATTTAGCCAGGCACGGAGAGGCATGCCTGTAATCCCAGCTACTTAGGAGGCTGAGGCAAAAGTGCATGAACCCAGCAGGCGGAGGTCGTGGTGAGCTGACATCATGCCATTGCACTCCAGCCTGGACAACAAGACGAAAATTCCATTTCAAAAAAACAAAAAACAAAAATTAGCCAGGCGTGGTGGCGCGTGCCTGTAATCCCAGCTACTCAGGAGGCTGAAGCAGGAGAACTGCTCAAACGTGGGAGGCAGAGGTTGCAGTAAGCCGAGATCGTGCCACTGCACTCCAGCCTGGGCGACAGAGCGAGACTTTGTTTATCAAAAATAAAATAAAATAAAATAAACCTTCTTTTCTACAAAGTGACTGAGACTAAAGTGGTCCAGTGGCTGTCCTGGGAGCCCAGGTGCACATCCATCATGATGTGCAGAGTAAAATTAATTGACATTTAACAATGGCAGATCCATTATCTTTATGCATTTATCAGAATATTAAATGAATAGTAAATAAATGGCTGCTTCGCTCATTTGGCAGGGCTAGTGGGGACCATGAGGATCTGTAACCAAGCATGAATTCACACCAGACACGTGGCAGTGTCAAGAACAGTCACAGTAACGACACCCATAACATAACCCAGTGCTTCACAATCACGGATTTGATAATCAGACATAAATTTTATAAACAAAGCAATAAACCAAAACCCCCAAGAAGCAGAAAGAATACTTCATCAACTCTGAAAGAAAGGCAGTGAGAAATCACCCCTACGACTGTGACTCTGGGAAGCTGGCGGCCTAATCCCATTAGTCTTCCCAAGTAAAACCCACGTCCACCATCCCCTGCGAGCCAGGTGGCCCTGGGCACCAGGAGACCGTGGGTGGTGAGATGTGGTGAGTGGGCAGGAGTCCCAGAGGGGAAGGCAAGCCCAGGGACCCAGGGTCCTGAGGATGGTGGGTGCCAGGAGCAAGAGGGACAAGATCCCCCGACTGGCATCTGGCTGGTCTCTCTGGCCCACCAGGTAGATGCTGCTGTGTCTGTCCCTTTTGCAGATGAGCTCCCTCCACAGAGCTGCTCCCTCCACAGAGCTGCTCCCTCCACAGAGCTGCTCCCTCCACAGAGCTGCACTGTTGTAAGCAGCAAAGGAAAAGAAAAAGGGAGGACCCGCAGTGCACAGCCAAAGCTGCTGGTCGAGACCCACAGCCGGAGGAGCCAGGGACAGCTTCAACCAAAGAATCACAGCACTTACAATTCTGTTTCTCTACCACAAAAGATCTGCCAGCCCTAAAAGATGGGGTTCCCAAATATGCAATTCTGTAGATAAATTGCAAGGGGGCTAAAAGAGCGAAGGGCAAGATATCACAAACACAGAGAAAAATAAAAACAAAAAACAGAAAAGAAAGAAAGACTGGGAAGACAGATCCTGAAGACCTGACATGCAACAGCAGGAATCCAGGAGATGGCTCAGGAGTAAAAGGAGGACATGGAGGGAAAAGCAAAGCAAAAGACAGGAAGAAATTCCCTGATCTGAAGACAGACTTGAGACTGCAGACGAGGCGAGTTCACTAAGTTCCTGCCATGCTGACGGGAAATGAAGGCTAATGTGCACTCGCACACCCTGGAAAGTCTGGGATTCCAAGAATAACGTGAAACAGGCATACTCGTATTGACAAGGCCTACGTCACCATGACTGGGAACTGACGCGGTCATAACAACAAAAGCACGCTCACGTCTCCTGGGACTCCTCCAGCGAGCCTTCCACGGGCCTGCCACCTCCAGTATCAATCTCCTCTCCTCTTTCTTTTGGTTTCTCTGTGGTTGGTTCCTCTCCCTTTTCTGGTTTCTTAAGAAGCTGAGAAATTACAACGTTAGTAAAATATCACCTCAAGAGCACATTTTAAAAGAAGCTGTTAAATAAATAATTACAAATATACCCCAATATTGAAGCCAAATGTTTGCAAGGCAAAGAATTAGAGCTAACAGTCCAAAAGTGAGGTTTTTGGTTTAATACATGGTGGAACATTCAGTGAATGAAATATTTTTTAGTCATGAAAAGGTAGGTTAATGTGATGCAAAGATGCTCACGTAACGAATAAAGGGCTAAAAAATAGAACATGCACCACAACCCCACTTGTACTTTTTTTTTGAGACAGTCTTGCTCTGTTGCCCAGGCTGGAGTGCAGTGGCGCACTCTCGGCTCACTGCAGCCTCTGCCTCCAGGGTTCAAGCGAGTCTCCTGCCTCCACCTTCTGAGTAGCTGGGACGACAGGCATGCGCCACCACGCCCGTTTAATTTTCTTTTTTTTTTTTTTGAGACGGAGTTTCACTCTTGCTGCCCAGGCTGGAGTGCAGTGGCACGATCTTGACTCCCTGCAACCTCCTCCTCCCGGATTCAAGTGATTCTCCTGCCTCAGCCTCCCAAGCAGCTGGGATTACAGGCGCCCACCAACACGCTCGGCTAATTTTTTGTATTTTTAGTAGAGATGGGGTTTCAGTATGTTGGCCAGGCTGATCTCGAACTCCTGACCTCAGGTGATCCACCCACCCTGGCTTCCCAAAATGCTGGGATTATGGGCGTGAGCCACTGTGCCCGGCCCCCATGTCTATTTATGTTCTCGCACACTCACACACACACACAAACTCTCACACACACTCACACACACACTCACACTCGCACACTCACACACACACAAACTCACACACACACTCACACTCGCACACTCACACACACACAAACTCTCACACACACTCACACACACACTCACACTCGCACACTCACACACACTCTCACACACACACTCACACTCGCACACTCACTCACACACACACACACACCCACCACCATCTAAAGGGCTCTGCAGTACTGTTAATAGTGATTATTTCCTTTTTTGAGATGGAGTCTCGCTCTGTCGTCCAGGTTGGAGTGCAGTGGCACAATCTCGTCTCCTGGGATCAAGCGATTCCACTGCTTCAGCCTCCCCAGTAGCCAGGACTACAGGGTGTGCCACCACACCTGGCTAGTTTTTGTAGTTTTTGTTTTTTGTTTTTTTTGAGACAAAGTCTCACTGTCACCCAGGCTGGGGTGCAGTGGCTCAATCTGGGCTCACTGCAACCTCTGCCACCCTGGTTCAAGCAATTCTCCTGCCTCAGCCTCCTGAGTAGCTGGGATTAAAGGCTCCTGCCACCGTGCCTGGTTAATTTTTGTATTTTTAGTAGAGATGGGGTTTCACCATCTTGGCCAGGCTGGTTTTGAACTCCTGACCTCATGATCCACCCACGCTGGCCTCCCAGAGTGCTGGGATTACAGGCGTGAGCCACCATGCCTGGCCAATAGTGATTTATTTCTAGATGGCAGAACTGAAATGACTTTATTTCCTTTCATATATAGGGTCTAGTTTTCCTACAATAGACAAGCATTAGTTTTGTAATAAGGAAAAAAAATTTTTTTAAAGATTGCTTCCTACTGATAATTTAGAATATAGTTTTCAAAACACTGATTATTCTCTTTCCTGAAACAGAATAAATGGACAAATTGCCACGACATATTTCATCTGCCCTGTATGTCCCTGGGCCTTTCTCCCTGCTCTCTGCATAGTTTTTGAAACTAAAGCACCTCAGCTAACTTGGGAAAAGGGAGAAAAACAAACAAAAAAAGCAATGGAAGCACCACAGATCGATCATTTGTAGAACAGAAATGGAAGGTGTACTTCTGACAATTCTGTTCTCACTCACAAAGTGGACAAACTTTAACTTGCAGCACAGCAAGACCATACACAGACGCATTCAATTACACGTGCTCACTTGGGAACGCAACGCATCATGAAAGGTGGAGCCCTGGACGCGGCTTCTCATCAAGCGTGGGCCCTGTGTCAGCTGTGAACATCCTCTTATTCTGCCTACGTGGAATCTGGGAACTTACACATTTCCTTTCCGGTAACTGTCCATCTTTTATAAAAATCGCAAAAGTAATATGTCTGTAACAAATGTGAGCCATAGGGAAGTGCCAATCTCCATCCACCCACTCAACAAATACTCTGCGTGCCTAGGAACTGTTCTCACAACATTTCTGACACTGCATGTCTTTTTCTGTACCAACTCTCCACCTCTCCACCTCTCCGGCACCAGCTGCGTGCTCCACATTCAACTCAACGCTGAGGCCATCGACCTGCGGTTAGCACCAGAACCCACAGACTGCCCCCTTCAGATGACAGTTCCAAGTCCTGGAGTGTCACCGGTACTTCTGACCAATCAGCAATAAATTCAGAGGTTCTCGACGGCCTCTCCTCAGATTTGATAAGTTGCTGAAATGGCTCATGAACTCAGAAAGGCACTGTCTTCTCGATAATTGGCTTATCATAAAGGATACAACCA
Source organism: Macaca mulatta (assembly GCF_049350105.2). Taxonomy (NCBI): domain Eukaryota; kingdom Metazoa; phylum Chordata; class Mammalia; order Primates; family Cercopithecidae; genus Macaca; species Macaca mulatta. The sequence continues at coordinate 108,366,819 of NC_133422.1, read as the reverse complement.
GGAACAGCCAAATGGAAAAAATACACAAGGTGGGTATGGGGGATGGCGCAGCAGTGCTTGGAGCTTCCGTGCAGTAACCCTCCCAGCAAGCCCCGCCCTTTTTTTTTTTTTTCCTGGAGACAGAGTCTTGCTGTCACCCCAAGCTAGAGTACAGGGACGCAATCTCGGCTCACTGCACCTTCGCCTCCTGGGTTCAAGCGATTCTTCTGCCTCAGCCTCTTGAGTAACTGGGACTACAGGTGTGCGCCAACACGCCTGGCTAATTTTTGTATTTTTAGTAGAGATGGGGTTACACACCATGTTAACCAGGCTGGTCTCAGACTTCTGACCTTGGGATCCACCCGCCTCGGTCTCCCAAAGTACCGGGATTACAGACATGAGCCACTATGCCTGGCCCCCGGAAGCCCTGTCTTTAGGCATTATTAAGGTTTCATGATACAGGTGTGATTAAGTCACTGGCCAATGGTGACCTCTCTCTAGGCCCTCTGCCCTCTGCTAGGATGGGACTGAACGTCCCAACCCTCTAGTCCTGCCTTAGTCTTTCTGCCAACTAGTCCCCATCCTGAAGCTGCCTGGGGCCTCCATCCCCCAGTCCTCTCATTGGCATATAAGATACTCACATTACTGCGGATGTCCGGGGTCTGAGGAGCTGTGTGCAGGAACCAGGGACTAAGACCCTGTGCTAGGCACTAGGGAATGGCTATGAATGAGACAGGGGTGCCCCTGCCTTGAAGGAACTCGCACCTGATGCTCCACCTGAGGCAATGGTGGTCAAGGGGAGGAAACAAAGGAATAGGATAGCCTCAGACAGCAGCTACGAACACACGAAGGGAGAGTAAAGCAGCAGAGACGCAGGAAGAGGAGGGTCCAGGAGGACTCTCTGCAGAGCCAAGACGGGAACTAAGACCAGATGCCAAGAAGGAGCCACGGGCACATCTGGGGAAGTCCCTGTGGAGGCCTAAGGTGGAATCCGCTGGTACATTCAGGAGAAACCAGCAGGCCAGAGCCGCTGGAGACGAGCTGGGGAGCAGGCCAGCTCTGCTACGCCCTGAGAGGCTTCCGGAGGCCAACCAGAGTGCACGGGCAGCTGAGCTCCCTCCCAGCCCTTGCCTGTGTGTGTTCACCCATGTGGCCACACATAAGCTCACTGCTTAGCATCCTCAGAGGAACATTAAACAGCTGAGCTGTCTGTGTGCCATATTTCTTTTTTTTTTTTTTTGAGACAGAGTCTTGCTCTGTCGCCCAGGCTGGAGTGCAGTGGCGCAATCTCGGCTCACTGCAAGCTCTGCCTCCTGGGTTCATGCCATTCTCCTGTCTTAGCCTTCCAAGTAGCTGCGAGTACAGGATCCCGCCACCACGACCTGCTAATATTTTGTATTTTTAGTAGAGACGGGGTTTCACCACGTTAGCCAGGATGGTCTTGATCTCCTGACCTAGTGATCCGCCCGCCTCCAGCCTTTCTGAGGCGGAGTCTTGCTCTGTCGCCCAGGGTGGAGTGCAGTGGCGTGATCTCAGCTCACTGCAACCTCTGCCTCCCAGGTTAAGCAATTTTCCCGCCTCAGCCTCCCGCGTAGCTGGGACTACAGGTGTGCGCCACCAAGCCCGGCTAATTTTTGGAATTTTTAGTAGAGACGGGGTTTCAACCTGTTAGCCAGGATGGTCTCGATCTCCTGATGTTGTGATACGCCCACCTCGGCCTCCCAAACCATATTTCTCTTTATTAAGAATAGCCACGAGGGCTAGGCATGGTGGCTCATGCCTCTAATCCCAGCAGCAGGAGGATCACTTGAGCCCAGGAGTTCAAGACTAGCTTGGACAACACAGTGAGATCCCCATTTCTACAATTTTTTTTAAATTAGCTGTTCAGGTATGATGGTGCACCCTGTAATGGGAGGCAGAGGCAGGAGGATCACTTGAGCCTGGGAGGTAGAGGCTGCAGTGAGCTGTGACTGTGCCACTACACAGCCTGGGTGACACATTGAGACCCTGTCTCAAACCCCCCCACAAAAACCAAACAAAAAAATAGCAAAAAAGTCATGAGCCATCTGTCTTTAAGCTGTTGATACACCTTCTTTTGCATTCCTCCACAGATTCCATTTTTCAGGCATTAAAAAAATTTCAATGTTCCACATGATTTAGAAGTGAAAGACCCCCATACTGAGCACAGATGCTTATTAAAAGCTAAACCAGGCCAGGCACAGTGGCTCAGGCCTGTAATCCCCAAACTTTGGGAGGGTGAGGCAGGAGGATCACTTGAGTCCAGGTGTATGAGACCAGCCTGGGCAATATAGTGAATAGAAACAGGGTCTCTCTCTGTTGCCCAGGCTGGTCTTGACCTCCCAGGCTACAGCAATCCACCCACCCTGGTCTCCCAACGTCCTGAGATTATAGGCACGAGCCATCATGCCCAGCCAACTTTTCTGTTTTTGACTGACCATATCAGAAACAAATCTATAGTTCAATGATCTCTTCCCCACCCTTTCCTAACCTACCTTCTTTCCCCAAGTCCTGACATTTTTTTTCCTTATACAATTTTATTGAATATAAGGTATTCGATAAATAATAAGTAATATTGAATATGCCTTAAATCCTTCATGGAGTGATACCTTAGGTCTAAATCTAGGTTTAATCCTGAGAAGACAATGGCTGGTCCCAATTCTGGCCAACACATTTCACACAGAGAAAAATTCCCTCTGTGTATTAAACCACCATCATCAATGAATATATCAGTCACAAGAAAAACTCAGCAAGAAATACAGAAACTCATTAGTGCTACCACAACAGAAATGATAAAACCTAGTTCTATGAGTCAGCCTTCACACAGAAAGGCAAAACCAGTGGTTTTCAAATGTGTACTTTTTAATCAGGAAAACTTTTTTTTGAGACAGAGTCTCGCTCTGTCGCCTGGGCTGGAGTGCAGTGGCTCGATCCCGACTCGCTGCACCCTCTGTCTCCTGGGTTCAAGCAATTCTCCTGCCTCAGCCTCCTGAGTAGCTGGGATTCCAGGCACACGCCATCACGCCCGGCTTATTTTTGTGTTTTTGGTAGAGACAGGGTTTCACCATATTGGCCAGGCTGGTCTCAAACTCCTGACCTCAAGTGATCCGCCTGCCTTGGTCTCCCAAAGTGCTGAGATTACAGGTGTGAGCCACTGTACCACGCCAGGAAATTATTATTATTATTATTATTTTGAGATGGAGTCTCGCTCTGTTGCCCAGGCTGGAGTGCAATGGTGCGATCTCGGCTCCTGCAACCTCTGCTTCCGGGGTTCAAGCGATTCTCCTGCCTCAGCCTCCTGAGGATTCAAGCGTTTCAAGCGTTCGCCACCACACCCGGCTAATTTTTGTATTTTTAGTAGAGACAGGGTTTCACCATGTTGGTAAGGGTGATCTCAAACTGCTGACCTCGTGATCTGCCCGCCTTGGTCTCCCAAAGTGCTGGGATTATAGGAGTGAGCTCTCATGCCCGGCCAGAAAACTTTTTTCAAAAGGGAAATGTAGAGGGTGGAGAATAGGAGGAGGGTGAAGACTGAAAAACATCAGGTACTGTGCTGACTACCTGGGCAACAAAATTATCTGTACACCAAACCCCAGAGACACCTGATTTACCCACGTAACACACCTGCACATGTAGCCCTTGAACTGAAAATGAAAGCTGGAAAGTTAAAAAAAAAAAAAAAGACAGTGTCAGCAGCAGCCCGACGTGTGCCAGCGTGGGGCTCCTGTGGGGGTGTGCTCCCCACTGCACACCCAGGAGGACAGGCGCCCACAGCAGCCTGAGGACTCCCAAGGCTCAGGACACAGTGTGAAAACCACTGCTGTAGGATGGAAAAGATGGAAAAAAACACCACCACAATATTAGATTAATTCAGAATGTTTTCAAAATTCTAAAGAACTAAGATACGTAAAAAGTATAATTACTATAGCAGAACTATTTTTGGAAAAAGGAAATGTTTCCTCAGAATTACCTTAATCCTTACTTCTTTCTCTGCAATTTTCTTCTGTTTATCTGTCTCTTTTTTTTTGCATCTTTCTTCTTCTCTTCTTCTTCTTTTTTCCTCTTCCCGCAAACGTTTCTTTTCTAACTCTCTCCTCCTCCGTTCTTCTCGCTTCTCTTCTCGAATTCTCTAAAGACATGGAAGGGTGTGTATATAAACCGCCTGGATGAGAACGGCAGCAGCAGGGAGGGTGTTCATGAGGTAAAGGCCAGACCTACCTGCTTTTCTAATTTTCTATTTTTAATATATTCCAAAAGAGGTGTTGTTCTTCTAGCTAAAACACAAAAGTTGTAATATAGTATTTAACTCCTAAAGAAAGATTATTTTAAATATTTGTTTTCAATTTGATCTTTAAAATAAATAAGGGAACAATATCATTACTTTTTAAATTTACATGATCACATACTGTCTCCAGGGGAGTTTTTATTCCATTACTATCATGTCAAGTAATTTGAAAGTATCAACAATTTTATACATAGTAAACATCTAACTCCTGATTCTTAAGGGAGGCTTAAAGTATTACAAAGATGATATTTTTGTAGGTACCTTAAATCATTAAATAACATATATTTACTTTGATACATCACATATTCTGAGAACTTTTTTGTTTTCCGCTCTCCAAGCAATGGTTTTAAATAACATGGATTCGTATAATGTCTTACAATATACACTCCATAAAATCCCAATGCTAAGACATACAACTCTGGATTGTAGTTTAAAAAATGACTCCACACGGGTTGGGCGTGGTGGCTCACACATGTAATCCCAGCACTTTGGAAGGCCGAGGTGGACAAATCACCTTAGGTTGGGAGTTCGAGACCAGCCTGACCAACATGAAGAAACCCCATCTCTACTGAAAAAATACAAAATTAGCCGGGCATGATGGCATGTGCCTATAATCCCAGCTACTTGGGAGGCTGAGGCAGGAAAATCGCTTGAACACGGGAGGCAGAGGTTGCAGTGAGCCAAGATTTTGTGCCACTGCACTTTAGCCTGGGCAACAAGAGTGAAACTCTGCCTCAAAAAAAAAAAGGAAGAAAGAAAATGACTCCACATGGCACTGCTGATTTCAGAAAAGGCACCAACTACTAGGGAATGAACATGTCTACAAACTCTATCTTGGTCCTCCGCTTTCATGCTGGACCTCTCAGATCTGACCTGGATGTGGGTGCCCAGGCAAGCTGGAGGCCCCACAGGCACTGCCTCTGAGGGACTCACGCTGAGGTGGACAGGCCCCACATCCCACCAACACGAGGACACAAACGGGAAGGTGGAAGATGGTCTGGGTCTATTCTGTGGGTAAGATCTCAGATTAAACAGCGTTCTGAAGAATCCCTGGATGCACCTGAAAACTGACACATCGTCTCTGGAATTCTGAGGACCAGGAATGAATCAGGAATCATAGGAGAAGCCCTGGCTGGGGGTCCCTCACTTGGAACTGAGGACCCTGACACCCTGACATCACAGATGAAATGGCACCTGTCCCAGAAGCCCTGCACCAGGGACAGTGGTTTAGGGAAGAGCTGATTGTCCCAGGAGTCCTGCCCCAGGCACAGTGGTTGTAGGGAAGAGATGACGCGGGTACAAATGCCACATTTCCTGGCAGACACAGTTGCTACAGAGAACCCACTCCCCAGAGGGGTCTCTGGGCTGACCATGAACTCTGGCTCAAGGTGAGTACAGCACACTGGCTCAGGTAAATAGTCGGCTCTTTATAATGGGCAAATTATCTCAAATCAGCCAGGGTTCTGCTCTGCTCTGTGAAAGGCCTGGACTTGTCAGCCAGGAGCAGGGCGAGACCACCTGGATGCGCGGGGAGGCTGAACCCAGACCCCGCTTGCCCACCTTCCTCTTCCTATAAAATGTCTGCCCCATCACCCACAGAGATCACAGCAAAAGTACGTAAGACCTGAATAAGAAAGTGTTCTACACATCATGAAAGTATGTTATTTATCAGACAGAATACGCACAACCATGCAACAGACCACAAGTAAACAGAAGCCTCAGAGATGAACCCGGACCTGTCTGCTCTAAAGGCCTATGCACCAGACTAACTCAACAACTTCAGAGTCCTTGTCAGCAAGAGCTTATTAATATTTCCATGTAAGGCCGGGCGCGGTGGCTCAAGCCTGTAATCCCAGCACTTTGGGAGGCCGAGGCGGGCGGATCACGAGGTCAGGAGATCGAGACCATCCTGGCTGACACGGTGAAACCCCGTCTCTACTAAGAAATACAAAAAACTAGCCGGGCGAGGTGGCGGGCGCCTGTAGTCCCAGCTACTGGGGAGGCTGAGGCAGGAGAATGGCGTGAACCCGGGAGGCGGAGCTTGCAGTGAGCTGAGATCCGGCCACTGCACTCCAGCCTGGGCGGCAGAGCGAGACTCCGTCTCAAAAAAAAAAAAAATTTTTCCATGTAATACTCGCTTCTCAGACCTGTTCAGAAGACTCCACTGGGCCGGGCGCGGTGGCTCAAGCCTGTAATCCCAGCACTTTGGGAGGCCAAGACAGGCGGATCACGAGGTCAGGAGTTCGAGACCATCCTGGCTAACACGGTGAAACCCCGTCTCTACTAAAAAATACAAAAAAAAACTAGCCGAGCGAGGTGGCGGGCGCCTGTAGTCCCGGCTACTCGGGAGGCTGAGGCAGGAGAATGGCGTAAAAACCCGGGAGGCAGAGCTTGCAGTGAGCTGAGATCCGGCCACTGCACTCCAGCCTGGGCGACACAGCGAGACTCCGTCTCAAAAAAAAAAAAAAGAAGACTCCACTGGAGGCCAAAAGCTTAGTAAAGAAAAAGGTAATCTGCCATGAATTGCCTAAAGTTCAATTTTTTTTTTTTTTTTTGAGACAGAGTCTCACTCTGTCACCAGGCTGGAGTGCAGTGGCGTGATCTTGGCTCACTGTGACCTCCACCTGCCGAGTTCAAGTGATTCTCCTGCCTCAGCCTCCTAAGTAGCTGGCACTACAGGCACACGCTACTACACACAGCTAATTTTTCTATTGTTAGTAAAGACGGGGTTTCACCATGTTGGCCAGAATGGTCTCGATCTCTTGACCTCGTGATCCGCCCGCCTTGGCCTCCCAAAGTGCTGGGATTACCGGTGTGAGCCACCGCACCCGGCCAAGGTTCAATTTTTAATATGTAGAAACAGCAATCACAACAAGAAGGAAGACTCTACAGCCAAGTCCTGGAATGAATTAGTCGTTCCCATCAGGGATGGTGAATTCTAAGCCTCATTCATTCATTCATTCATTCATTCGTTCATTCATTCGTTCAACTCTGGTAAAGCACTGGCTGTGCAGCAGACTCTCGGGAGGTGCCAGGACACGCCCCCCCTCCCCACCCCGGCAGGAGCCACGGGTCTGCCCCAAAAAGGTATGTCTCAAAACAGCCCTAAAGTGACCAATCCTATGCAAGGGGACTTTTAAAACAAAGTGAGATGGAAATGGGAGGGGCAGGGAGGTGAGGCCTGTAATTAACATCTAATTTACTTCTTCTAGCTCTTCTTCAATTTATCAAGGTCTTAAGTGAAGAACATATAGATTCTAACTGCCAGGAAAGATGGATCTTGTGACCTAAAACTTACAGAAAAACCACTCCCCTAGTAAAATCCATCTCACAACAACTCACTTTATCCTTTTAACTAAGAAGAAAGAAAGAAAAGGAAACAAGGAATGAGGCTCAAACTAGCATTGTCTCTAATGTCTAAGTCTCTCATGTCCTTCCTAAATCAAAATACATATTCCACAGTAAGCTAAAAATGATATAAAAGCATTAAATATTTACTGTTCCCATTTGCTATTATTTTTCGCTAGTTACTCAGCTGTAACAGTCACTAACATGCTGAAAAGGAACTTCATGTAAATTCATCACTGGTCTCGACTTTGCCCCCAATACTGTCCTACCCTCATCTTCCCTTGTGTGTAATGGGGCCACAATCCACCCATCTGTTCAAGCCAAACCCTGGAGTCTTAATTCTTCCTGTTCCCTTACCTCCCACACCCTATCCGTCTGTTGGTCCCGTCCAGTCCACCTCCAAAACACACACGCATCTCCTGGCATCCACAATCTATTCCATGTGACACCACCAGAGTGATGGGGACAAATAATCAGACCATGCCACTCCCCCAGTGGCTTCCAGTTGCCCTGGAATGAATCTAAACATCTTGCACAGTGCCCCGACCCTCCAACCGCATTGCCCTCACCCACGTGTGCCAGCCCCACAAGCCTGCAATCCGCACCTGCGGTGAAAAGTGACGGCCGCCAGCCCTGCCCCTGGTGCTTCCTTCCTCCACTGCTCAGCACAGCCAGTCTCAGTTCATCTCCTGACCTCTTTCCCTCCCGCAGCCAGTCTCGGCTCCAGCTCCACCACCATTTTGGAGGGAGTCTCCCAACCTCTTTCCCTCCCATATTCCACTGTCACATCAGTGGCACTGATTACAAACTGAGGGGTCCTGGCTGGGCTATTCCCGCTCCTGCTTCCTACCTGTCATCCCTGATGGCAGGCAGAGACCTTGTGCGACCTGTTTACCACTTGGCCCCACGCTGAGGCCGAGTCAGTGCCCAGGCAGCATGCAGCCTCAGCACATCTTGTTTACTTTAGCGATCAAAAGCTTTATTACAGCCAGGCGTGGTGGCTCATGCCTGTAATCCCAGCACTTTGGGAGGCTGAGGTGGGCGGATCATCTGAGGTCAGGAGTTTAAGACCAGCGTGGCCAACATGGTGAAACCCCATCTCCACAAAAATATAAAAATTAGCCGGGCATGATGGCAGGTGCCTGTAATCCCAGCTAGTCAGTAGGCTGAGGCAGAAGAATTGCTTGAACCCAGAAGGCAGACGTTGCAGTGAGCTGAGATTGTGCCACTGCACTCCAGCCTGGGCAACAGAGTGAGGCCCCGTCTCAGAAAAAAAAAAAAAAAGCTTTATTATTAGACAAATGAAGAAAGTGAGTGGACTATTTCAATAACATTGACCTTTCTTATTAATTCAATCAACATTTACAAAATTCCTGAACTTTTCTTTTCTGTGTGGCAACTGTGAAGATGAAAATATAGTTCCACTGGGGAAACCAAACGAGGGAGTTTATGTGGTGGGAGACGGACAATGTGGCTGTCATGACACATCAATTTCTTTTGTTTGTTTTTTGAGATGGAGTCTCGCTCTGTCGCCCAGGTTGGAGTGCAGTGGTGTGATCTCAGCTCACTGCAACCTCCGCCTCCTGGGTTCAAGCGATTCTCCTGCCTCAGCCTCCCGAGTAGCTGGAACTACAGCCGCCCACCACCATGCCCACCTGAGTTTTTGTATCTTTAGTAGAGACGGGGTTTCACCACGTCGACCAGCCTGATCTCGAACTCCTGACCTTGTGACCCGCCCGCCTTGGCCTCCCAAAGTACATTCCTCTTGATGGGGGGGCAGGGCACAGCCTGGGTGGGAGAGGTGAGGGGTGAAGAACGGGGGCTTTGAGGAAAGGAGATCCACAGAGAGGAGAAACACTTCCAGGTGTGTCTGGGACTAAACGACAACTGTCTGCCTGATTTTCACGTCAGTGCTACTGAGAACTATTTCTAAAGTACACGACTTGTGGGCATGGGGTGGAAGGCTGGATTTAAACTCGATTCTGTGCTCTGGCCGGGCTTATCCACAAGTTGGCTTGGCTTGGCTCAGGGAGCCTGGCATTGCTGTTGAAGAGCAGCAAGATGACCTCACCACGAGCAAAACATCTCATTCCTACGGGCTCCTGAGGCATCCGTCTGTGACCACTGACTTCAACTCTGCGACACAACGCGCTTTCCCTGACGCTGTCAGGCACATGCCATTCATGTGTCTTCGCCACTGCTCATTCTGAAGCATCACAACTTAAAAGGATCGTAACTAAAAAAATCACGTGCTCTCCATCAACCAATGCTCAGAAATATTTTCCCATGCGGCCATCTTGCCATTCTTTTGTCAAAACTGGAAATTACTCTACATTTCTGCGAAGCCTGTAACAAGTTTCAACTTATCACAATCAAGAAAAAAAAAAGTATATCCTCTACGAGTAAATCTCTCAATAAAGAAAAGAGAAGAAATGAGCACAGACCAATGAGCTCTCTTGTCTTCGCCTCCATCTCCCCCAGCAGAGTCTCAGGGTTGGCGCTGGTCTTCTCTTCCTCCACACAGTAAGTTTCTAAAAACTTCTTATATTCTGGATCTAGACATTAAAAAAAACAGAAAGAAAATAAATATAATCTTTCCCATCTACAGGAGAATTACATTTGCTCAGTGTTCTTAATTTGGCAGCTTCATAATGTAGCACTTGGAAAGGGCTCACCATCTTCGATGCTTCCAGTCTTGGCATCTTTTTTTTTCAGCTTCTTTTTGGCTATCTTCTGGAACGGAGCAAACTCTACCACTGCAGGATATTCTAGGCCTTTTAACAGGAAACATGTTCCAGAAGCCACTCTGAAATTCTACTACATTCATTTTGGAAAATAATGACCTAGCTTACTTAAAGAGTAAGTGTAACAATGACAATGTATTATTACTATTTAAACTATAATTCATCCTTCCAGTAAGAGATTAAAAAAAAAACATTTAAAAACCTACAATTACATTTTCAAGCACCTGCAACCTTCACATGGCAAACTCCAGACTAAAACAAGGATGAACTCATGGTAGGAAGAACAATTATTTATTAAACAAAACAATCCATCATGTTGTGGTGGCTGTGTAACTGAATTTGTTCAAAATTCATCAAATTGTTCACTTTAAAAGGGTGACTTCTACCATATATAACTTACACCTCAATAAACCTGACCTCCCCAGCCCCATCCCAAATAATTTATTGTTGGAATACCTTTAAATAATCAGATTTCTTAACTACGTTTTACATTTTATTTTAAAAGGTTAATTCAACTATCAATTTGTTATTTAAGTTTAAGAAAATTACTTTGCTTAGAAGACACCATGGCTAAAATTGAGAGCTTCAAAGGGTTTATAGAATATTCCAGGTGAAATCTGCTTCTGATAAAAGTAGAGAATGGAAGCCATTAGAAACTAACTTTGTTGCTATGTGGGGGAAAAATGAATACACAAAGAGAAATGTTCACTAAGAGAACCTGCTATATGCCAAATCATCAAATGGAACACTGCTACCTTGGTACCAAACCCACTGAGTCATTTTTAGACTTGTCAGTAATGGTCAGGTGACTGAATTATAACTCCCTTATCTGGGAGCCATTTTTGTGCCAACCTCCACTATCCAGAATAAAGTCAGAATCAGGGAGACAGTAGGGCACTGGACCAGCAGGGATGATGTCCAAGTCACCGCTCCACCCACAAGGCCTAGCACACAGTGGATACTCATTCAATGGCAGATGACATAGTCCCTGATTCCAAAGCTAAAAGTAATCAGTGTGGTACTGCCACACAGACAGACACATCCATCGAGGGAATAAAATAAAGAGCCCAGAAAGAAACCTTTGTAATATTTGGTCAACTGATTTTTGAAAAGGGTGCCCAGACCATTCAATGGGGAAAAGAAAGTCTTTTCAACAGCTGGTGCTGGGAAAACTGGATATCCATAGCGAGAAGAACGAAGTTGGACCCTTACCTAACACCATATACAAAAAGTAACTCGAAAGGGATCAAACCTAAATATAAGACCTGAAACCATAAAACACTTAGGAAAAAACACAGGGGAAAAAGCTCCACGGCAATGGATTTGGCAATGGGTTTTTGCATATGACATCAAAAGCACAGGCTTAGGCCGGAGACCATCAAAACAACGGCGGGGCGGCCGTTCACGCCTGTAGCCCAGCACTTTGGGAGGCCAAGGTGGGGGAAATCGCTTGATACCAGCCTGGGCAACTTAGTGAGACCCCGTCTCTATTTAAAAAACTAAACAACAACAACAAAGTAGAACCGGAAATAAGGACTGACTTGCTCACTACTGGTGGGAATGTAAAATGGCACAGTTGCTGTGGAAAACAGTACGGTATAAATTTTGTGACTTTTCTTGAGACAGAGTCTCGCTCTGTCACCAAGGCTAGAATGTAGTGACACCTCGGCTCACTGCAACTTCTGCCTCCCAGGTTCAAGTGATTCTCAAACCTCAGTCTCCCAAGTAGCTGAGATTACAGGCACGCACAATGACGGCTGGCTAATTTTTTTATTTTTAGTAGAGACAGGGTTTTACCATCTTGGCCAGGCTGGTCTCAAACTCCTGACCTCAAGCGATCTGCCCGCCTTAGCCTCCCAAAGTGCTGGGATTACAGGAGTGAGCCATCACACCTGGCCATGTTACATATATTTTACATATATACACACACACACATATATATACGTACATACACATACGTATTTTTTCACTCCGTCGCCCAGGCTGGGAGGCAGTGGCATGATCTCAGCTCACTGCAACCTCCGCCTCCCGGGTTCAAGCAATTCTCCTGTCTCAGTCTTCTGAGTACCTGGGACTACAGGCGCCTGCCACCACGCCTGGCTAATTTTTGAATTTTTAGTAGAGATGGGGTTTCACGTTGTTGCTCAGGCCGGTCTCAAACTCCTGATCTCGTGATCCACCCGCCTTTGGCCTCCTAAAGTGCTGGGATTACAGGGGTGAGCCACTGTGCCGGGCCCATCAACATTTTTTAAGTGAAAAAGGGAAGCTGAGTAAGTTACTGAATAAATGAGCAATGAACACAAAGGTCAGTTCAAGCATCACATTTGCTTCTGGTCACAGGAACTAGCTTGGCTAATGCTTATTTTGTAACAATCTTTCTAGTCCTTACCCCTCAGTGGAGAAAAAGAAAACACTCATCAGTGTCAAAACGCTTGGAGTGCGAAGAGGGTGGCCGGGGAGGGGAGGGCAGAAAACAACTTGCTGTGAAAGGTACACAAACTTGACAGCCAGGAACACAACAGCAGACAGCCTGACAGGAGAGGAGAAGGGGAAAAGATCAAAGCAGAACCCTAGAAGTACCGGGAAGGGAACTATTGAGATTAGAGGTGAGACTGCTGTCTCCGCAGGCAAAGCTGTTTAACAGCACTCAGTGACTTCCTGGTGACATTGTCATAAATGGTACAGTCATGAAGGGTGCTGTTTAGGAAGATAGAAGTCAGTATACATTTTGGAAAATTCCTATCAAACAGGTAAAATAATTTAGTTTTAAAACCCAAAAAGATAAAGTTCTCTCATGCAAAAAACTCACTCATGAAACCTTCATTCTCTGATAATACATAAATAGACTGTCACTATTACACAGAATTTCTGGGATTTTTTTGGTTTAAATAACAAAATTAAATAATTTCAATTTTTAATATCTGCACATAATTACAGTAACATAATCAAAATTTATCATCTTACTTTAGTCTGAGAACTTTTTAATTACAACGCACAAACAGACCAGATGCTGTGGCTCACACCTGTAATCGCAGCACTCTGGGAGGCTGACGTGGGAGGATCACTTGAAGCCAGGAGTTCAAGACCAGCCTGAGCAACACAGTGAGACCCCTGTCTCTACAAATTTTTTTTTTTAAATCAGTCGATCATGGGGGCACACGCCTGTGGTCCCTGCTACCTGGGAGGCTGGAGGATATCTTGAGCCGGAGTGTGAGGCTGCAGTGAGCCGTGATTGTGGCTGCTGTACTCCAGCCTGGGCAACAGAGCAAGACCCTGTCTCTAAAAATAATAATAATAAAAACACGGATATTCTAGCAATACTTCATTAGTATACCTAGAGATTATAATAGATTTTTTAAAACCAATAATCCAACCTTTGCTGTCAAGGAAGATATATCCATCAAAACGATCTCTAAAAAGAAGGATGTCATCAGGATTCCTAAAATTAATGTATGCTCTTGAGTAGAGATGAGGATAAAGACTGAAATAAGAGATAACAGTGAAAATGGTTAGTGAAAAATACAATACTCCATTGTTTTCGCCTCTTTTTCCTTTTCTGGGCACAACAAACTACTTTAGATAAAACTTTTGTGCCAAATCATCTCAGTTAATTGTAACAATCTGAATATTCTTTAGCAAAAACAAATGCAGAACGTTAACTTTACGAGGCAGAACTCAGGTCCCTTCTGCACTGCCCAGAAACGGTCCTCGGAGGCTGAAACCCTAAGGCAAAGCCAGGGCGCACTCCCAGAGGAACCCGTGGCGCCGGGGACCCTCTCCGGTATTTAGAGCCGCACTGGCTGTGGCACCGGCGTGGAGGCCACAGGACGAGCCGGCGCCCTCCCGCCCCGTCCCGTCGCGCCCCGTCCGCGTCCGAGAGGCCCGGGAGGCGCCGGGCGGGCAACGCTGGTCCTTTCAAAGGCACCCGTTTTCCTAAGCGTTAGCCGCCTGAAAATCATCCGCATTTCTAATGCAAACCACATCTGTCTCCTTGTTGCTGGTATTTTTCTTTGAAAGGACTTACACGTTTTACTGAAATGTAATTTATTCAAAAAGTTCACACGACTCCCATAAAGGAGAAATCACGGTAAGGAACTTAAGGCAACGAGAAGGCCAGCGGCGCAGAGCTCTGGGTTCTGCCCTCTCCTCCTCCTCCTCGCTTCGGGGCGGGCCTCACCTCAGGTCGGCGGCGAAGAACTCGAAGTAGTCGTGCGCTGGCAGCGGGCGCAGCTGCTCCTCCAGCTGCTCCTTGGTGAGGCCCGGGGGCAGGCGGCGGATGACCACCTGCGGGGAGCGCGCGGCCGTTCCCACCGCAGCGGGGCGTGGACATGGAGCTCCGGAGGGACCGCGCACCGCGCAGGGAGGACCGCGCACCGCTCCTCCCCCTCCCCTCCCGGCCCCGCCCCGCCCCCTCCCCTCCCGGCCCCGCCCCGCCCCCTCCCCTCCCGGCCCCGCCCCGCCCCCTCCCCTCCCGGCCCCGTCCCGCCCCCTCCCCTCCCGGCCCCGCCCCCTCCCCTCCTCCTCCGCTCAGGACCATCCTCTCCTCGCGAGGTTTGCGCGCCCCGCCCCCGTCCCCACCTTACTCAGCGCCGTCCTCTTCTCCTCGCGAGGTTTGCCCGCACCGCCCCCGCAACCGGAGGACGAGGTTGGCTGCGTCTCAGCTTCCCGCTGCGGCGAGTCGCGGTGGAACTGTACTTCTAGGGCCGACAGCTTTTCCCTCCCGCACGGTCCCCGCGCGGCAACGGCCGCCCTAGGGCCTCCGGCCCCCTCCTTTTCCGAGCGCATCCCGCACTCTCCGCGGAGCCGCAACCGTCAGCCCTCGACGAAACCTCGCGAGAGCTCGACAGCCCCCGCCCCGCCCCTCCTCGGGCTGCGATGCTCGGGGCCGCCCACGAAGGGGCCGGGAAGCTGCGGGACGGGTCGGGGTCGGGGTCGGGGTCGGGGTCGTGACCTCCGGCCACACAGCCTAGCTCTCCGCGGGGCCGGGCGGACCCTCAGGGAGCGGCGGCCGAGGTTTAGGGCGGCCCCGGAAGCAGAGCGCCGGCGGCTTTGGTCTGGTCGTGGTGAGAGGAGATCGCGGACGAGCCGCCTTCCCAGCCCAGCACCGTTTTTATCCCCCTCCCCCAGGCTCTCTGTGGCCGGGGCTCCATCAGAGCTGGGTTGGCATTTGAACGTTTTTTTTGTTTTTTGTTTTTTGTTTTTTGGAGACAGTCTCACTCTGTCGCCCAGACTGGAGTGCAGTGGCGCGATCTCGGCTCACTGCAAGCTCCGCCTCCCGGGTTCCCGCCATTCTCCTGCCTCAGCCTCCCGAATAGCTGGGACTACAGGCGCCCGCCACCTCGCCCGGCTAGTTTTTTGTATTTTTTAGTAGAGACGGGGTTTCACTGTGTTAGCCAGGATGGTCTCATCTCCTGACCTCGTGATCCGCCCGTCTCGGCCTCCCAAAGTGCTGGGATTACAGGCTTGAGCCACCGCGCCCGGCCTTTTTTTTGTATTTTTAAAGCAGAGACGGGGTTTCGCCATGTTGGCCGGGATGGTCTCGATCTCCTGACCTCGTTATCCGCCTGTCTCGGCCTCCCAAAGTGCTGAGATTACAGACGTGAGCCACCGATCCGGGCCCTTGCACGTATTTTCTTATGAACACACAGGTAGCAGCACTTTGATTACAGTAATTTATATGGAAGTTATTTTAAAATGACTTTCCCCTTCTGTTCCTCATGTAGGCTGTATATTTCATCTGCAGCACGCTTTCTCCCAAGAATCTCAAGCACACACAGGAAACCAGAGAATAACATCACTGAGGCTTGAACACATCCAGAGACCAAGGGCGACACTGGCAGAAAAGCTTTTAGGCGGATCCACAGGCCCGAGAGCCACCCCGCCCAGAGACGTGGCTTCCTATGAGCAGTTCACACGCGGCTCTGCAGCACCCACAAGCGGGGCCAGGGGCTGGTTTTCGTAGTTCAGAGTCTGCAGAGATCTTAGCAAAAATATGGCCGTGGTAAAAGTGCCTAGACCAGGCTCAGTGAGTAGGAAGACTAGTTAGGCTGATGAAAAGCTCTGATGATGTGTGTGATTAAAAGTAGGAAAATGTGGTTGCCAGATAAAATATGTTACCATATAGTGAGGGGCAGAATGTGGAAACCATTTATTTTAAATGTTTGTTCCTGCAGTGTTTAAAATATAGGAGATATATTCTGATTATAAAGAAACTGCTCTCGGCCGGGCGCGGTGGCTCACGCCTGTAATCCCAACACTTTGGGAGGCCGAGACGGGTGGATCACAAGGTCAGGAGATCGAGACCATCCTGGCTAACACAGTGAAACCCCGTCTCTACTAAAAATACAAAAAATTAGCCGGGTGTGGTGGTGGGCGCCTCTAGTCCCAGCTACACGGGAGGCTGAGGCAGGAGAAGGGCGTAAACCTGGGAGGCGGAGCTTGCAGTGAGCTGAGATCCGGCCACTGCACTCCAGCCTGGGCGACAGAGCAAGACTCCGTCTCAAAAAAAAAAAAAAAAAAAAAAAAAACTGCTCTCAATCTATTTGTATGTCTTCCCTCTAGTTTTAAAATATTAAACAATTAACTCAATATTTAATTTTACCTCTAGTCATGTTATTAGGCTGGGATAATAAAAAGGACTGTTGAACTTCACATCTGCCATCTATAACACATTCTTAATGAAGCAATCTTGCACCAGGGGATTTATCAACTCTGCCAAATTTCCTAAAATTACCAAATGGAGAAAAAAGAGCTGGTCCCGCCTCTCACCAGGCACAACCAGGTACAGTAACTTAGGGTATTTCTTGTGTTCGTGTTTTGCCCTCACCACTGCAAAGACCTGTTCTTGGCTGAAGCCAGGTTGGCCTCAGCCAACGTGAGGGAGCCTTCATTTGACCTTCCCCAGAACCGTGAGCATTTCCACTTCTCCCTTTACTGCACTGTATACATAAAGGGACTCATGTTTGCTGGATGTGTATATTTTGTAAACCTAGCTAGCAAAATGTCCAAATGTTTCTTCCCCCCAAGTCAATTTTTTAACACCTGATTCATTACTTCCTGTTATTGCAAAGTTCTGAAAAATGATTTTGAAAAAAAGGATTTTAGAATTCAGCTGTTTGATGAAATTATCTTTAAATAAAATCTTACATGAATTTTAAGATACAGTGAATGAAATACACTTGTAAAATAGTTTGATTTTACATGACAAATTATATCATAAAGAAAATCTAGCTTCCTACACATTAGCCAGCCTGTTGAAATGTTCTGTTTGATACATGTAGAGAACTTTACAGCCAAAGCAAAGCAGTAAGAAATAATCTCCAAACCTTTCTTCATGTGGGCTGTATACTATGTAACTTTACTTTTGCTTAACTGAACACTTCCATCTGTGAATGTGGCCCCGGGCTACATTTTACTTGGTAGCCCCTATCTCATTGGTAGATGACAGTGACTTGAAGAAGCTGGTGACCATAACACTTCCAAGTATTTCCCTTAAGGATAACATGGCCACTGTAGTTAGCGAGAAGGACACCTTTTTAGGAGAAACTTGTCATGAGATACTGAAGAACTGGGTAGTAACAGGAACAATACTTGGCAGTATGATGACACATTGTTTTTACTCTCAGGAGGCCTAAACACTGATGTTAGCACTGCTGCTAATCTGAATTACAGCTTAGTCAAGTGTCTGAACCCTTTGCATTTTGTGTCGTAAAGCACTGTCAACAGAGTAATGGCTCACCTACCGGACATTCACTTACAGAAACCAAAAAAATCCTAACAGTGATCAGTGAGAAAACTAAATGGTTTTCTTTTTTTTTTTCCTCTGGCAGGAAAAATAAATGTAAAAACTCAGCACTTTATTAATATAATACTTTCATTTTAGTTGTTTTAAAAATAATTAACTTCAGTCACTTGATTTTCTACCCCCAACTCAAGACAGGGGAGGCACACACGATGCCTGACAGAGAGACAGAAAAGCCATTTAAAAATGAAAACAAGAAAACACATTAGTTTGAGTCTAATTTAGCATGGGGTAACTCGTGGTCTCTAAGTGTATTACTGTGTTAACTTCCAGCACAGTATCTGACTTTCACTGTGATGACTGCAGACAGGATGGGGTCTGAACGCTGGTCTTCAGCGCACCATACAACAGTGCTAGACCCTCAACTGTATGAAGGGGAAGAAAGCCCTCCTTAAAAGATTTACTGGAGTTAACACCTGGGGATCCTCAAGAAATGAACGCTACCACTGTTCTGCTTCAGAAGGTAGAAATACAGGGAATACACTTTAGATAGGTTAAGATAAAAAGTTTTGTGTTTAAGGCAGTTCGGTTGCCTGGAAAATTCACTTCTGTATAATGCCTAATTTGTTAATGATGCTGTGAGTAGATGCTTTGTAGTAACTATACAAGTTTGTTTTTCTTTTATGAAAAAGTAGAGTAATGTGTCCTCTGACGTTAGGAGTAGGAGCGTTTGAATAAAGGACTTTAAACCAATGAAGCATATAATCCTCTCTCTTTATTAGAATGACGAAAAGAGTGGCGGCGGTGTTTGCTTGTACAGTTATCACCTAGGAGTCATATCAAGATTCTAAAATAGTTTGATTTTACATGACAAATTATATCATAAAGAAAATCTAGCTTTATGATTTTCTGTTACAATGGCTGTTCGATTCTTTGAGCTTTTTAAAGCATCACAAATGTATTAATGTTTATTATCTTAAATACTATGACTTTCAAAAGTAAAACTGAATTTTGATAAGTATTGCAAACAATTTTATATGACTATTATTTAGCTATAGTTTTTTTTTTCTTTTTTGAGACAGTCTCGCTCTGTCCCCCAGACTGGAGTGCAGTGGTGCAATCTCAGCTCACTGCAAGCTCCGCCTCCCGGGTTCCCGCCATTCTCCTGCCTCAGCCTCCCGAGTAGCTGGTACTACAGGCTCCTGCCACCACACCTGGCTAATTTTTTGTATCTTTAGTAGAGACGGGGTTTCACCGTGTTAGCCAGGATGGTCTCGATCTCCTGACCTCGTGATCTCCCTGCCTCGGCCTCCCAAAGTGTTGGGATTACAGGCGTGAGCCACCATGCCCAGCCTATAGTTTTTTTTTAAATATGACTAATATTTAAAGAGAGCAGTGACATCATAGAAAACGGCAGGGCAGGAAGCTTCGAGGATTGAATTGATTGGTTCTTCTCCAAAACCACCATTAAGCTGGACAAAAAATTAGCAGAATCAACTGTTTTCTAACTCTGTCACCTCATCAGATGCTTACTGCAACCCGGGGAAGGCTTGATGATGCAGAGGCTGCAGCTTTTTGGTTCAGAGGGTGGTGTGGATGGACAGCCTATGTACCTGCTGCAGCCTGTCCTCAGCGAGGACCCTGTGCATTTTGGTCATATAATGGTGCCCTGAGGGACCAGCGTAGATGCGTGCCTTTGTCTCGACCCCTTAGGCTGCAGCAATTTCCCCAATACCATCTGTCAGAAAATTTAGAGACATACACTTTAAAAAAAGAAAAAAAACACGAGGTCAAGAGATCGAGACCATCCTGGCTAACACAGTGAAACCCCATCTCTAGTAAAAAATACAAAAAACTAGCCAGACGAGGTGGCGGGAGCCTGTAGTCCCAGCTACTCGGGAGGCTGAGGCAGAAGAATGGTGTGAACCTGGGAGGTGCAGCTTGCAGCTAGCTGAGATCGCACCACTGTGCTCCAGCCTGGGCGACAGAGTGAGACTCCGTCTCAAAAAAAAAAAGATCCAGATATTGGGCCAGCCACGGTTACTCATGCCTGTAATCCCAGCACTTTGGGAGGCTGAGGCGAGAGGATCATCAGAGCCCCTGAGTTCAAGACCACCCTGGGTAACATAGTGAGACTGCGTCTCTACAAAAATAAAAATAAATAAATTAGCCAGGCATGGTGGTGCATTCCTGTAGTCCTAGCTACTTGGGAGGCTGAGGCGAGAGGACCCCTTGAGCCAAGGAGTTAGAGGCTGTAGTGAGCTATGGTCATGCCACTGCACTGTAGCCTAGGTGACACAGACCTCATCTCAAAAAAAAGAAAAGATCCAGACACTTAAGGAAATCTCCGTCAGGTTACAGGCTGACCAGAGAGACAATAAAAAGACCAGGAACCTCAGGAATACAGACTTTGCAAAAATAACTTGGAAAATTCACTACACAAATGAACTGCAGCCCTCAACATGTAACAGAAGCAATCCTTGAGGAAAGGGATACTGTGATTTCCAGAGCTACTGCAGTGTCATATTCAAACTGTACAGTTCTCAACACAAAATTACAAAGCACACAAATAAAATGGAAAATATGGCTGACTTATGGGAAAAAAAGAATATGACAGAAACTGTCCCTGAGGAAGCCCAGATATTAGAATTACTAGTCAAAGATGTTCATCAACTGTATTAATATGCTCACAGGGCTAGCAGAAACCCTGGAAAATGGACTAAAGGAACCAGGAGAGTGATGTATGAACAAACAGAAAATGTGAACAGAGACAGAAATGATAAAAAGGAACCAAACAGAAACTCAGGAACTGAAAAACACAACAGCTGAGATCACAGCATTCACTGGAAGGATTCAGCACAGACTTGAGCAGGCAGAATTAGCAAAGGTGAAGAGAAGGCAGTTGAACTTATCCAGTCTGAGGAGCACAAGAACAGAACCTATGGGACACCATCAGAAATACCAACACACACATATAGGAATCCCAACGAGAGGAAAAGGGCAAACAAACAAAAACAACAACAAAAAAAACCCTAAAGAAATAATGGCCGGAAAGTGAGGAAGCACATCAAAAGCCAAAATCGGCCAAATGCAAGGCCTCTCGCACCAAACAGTTGGTCAAGTTGTGAATGCAAAGGAAAAGTTATTGAAGGAAATTAAAAGTGCTTCTCCATTAAACACACAAAAGAAAGTGAAACAGCCTCATTGCTGATAGGGAGAAGGTCTGAGTGATCTGGATACAAGACCAAACGAGACACAACATTGCTGTAAGCCAGCCTAATCCAGAGCAAGACCCTAACTCTCTTCAATTCTATGAAGGCTGAGAGAGGCGAGGGAGCTGCAAAAGAATAGGTAGAAACTAGCAGAGACTTTTCATGAGGTTTAAGGACAGAAGCCATCTCCACAACATAAAAATTGCAAGACGGAACAGCAATTGCTGATGGAGAAGCCATCTAGATGGTCTAGCAAAGATCATTAATGAAGATGGCCACATTAAACAGCAGATAATCAAGGCAGACAAAACAGCCTTATATTGGAATATGATGCCATCTAGGACTCTCATAGCTGAAGAGGAGTCAATGCCTTGTTTCAAAGGACAGGCTGACTTGTGAGGGGCTAATGCAGCTGGAGGCTTTAAACTAAAGCCAATGCTCATTCACATTTTGAAGAAAATCTGAGAGCTAAGTCTATTCTGCCTGTGCTTTAAAAATAGAAAAAGTTTAGGTGACAGCACCTCTGTTTACAGTATGGTTTACTATTTTAAGCCTACCCTTGAGACCTACTGTTCAGAAAATGATTTCTTTCAAAGCATCACTGCTCATTGACAATCTGACAATGCACCTGGTCACCCATGAGCTCCGTGGGAGATGTACAACACGAATGCTGTTTGCATGCTGCTAACACATCCATCTGCAGCTCACGGATCAAGGAGTCATTTTGAATTTCAAGTCTTATCTTTTAGGAAATACGTTTTGTAAGGCTATAGCTGCCATAGAGTGATTCCTCAGACGGATCTGGGCAAAGAACACAGAAAACTTTCGGGAAAGGATTCACCATTCTAAATGCCATTAAGAACATTTGTGATTCATGAGGAGTGGTCAAAATGGGAGTTTGGAAGTTGCTTGCAGCATGTGGTGATCTAATAGCAAGATAACTAAAATTAGAAGTGGAGCTGGGCGTGGTGGTGTGTGCCGGTAATCCCAGCTACTTGGGAGGCTGAAGTGAGAGGGCTTCTTGAACCCAGGAGTTCGAGATGAGCCTGGGCAACACATGAGACTCTGTGTCAAAAAATATACAAATAAATAAAAAAGAAATAAAATCTAAAAATGGAGCCTAAAGATGTGACTGAATTGCTGCAATCTCATGATAAAACTTTAATAGATGAGGAGTTGCTCTCTATGGATAAGCACAGAAAATAGTTTCTTAAAACGGAATCTACTCCTGGTGAAGATACTGAACATTGCTGAAACAACAACAAAGGATTTAGAAGATTCCATAAATTTCGCTGATAAAGCAGCGTTGGGGTTTGAGAGGATTAACTCCAGTTTTGAAAGACGTTCTACTGTAATACGTTGTCAAACAGCATCACATGCTACAGAGAAATCTTTCATCAAAGAGTCAATCAATGCAGCAAACTTCACTGTCTTATTTGAAGAAGTTACCAGTCAGTCACCCCAGCCTTCAGCAACCATCATCATCAGCCACCCACATGGAGGCAAGACCCTCCATTAGCAAAAAGATTACAACTTGCTAAGGGTTTCAATGTTAAAGGCATTTTTTTAACAATAAAGTGTTCTCTTTTTTTTTTTATTTTTATTTTTAGATGGAGTCTCACTCTGTTGCCCAGGCTGGAGTGCAGTGGTGGGTGTGCTGTCCAGCTCACTGCAATCTCTGCCTCTGGGGTTCAGGTGATTCTCCTGCCTCAGCCCCCCAAGTAGCTGGTATTACATGCACGTGCCACCACGCCCGGCTGATTTCTGTATTTTAGTAGAAACAGGGTTTTGCCATGTTGGCCAGGCTGGTCTCGAATTCCTGAAAGTATTTTTAAATTAAGGTGTGTACACTGTTTTTTGGACATAATGCTATTACGTACTTAATAGACTACAGTATAAACGTAACTTTTATATGTACTGGGAAACCAAACAATTTGTGAAACTTGTTTTATTGTGATATTTGCTTTATTTCGCCAGTTTGGAACCAAAACTGCAATGTCCCCAAGACATGCCTGTAGGTACACCAGTCCATACTGATAAATGACTGAATAAACAGGAGAGAAGAAACAAATCTTCAAGAAGAGTAACATGCACAGATACTGCTCTCTCCCGGGGTTGGAGCTTAAACCTCCTCAACCCACAGAGTATGGAAAGGGAAAAACAGGAACTTGACAGTGGAGAAACCTGGCAGACACCACTGTGACCAGGTGGCCAAGGTGAGCACTGCCTGGGATAGGTGATGTGGTGGTTACAACCACCCAGCAGGATGTGATGAGAAAGGTGCTTGAGAAACATCAGACCAACTCCAATGGAGGGACATTCTTCAGACTGCCTGGCCAGTACTCCTCAGAACTGTCAGGGTCATGAGACACAAGGGAAGTCTGAGGAACTGTCACAGGCGAGAGACCGCAAAGGAGACGGGATGACTAAATGTAGTGTGTGCCTGGATGGGACTCTGGGACAGAAAGCAGACATTAGGGAAAAACTGGTGAAATCCAAATAAAGGCTGGATTTTAGTTAATGGTAACTACCAACGTTGGTTTCTTAGTCATGACAAATGTTCCATGGTAACGTAAGAGGTTAACAATGGGGGAAACTGGGTGAGGGGCACATAGAAGCTCTCTGTACTCTCTCTGCCATTTTTCTGTAAATCTCAAATTAGACCGAAATAAAAGTTTATTGGAAAAGAAAAATAAAAAAAAAGACATTAACAGATGGTTTACCTTCTTTATTCCACTATGTATAACTATTTTGTAGGTTCAGAGAATCAGAACACATCTGTTGCAAAGGTGTGCGATCCAGTCTCTTAAGGCGGGTCTCTGTTCCTAAATGTAGAGATGCAGTTTGGAGTCACGTTAGGAAGTGGGACGTTCTTAAGCCATGGAGAGGATGGGAGAGAATACTAACCTACAGCGGGACCAGGACCACTGACTGGAGTCACGTGCTGTGGTCTGACATAGACGTCTCTAACATCATGTCACTTTCATTCATTTCAATTTCAAAGGTTTCTTCCAAGGAAGGTCTGGAATCTGGAGTTTTCCTTGAGGTTTCCAATGGCGTAAGCCCCGTTTCTTCTGCAGTCTGTTTTTCTACTTCAAATTCCCTGAAATCCCACGGAGGTGAAATAATGTTTTTTAGTGTCTTCATTGTATGCACATCAAAGTCATAACATTTTAATTTGTCTTTAATGTCTGCTCCTAAAAAGAAATACTATAATTAGAATAAAATAAGAAATTCCATCATTTATCATTTCTATTGTTATATAACACCATCTCTATCATTTAAGTCAGATTATACTATTTAGAATAAAATATAAAACTCCATCATTTATCTATCATTTCCATCATTATACACCATCTCTATCATTTAAGTCAAATTATACTTTTAAGAGCACAAGTTGAGAGCAGAAGGAAAACAACATTCCAATCTTTTCTTTTTCATTTGTTTTCCACCATTTGCAATGGAGGTGTCAGGAGACTTTTAGAAGCACAGGCAGTTGCAACTCCAGGGTTTCAACAGCTGCCCTATTTCCAAGGCCTCCTAAATACGGATGAGGCCTGTGGGCAACTTTTTCCTCTGCTGTTACAGATAAGACCTGCATTGTGTGGCCGCGAGGGGTGGCTCACACCTGTAATCCCAGCACTCTGGGAGGCCGAGGTGGGCAGGGAAATTGAGACCATCCTGGCTAACACGGTGAAATCTCGTCTCTACTAAAAAAAAATACAAAAAAATTAGCTGGGTGTGGTGGTAGGCGCCTGTAGTCCCAGCTACTCAGGAGGCTGAGGCAGGAGAACGGCGTGAACCTGGGAGGCGGAGCTTGCAGTGAGCTGAGATCGTGCCACTGCACTCCAGCCTGGCTGACAGAGCTAGATTCCGTCGCAAAAAAAAAAAGAACTGCTGCGCCCACTGGGTATAGTCACCAATCTTATGCACACAGAAGCCACAATGAAATAAAATTCATTTCCCATATATTAAAACCTTAAGGGTGATATAAATTTGAACAGATCTGAACAGATATATTAGGTACAATCATTCGACATAAACAAAATGAGTTTTACACAGTTCAAACCAATAGCTTTCAGGAATAGGTAGTTTGGCAGATAATGACATGCAAACCTTCTAGAAATAAAAATGACATGAATGGTAAATCTCTTCTGCAAGGTCAAGGAGACGTCCCTCTGACTCATTATCAACTCTCCAGCCTTTATTTAGCTTCCTATGAACTTGCCTTGAACAAATGACGAAACTAAGGCTCAGACTTGCCTTTCTTGCCACAGGGCTGCCGAGGGGCAGAGCTGAGGTTTCAACCCAACATCTCTAGGAAACCAGAGTTTACATTTGTTTTTTTAAAATTGAGCTAAAACCAAGAGTCAAGTGTGAATCTCCTTAAGCACACGACTGAATGAACGCTACGTACATGCATCCCACATGACCACCGCCAGAAGGGCACAGAACACGCACAGCTCCTTAAGACCACCCTGTGCCCACTCCTGGTCGATACTGCCAGCTTTCCCAAGCCTGAAGTAAGCACTATATGGACTTTTCTATCACTGCCAATTAGTTTTGTTCATTACTAACTGATATGGTTTGGATCCGTGTCCCACCAAATCTCAGGTTGAATTGTAATCCTCTATGTTGGAAGGTGGGGCCTGGAGGGAGGTGATTGGATCATGGGGGTGGTTTCTCCTGAATGGTTTAGTGCCATCCTCTTGGTGCTGTTCTCGTGACAGTCAGTTCTAGTTGTTTAAAGTCTGTGGCACCTCCTCCCTTTCTCAATCCCTCCTGTTCCAGATATGTGAAGTGGTGGCTCCCCACTTAGCCTTCTGCCATGATTTCAGGTTTCCTGAGGCCTCCCCAGAAGCCAAGCAGATGCCAGCATCATGCTTCCTGGATAGCCTGCAGAACTGTGAGCCAATTACACTTCTTTTCTTATAAATTACCCAGGCTCAGGTATTTCTTTATAGTAACGCGAGAATGGACTAATACACTAATCTTATAAATGGAAGTAATCAGTAGATATTCATATTTTTGTCAAAAATCTGTGAAATTTGCCAGGCGTGGTGGCTCACGCCTGTAATCCCAGCACTCTGGGAGACCGAGGCAGGCAAATCACCCGAGGTCAGGAATTCAAGACCAGCCTGGCCAACGTGGTGAAACCCCATCTCTACTAAAAATACAAAAACTTAGCTAGGTGGGGTGGCATGCGCCTGTAATCCTAGCTACTCGGGAGGCTGAGGCAAGAGAATTGCTTGAACCCAGAAGGCAGAGGTTGCAGTAAGCTGAGATTGCACAACTGCACTCCAGCCTGGGCGACTGAAACTCCCTTTCAGAAAAAAAAATAGTAATAATTAAAAATTTTTAAAAATCTGTAAAATTGATCCATGTTTCTAAATGATTCAGTAGTATGAACATGCCACAATTTATTTCTCCTCTCTCCTACTGGTGGACGTTTGAGTCATTTCCAGTTAGGTGCTATTATGAATAAAGCTATGAATACTCTTGTTTGTGACCTTTAGTGGACAGAAGCACTTGCTTCCGTTGGGCTCACACCTGGGAGCACAACTGCTACATCACAGAATCAGTATGGTCAATCATCACCCTCATACCCACTCCAATGAATCACACCTCCCAGCACCCTCACCCTGGTACAGCCCCTCCCACAGTGACTCTGAGCTTATGAGACTTGTACTGACGGAACCGAACGTGATGGAAGTGATGTTGTGCAACTCTGAATTTTCAAGAGGTCCTGAACTTCGGTTCTTGTCCTTTAGAACCCTGAGAACATCGTGCTACAAAGAAACCTAAGATGAAAGCCCCAGAGAAAGAGACTTAGCACCCAAGCTGAGCTCCCTACTGGAAAATGATACCATTTTAGACCATCTACCCAGTCAAGTATCTGCTAACCACAGCTGCATGAGTAAACCCAGAGAAGACCCACAAATGGGTCACTCAACCCACAGAATTGTAAAAATAACACATTGTTGGTTGAGGTTTTGGAGTGGTTAGGCAGCAATAGAGAACTGATATAATAGGCTTAGCTTTACTATGATGTTAAGCAGTTTTCCAAAAAGTCTTTACCCTTTTATAACCCACTAGTAGTCAATCTACGAGAGTTCCAGTTGCTCCACATCACACCAATACCACATACTGTACTTTTAGCCATTCTGGTGGGTGTGTACTGGTTTCTCACTGTGGTTTTATTTATATTACTTTTTTGAGACAGGGTTTTCACTCTGTTGCTCAGGCTGGAGTGCAGTGGTGTGATCGCTGCAGCTTTGATATCCTGGGCTCCAGTAATCCTCCAGCCTCACCCTGAGTAGCTGGCACTAGAGGCACACACCATCACTATGGTTTTAATTTCATTTCCCTGATAAGTAATGATGTTGAGTGCCTTTATTTGCTTCTTAACTGAGGCAGAATAGGGTCTAAAGACAGGGCGCCTTCACTTCAGCCTCTGATTGGTCACAGTCTTCATTTGCATAGGGTGTAACTTCACTTCAGCCTCTGATTGGCCACAAACCAATCCTTCATTTGTATAGGGTGTGACCAACAGGAAACCCCTAAGGGTACTTAAACCCCAGCTGGGGCTCATCAGCTACTTGCTGAAGCCGGCTCCCACTCTGTGGTGTGTGCTTTCACTTCAATACACCTATGCTTTTGTCTTCCACTGCTTTGTGTGTTTTGTTCAATCTTTTTTCACCATGCCAAGAACCTGGACGACTTGTAGTGAAGACCTTCCACACCAGTAACATATTTTGGTGAGCCAGTCAGGAGGTAAGCCCAAATTTTGGGATTTATTTTTCTTTTATTTTTCCCTTTTTCCTCTCTAGAGAGCCTTCATTTGTGGGCATGAGCTGGAGCTATCGCCATGTGGCGATAGCTGTATACAGGGGAACTCCCCGCCTCGCTATTTCCCTTTTCCAACTCGGGATCCTCAGTGGATAGCACCTAAGCACAGAGACAACTGCGGGTCTCTGGCTGGGGACACTCTGGTGAAGTGAAAGATTTCCGTGTGGAAGTGCCTGGCCACCACTGCCCAGTTTGGATGAGGGACCCAAGTCCTTTTCTTGTTTTCAGTCTTTCAGTGGCCATTTCCTACCTAATTGCTCCTTGATAACTGAGGGCAACTGGCTGGGGTTACCTAAATTTCTTGAGGTTCTCCTTGGAGGAATGAGAGAGTACCTAAGGCAGTAAACTATGATAAATTAAGGGAGGTTACACAGGACAAGGAGAAAAATCCAGCCATGTTTCATGGCAGGCTGGAGGAGGACTTTAAAAACATACCAATCTGGACCCTTCCTCTCCCAAAGGCAGTGTTGAGCCCTCTTTTATTCCTAGTATTACTACTTTTGGTATGAACTTTCTTTTTTAGTGATTATGTAGAAGTTTATACATTCTAGTGACTGCTTTAAACAACCTATATTGTATCATTTTCAAGCCCACAGAAATGTATAAGGCATATAATTTTGACACTTTTCAATTATTTTTAAGGTTATAAGCATGTAAAATACTGTTAATATATATAAGAATATGCATAACTACCGATATATAGGTTTATTTTTTTTTTGAGATGGGCTCTGTCACCCAGGCTGGAGTACAGTGGTGCAATCTTGGCTCATTGCAACCTCTGCCTCCCGGGTTCAAGTGATTCTCCTGCCTCAGCCTCCCGAGTAGCTGGGACTACACACGTGTGCCAGTATGCCTGGCTAGTTTTGTTTTTTGTTTTTCTTTTTTTAGTAGGGGCAGGGTTTCACCATGTTGGCCAGGTAAGTCTTGACCTCCTGACCTCTGCCGGCCTCGGCCTCCCAAAGTGCTGGGATTACAGGCGTGAGCCACCATGCCCGGCCTAGATAGCTTCTTTTGAGAGATATTCTCTAAATTTTCATCCAGAGAAGATTCACTACAGTTTATTAGGTGTGCTTCTCGATACATTGCCTGAATGTTTTAAAGTACATAGAAATTTGAATACTGTTTAACCTCATACATTCCTTTGTTTATAGATTGTTTAATATTTCTAAGGATTAAAGACATCACAGCCCCCTCTAAGATTCAGTAATATTAATAAAATTTGAGACACATAAGGATAGAACCCAACACATTCAGAGAAAAATTGTTTATACTGCTGTAGAACCGGAAATGAAACCCAGGTTCTAAGGGGACAGGGAAACTGTTTGTTAAGTGTGCCATGAGCTACCACACAAGTGCATCAGTGACTGGGCATAGAGCAGGCACAATTACAGGATGGTTAAGAGAGTGAGCTGTGGAGCTTAACTCTATGTGAACATGCATTTTTAAACTATGATGTGCTTCAGTTTATCCTACTTTACAACGGGTATTACTCATTTTTTGTTGTTCTTCTCAGTTGACTGGATTATTTCCCCAATCTGTCTTCTTGCCACTCTGGATGCCCACATGAGACGACCCAGGGTAATTTCTGACAGCCTCGGACTCCTTGGGAAAACCAGAGGGCACCACAGACCCTGTTTTAGGAGCAACCTGTTTCCCTCAGGGAACCCCAAGACACATAAGCAGACAGGTCCTTCTCAAAATCTAAAGCTCTGCTCTGTTTTCTATCACATTACCTGATCTTTTTGACTTTTGGGGAAATTACATCAGACATTACTTTAGTAGGGCCCGGGCACAGTGGCTCATGCCTGTTATCCCAACACTTTGAGAGGCTGAGGCAGGCAGATCACCTGAGGTCAGGAGTTCAAGACCAGTCTGGCCTGAACAGGGAGAAGACCAGTCTCTACTAAAAATACAAAATTAGCCAGGCGTGGTGGCACATGCCTGTAATCCCAGCTACTCGGGAGGCTGAGGCGGGAGAATCGCTTGAACCCGGGAGACAGGGGTTGTGGTGAGCCGCGATCGTGCCATTGCACCCCAGTCTGGGCAACAGAATGAAACTCCGTCTCAAAAAAAAAAAAAAAAAAAAAAAAAAGAAAGAAATTACTTTAGTAGGAATGGGAGTTAGCAGGCTTGCAACTTCCCTATCCTAGATCTCAAGATTTAACCTCACCACATCCTCCTTATCATGTAATGTTTATAACTAAACGAGTGCCCAAGTACAGCAATTCCATCCAAACTTATATTATTACTTCTTCACTGTTATGGAAATGTATGGCATCTCAACATTCTATTGAAATGTAAAGATTTATATTGTTATACCCTGCATTTAAAATAATGACAGAGCCCCTTCGATTGTGTATTAGAAAAATGTTGCTAAGATTTCTTTTTCCATTATAGAAACAGACGGGTCCTTCTATCAAAGTGCTTTACACTTACTCTATAGCGGTATTTTCCACAAGCAAGTATTCAACTTTAAACTGAATGTATCCTTGGTGAGTCACTAACTCCCCACAGCATTGTTCCAATAAAATAAATGGAGTTTCTTGTTTTTAATGCAGCACGAATGGTTAGAAAGATAAACTTGGAACCTCAATGAGAATATGAGAAACATAAACAGAGACATAAAACAACCTAAAAAATGGAGTACAATACCAATAAGAATAATGATAATCTTACCGATATAAGCTTCGGAATCACCAATGTACATTTCGATGCAATGACCAAGCATTGTAACAGAAAATGTATCATCTCGCCTAAGACCAAGGGCCTGCCATAAAAGATTCAGCATGGTTATTAAAAGAAAATGTATTTCCTTCTCTTTTGGTTAGAAATATTACCACACTGATTCATTTCAAAATATTCCAGAGCACCCAGGGTGGGGGAAGCGGCACTGTTAGTGGGGCCAGAGCTACACGAGCCGATGGCTGGCCATGAGCCGATGACTGTTGAAGTTGGTTATGGGTCATGGAGGTTCATCACACTATTCTATTTTCTTATGCTGGAAACCTACACCAAAAAAGGTTTTTTAAAAAGTTCTATCTCGACTGGGCACAGTGGCTCATGCCTGTAATCGCAGCACTTTGGGAGGCCTAGGCGGGTGGATCACCTGGGGTCAGGAGTTCCAGATCAGCCTGGCCAACATGGTGAAACCCCATCTCTAATAAAAAATACAAAAATTAGCCGGGCATGGTGGCAGGTGCCTGTAATCCCAGCTACTTGGGAGGCTAAGGCAGGAAAAGTGCTGGGAGGTGGAGGCTGCAGTGAGCCAAGATCGCACCACTGCACTCTAGCCTGGGCAACAAAGTAAAATTCTATCTCAAAAGAAAAAAAAAAGTTCTATCTCCATATAGAGTTCTCTGAGCCTTCTGTATTTGTTTGTTTGTTTGTTTGTTTGTTTTCAGACATAGTCTCGCTCTGTCGCCAGGCTGGAGTGCAGTGGCGTGATCTCGGCTCACTGCAACCTCCACCTCCTGGGTTCAAGCAAATCTCCTGCCTCAGCCTGAGACTGAGGCACAGGGCTAGTAGCTGGGACTACAGGCATGTGCCCAGCTGATTTTTGTATTTTTAGTAGAGACAGGGTTTCACTATATTGGTCAGGATGGTCTTGATCTCTTGACCTCGTGATCTGCCCGCCTCAGCCTCCCAAAGTGCTGGTATTACAGGCGTGAGCCAACGTGCCCAGCCGAGCCTTCTGTATTAATCAGATCTCAGAAGAAAGGTAAATTATACAACACTCAAATATACATATTTAAAAGATTATACAGGACTAGAAAATGTGCTTAGTCCAAACTTCTGACGAGCTCAGTGCTCTGGTGACCATCATGGTACCTTCACGACTTCATCTAACCTCAAAATCTCTAATGAACTCCTGAAAATCAGTTACAAACCGCTCATGAGTTTATCTTTGATAAATTTTCTCATATTTTATCTCTTTTTCCAAATAGCATTAGTTCACTGATTCTAAGACCCACATTTTCTCAAATTCGAACACTGCTTCCCTTTTACCTGTGGTTTCCTATTACTGCCATCAACCAGCCACCGCTGTGATGTAGGTAAAACCTGCCTGAGCAGCATGGACTTGGTGGTTATGTTGGCAGCACAGACTAGATCACAAACCATGTGAGGAACACTTAAACAGATACAGGGATTGTGGTTTTCTAAAAACCCTCCATTGACACTTTAGCAGACTGAGAGGGATGAGAGAGAGAGAGTTGGAAAGCAGGTGTCTGTGGCTGGGAGGAAACCCAGAGTCAGGAACTGGGTATGTGTGCTAGCATCAGGGCACTATTCTGGGAAAACACAGATACTGGCCCTCTGGGTTGAATATTGCAACCATTTATTTCACTTACATGTACATTTCTAGGTATGTACTAGAGTAATACAAATCTGCCTAAATATGTTCAAGAATATTTTCTCTAAATACAAAAAAATTAAGTGACAGGAAAAAATTATGTTAAAGTTTAATTGGCAGCACTTTTTTCTTTATGGTCATCCTGCTTACTCATGGTCTTAAATTTGATGGAATATGGTACATGGATTAAGGAAAGGTTCTTTCCTTGTGATGACTGCACAGACTGTTTTGTTCATCTACTAAAGTGATCTAAGCGGATTAATTGTAAAAGTCATCAACAGAAAGACTGGGAGTTCCCAAAGGGCCTACGTGGACAGATAACGCTGTGCTCAGCACTCAGATCACGGGCGAGTGCCGCTGGGCACCTGCGCACTTCCCTGCAAACACTGAGGACAGGACTTATGTTTATTTCTAATTTGATGAATACTGTACAACACCTACATGCTTTGCTCTGCAAAGAAAAGAATAAAACGTAAGGTTGCCTAAAGATTATTAAAATAGTAAGTAAAATATTACCTAGAAAAAATATTTCAAAAAAGGAAGTGGTCAATGTTAACCAGATTTAAAATCAGGTACAAAGACAAGACATACTGTGTGGAAGTAGTCCACAGCATTTTCAAAGTTGCCCATCAGACTGTGGATATATCCAATAGCAGAGTAGGTGGATGCGTTCTGAGGAATCAACACCAGTGCCTGGCGGTGGTAATCCAAGGCCTCGGCGTACTTTCTGTGGGGGAGAACACAATCACTGGCCACAGTAAAAGCACTAAATCCCTAAGTCTAAGATGAGTCCATCCATATCAACACCCAAGAAACACTATCTCGATAAAAACAGCAGTCTAGACTGGTGAACGTCCTCCACACCTACTCTCACGCATCTCAATATGCCCTCTAAATGCATCTTCCAGGCCTGCTCCCTCCTCCGGCCAAGGGCACTCCTGCAGGGATGTCTGCTGTATTCCTTCTGATGTCTAGTGGGACACTGCAACCAGAACCCCAGTCCCTGCCTCCTGGCTGTGTCCTTCCCACACACCCCCCTTAGGTGACAGTCAGCGTCCCATATCGGGGTAAATAAAAGCAGCCAAGGTGTATTGCTTTAAGGTCCAAAAGATTTACTTAGAAAAGTGCTCCCCAAAGTTCTCTGGAATACTTGACTTGTAAAGTCTTTTGTGAAAAAAATGTTTTATCCTCAATTAAACTTTGGAAAATACCATAAGCTTGTAATACATAGTAAAGACTCAAAGAAATCCTGCAATAGAAA
The DNA here is from genome assembly GCF_049350105.2 of Macaca mulatta. Lineage (NCBI taxonomy): Eukaryota > Metazoa > Chordata > Mammalia > Primates > Cercopithecidae > Macaca > Macaca mulatta. The sequence goes on along the minus strand of NC_133422.1, from coordinate 108,333,031 downwards.
CACTTGTTAAATCTTGAGTAACCTAAAATTGCCCAGACTTATTTAACCAAAAAAACCATTTTTCAACTGTTGCCTGTTTATGACACCACAAAACCTCGAGCAGAAAACAGTTAGAATATGGATAGGATTTTAATTATATCTTACTGTCCTAATTCTTCTGAATTAATTTTGAACACTAAATTTTCATATGAAAAAGCAAAAATCTCAATGTTTCTAAAATAAAATTACACCACAGAGATAAATAATAAAAACTGATTTTGATGATAATTATACCTGAGCAGCCAAGTACAAGAAAGCTAGTGGATCTCATGAAATAAAAATATGACAAAGTATTCAAAATTAAGTAAACTTTGAGTCACAAAGTATATTTCTGAAAATGCTCTACTCCACTTACTTAAGTTTTCTGCAGACATGCCCCAAGTTGTTCAACAAAGGTTCCCATTTGTCAACTGTTACCTAAAACATAGCAACATCAAGCCCACGAGTTATATATGTCACGGTTCAGCCTGATTTGTTTGCACTGAATTATTTCACGCCTTGCAAGCTGGGCTCTCTCCCAGTGTGTGCCTCCAGCACGCCACAAGGCCAGGGTAACTGCTGGTTTATCTATCTCCCTTTCTTCCCTACTAGGAGACTTCTGAGGACTCTGTTATCATTAGGACGAGTTTATCCAAGAGCCAATCCCTGCTGGAGTTCAAATGAGTATCTGCAGCTCGGAGCTTTCCCTCAAACACCAGACCTCTCTATCCATCTGCCTGCTAAATACTTCTGCTTGGAACTGTTACAAGCACTTTAAGTTCGGTGTGCTACGCACCACACCTGTCTCTCCCTGGCCATCCCGCCCCTGACCTAACTGCTTCTGAGTGCCCCTCCAGTCAGTGAATGGCACCCCCATCCCCTCTGACCCTTCCACGAAGCACACCAGGGCTGGTTCCTTCTAATTGCTAGGCATAACTCCAACCTATTTTTAACAGAGTCAAATCTGGGCCCCAATCATCAAAGTCTGACCAGATTGTTTCCTTCTTAAATCCCTTTTGTTTTCCCACTCTCCTCAGGATAAGGTACAAACTCTTTCATTCTGGGCCCTTAGTGACCCACACTTAACCCTTTTGACCCACTCCTTAACATTCTCTGTGAACTCAAAATCCAAGTCATACTGAATTAGCTCCAATTTTTGCAAATACTGAAATACCCTTGCCCTAATTTTTGCCTGGCTCATGTGTGATGACTTTCAGGACTGAGGTGTATGCAAAAGGCTCATTTCTGGGTGAACTGCCTTTCTCTGTGGGCACCTTTAGTTCCTCAATTGTACCGTATTTCACCATCAATTTACTTATTTACGTTCCCCAGTTGATCTGAGGTCAGGAAATAGTAAACTCATTGCCCGTTGCATCCCAACGCCTAGCTCAGAGCCTATGACTCGTTAAATATACGTCAACTAAATGAATGAACAGACCTGAGCCACAGATTCTGTCTCTATTGAGACCAGTTCTAGGAGGCACAGCCCATGTGAATGAAAAACAAATCATTTAATGACTCTTAGGCATGACTATTTCTCTTTAACATTTTCTGCAGTTTCTAATAAAGTCAATATCTTCCCCCTCTTCATATAGCTTTTTAATGGGCATTTTGACATTTCGATAGTATTGTGCTTTCACACTTCAAACCATTAAATTTCTGTAAGACTCTAAATTTACTGCCTCTTAATTATCAAAGAATACAGGTTCAGTTGAACCTAAAGTATGGTTTAGGAAAGTGCTTCTCAAACTTTTCTGTGTGTGATAATCCCCTGGGGATCTTGCTAAAACTGCAGATTCTGATTCATTTGGTGTGAGATTCTGCACTCCTGGCAGGCTTCTAGGCGATGCTGATGCTGCTAAGCCCGTCTGAAAACTGACAAGGTGGCAAGTGGCAATCCCCATTAACAAAACACTTGGATTATCCAGAACTAACCACGACTATGTGGCAGAGGCACCTGCTTTATATACATGCATGTGCAAACACAGGAATAGTGTTTGTAAGTTCAGATAACATGAGAGACCAAAGTAAACAAAGCTGTGTCTATGGGGACAGGCAGATCGCTAGGCAGGAAGGCAAAGCTGTGTCTATAACAGCAGAGAGAGCTAACAGCCAAGGGAGAAGAAAACTGTGGGCAGGTGTGCACAAACAGGAACAGAAACAGGAACAGCAGGAAGCTGAGAAGTGAAAATCAGAATAGAATGAAACAAAACAGGCACGAATGAAACAGAAGAGCATCATGCAAATCTCTTACCTATGCAAGTTTATGGCATCTAAAATTGTTACTACTTTTAAGTCATATCAGTATACGCACATCCTTGATAACTGTTACGTTAACTCATAAGCACCAATTCATGGGGTACATCGTTCATGCAACAGAAGCAGTCAAATATTTTAAAATGGAAAGGCCCAAATACACACTCAGTATGCAATAACAGAAACAAAAGGTGTGAATTTCAGTAATAACTATCCCACCCCTATTCTTTCAGAAGTGGGACCTGCCGCTATACTTTATTTACCCTTCAGTCAAAGAAGCTCTCTGAAGTCCTAGAGGAGGAATGTTACATCAGATGCTACAGTGCCCAATAGGTTCCGCGAACCAAAGACTATTCCTAGCTTCAAATAATCATCCAATCTGTTCTGATGCCTCTCACATTTCAAAGCTAGAGCCCATTTAAGAAGCAAACGCCCAACATTTGCCCTCTTAATTAGGAAAAAAAACTCATTTCTTACCATGTGGTAAAACAGTTAACTAACAATGCAAACATTAACAGCTGCTTGTTATGAAAATATCAGCTTATTATCTTTGAAGGCAATGAGATTTCCTCATTTAACAATGAACACTCAGGGGTGTGTATGTGTGTATTTACAGATACAACAAAGAATACCTCGTTCCCAATTGCTTTAATTTTTTCCAAAGCATCAAGAAACCATTTTTCGGCTGTTTTCCATCTAAAATGAACGGAAAAAAGGTTGCAGATTATTCAAAATTACCAAATATAAACTTTTAAAAAATTTTTGATTATCTTTCTAGTAGTACTAAAATGCAATGGGGTAAAATGCTGGAAATAATTATAAAAATTCAAAGTTAAGTCACAAATGATTAATTTTATGGCATTAATATCAAGAGTTCAAGATTTCAAGATTTTGGGAGATGTAGTGTATATATATATATGTATTTTTTTAGAGTCTCACTCTGTCACCTAGGCTGGAGTGCAGTGGTGCGATCTCAGCTCACTGTAACCTCTGCCTCCCGGGTTCAAGTGATTCTTGTGCCTCAGCCTCCTGACACAGCTGGGACTAGAGGCATACACCACCATCCCCAGCTAATTTCTGTATTTTTAGTAGAGACGGTTTCGCCATGTTGCACATGCTGGTCGGTCTCAAACTCCTGGCCTCAAGCAACATGCCCATCTCGGCCTCCCAAAGTGCTGGGATTACAGGCGCGAGCCACTGCAACCAACCACAGTAGTTATGTTCTATAAAGTCACTGTGCACACTGAGTTAGCAAATATTGAACCGCGGCTCCCAGGGGAATGGTAACATTTTCTCTAATCGATCAATGTGTAACCTTGTTTTATGTGTGTTTCTGTTTAAAGACGTCTTATTTGATACATACTGTTGATTCATCAATATTGAAGTCAGGGCCAGCAAGCACTGTAACTGATGCCTGCCTGAATGAGGCTTCTCTAACACATGTGTTTCCTCTGTCAGATACATCACAATTAACACTAGACAGCATTTCACTAAGCTTGGGGATTATTTCAAAACAGTGAAATTAGCAACAAAAAGCACAAAAATGTGAAAACTGGCACTAAATAGACCACAAAAAGTACACTGGTTTATAGTTGAACTGAGAAAAAAGGCAGAGCGTTGCCTTCTTAGACTCCAGCTGGAAATGTGTGTGCCAGGAGACCCAGCTTTCTCCCAGCCGTGGGCATGTCTGCCAATGGCTAGGAAAGCACCTCAGGAACTGATTTGGTTACAAATAAATTTTAGTGAGTAGGCAAATTTGCAAATACTGATGATTACTGTATTATATTAAAAGCTTCAAGCTTCAAAAAAATACCTAGATAACCCATTTTTTAGAACACATACATGCCATAAATGACACTGCAGTAGTATTAATACTAATTTACGGCCGGGCGTGGAGGCTCACGCCTGTAATCCCAGCACTTTGGGAGGCTGAGGCAGGCGGATCACGAGGTCAGGAGTCTGAGACCAGCCTGACCAACATGGTGAAACCCCGTCTCTACTAAAAATACAAAAATCAACCGGGCGTGGTGACAGGCACCTGTAATCCCAGCTACTCAGAAGGCTGAGGCAGGAGAATCGCTTGAACCCGGGAGACAGAGAATGCAGTGAGCTGAGATTGCGCCACTGCACTCAAGCCTGGGTGACAGAGCGAGACTACATCTCAAAACAAAAACAAAAACAAAAAAAACTAAAACTAATTTACCATTTTAAAATTTGTATGTCATGAAATGCAAAGGATTACAGACATTTTTCTCTTTGAGTGTAACACCACTAATTCCACAGATATCCTAGGGTACAGTAAAGCCTCCACTGACCAGGAAACTCAGAGATTGGGTCATTCTAATTACTTAAATTTTCTGACTTACTAGTAACTAAATAGAAAACACTTTTGTTTCAAAAACCATGTCAAATGTTTCTCAAATACATAAATTCAACTCCTTATCAACATAGAGATAACTAAGGGTTCCACAGGGCCCCCAGCCACACTGTGGGGTCTGTGTGATCTGAATTGTCCAATCATGTAAGAAAACAAGTGGTAGCTCAGGTCAAAAAAGACCAAAACCTGGGTTTAGAATTTTTAAGGAAATCCAAGATAACAGTTTCTCTCTTTTTTCTATCTCCTTCTCCTAAAATAGAACACTTAACAGTACAAATCTACTGAAGAGTCCCTTTGGTCAGTTAACTCTAGTAACCGTCTCCTCTATTTACAATCACTAGTTAACAGAAGGGTTTCTAGTCTTCCAGTACTTACTCTCCATTCTGAAATGCAACCACGCCGACCTCATGCATAACAAAAGGGTCTTCCGGTGCAATGCTCAGAGCTTGGCTGAAGAACCTTTCAGCTAGTTTTGAGTTATTGGTCAAACCATATTCTAATCCAATATACAGCATAGGCAGATGACACCTAAAAAATTGGAAAATTTCACATATTCAACACCAAAAACTGTGATTTCGCAGAAATTAATCTGTCAACTCCAAATCCTATCTGCAAAATAATTTAAAGGTAGCCAAAACACAGCATTTACTTTTTTCTAACTCTTAATTTACAAATATTTAATGAATGCCTAATGGACTTTGGACTAATCAGCTGCCACTTCTAGAATCTATCTGCAACGTATTTACCTTTAATTTTCATTTTATTCCACATTAAAAAAACAAAAACTCTCTAAAGCAAAAGGGCATGTCTCTGTGGTGCTGTCTTCGTCCTTGATGCGAATGTCACGCCACAGCCCACACTGGTCTTCCTCTGATTTATTCACACCATTTATCCTTCAAGACTGTGTTCAAGGTCTACTTCCCTTTATGAAGCTACCTCTGACTTTTCTAACATAAATGCTCTCCCTTCTGTGAATTCCCATGATAATCAGTTCTATGCAGAGGAGTTATGAAGAATGCTCTGTGTATTGATTCCATTTTCCCACCTTCTGAGACAGTTCTAGGCAGAGTCAGAACTACTTTTTAATTGAATTTTCATCTGTTCACACGACTGGATCAGCGATTGCATTAAAGCAAGTATAATAAGACAATCTTTCTTTGATGATGATCTCAGAACATCAATAAATACTGATTGCTTGGTATGTGCTTTGGTTCTAATCCAGAGCCATAACTCAAATTAAGATTATATCCTCTACAGAAGGTCATGACAAATTCTTTAAAAGTGTTTACAACTAACCTCTTGGAAGTACTTTCAAAATGGCAGCGTCAGAACCTCCAAAAATCTATTCATCCATAGAAGCAACAAGAACACTGGCAAAAATTATCAAAACCAACTTTTTCAGAACTTTGGAAGGTAATCAAGCTCTTAAAACAATCTGAAGAGTGTATATTCAAGAAAAATGGCTAAATCTCAGTAAGAACAACAAACTTCATGTTGCTTTAATTTGTCTTATTCCCATCTCCCTTTCCCTAGCTTTGCATTAACCTTGAAAACAAGCAGCCTCATAACCACAGTAGCTGTAAAGCCATTAGCCTGGCAGCCACTGGATAAAGCAGAATTAATTTAGAGTTCCTCAAACACCCCACAGAGAACTGCTGCTATTTGACCTGTCTGGTAGCTCCTAAAAGAGCCCCACTCATAGCTTGTCTTCTACTAACCTCCCAGCCCACTCAGTGAGAAAAGCTCTATCCCCAGGAGATTTGTTGGAAACAATCAACAGCAATTATTTAGCATTGGCTGCCGCCTCAGGCAGCTATCCCAGTCAGGGCAAACTGGATGCAGGCCACAAACTTAAAAGGAAACCTGGGGAATAAGATGTTCACAGGGGGCTATAAAGAGCTCTGACACATTCCTGGGGATTGGGAAGGCCATACACATGCATAGGGCTATATGCATGCACAGAAAAGGCCTGAGAAGGCCCTATTATCTCATCTGTGGCCGATCTTGAGAAGGCTAAGGCAGAGTTGTCAACAATGCTGAGTGTTGAAGGTGTGCAGAGTCCTTCCACAAAGGGTGGAAGACTTACTGGTTTAAGGTATCAAAGCTGCTAGTTAACTGAGCAGAGGCTTCAGTGGCTTCATACAACAAAGTATATAAACTAGAGAATTAGTTCTGGAAAGTCACTAAACAAACAGTGACAATGACCAATAAATCCTGGGGCTGTGTGGGAAAATCTCATTTCCTGAACTGCCCCATTATATGACTTTACATATCTACTTTCAACAAAAAAAGGACATGCAAAGAAACAGGAAACTATGGCCCATACACATGAAAAAAGCAGTCAATAGAAACTATTCTGGGAAAAGCCCAGATGTTGGACTAACAAGACAAATAGCTTAAATAAGCCATGTTAAATTCTAAAGAACTAAAAGAAATTATGTCCACAAAACTAAATTATGAGAACAATGTCTCACCAGAGAACACCAGTAAAGATACAGAAATTATAAAAATTAAGCAAATAGCAAATCTAGAGTTACAAAGTACAAAAATTAAAATAAAAAATTCAATAGAAGGGATTAAGAGCAGACATGAATAGGCAGAAATAAGAATTATTGAACTTAAAGATGTCAACTGAGATTGTCCCATCTGAGAAACAGAAAAAGAAGAAAAATGAACAGAACCACAGAGGCTTGTGACACACTATCAGGTATACCAACACATGTATAATAGGAGTCCCAGAAGACAGAAGAAAGGAGCAGAAAGAATATTGAAGAAAATAACAGCCAGAAGATTTCCAAGAAGCTTTAAGAACTCCAAGAAGAATAAACTCAAAGAGATTCACACCTAGACAAATAATAGTCAAACCACTGAAAAAGATGAAAAAAAGAATGTTTAAAGCAGTTACAGAAAATCATTAATTACATACAAGGGCAATTTCTGTAAGATCAACTGCTGACTTCTCACCAAGTATCATGGAGGCCAGAAAGCAGCTGATGACATTCAGTACTGAAAGAAAGTTGACCAAGAATTCTACATCTAGCAAAATTATCTGTTGAAAATTAAGACATTCCCGGGGGGGGAAAAATGAGAAAATTTATTGCAAATCGCCTTACAGAAAACACACAAAAAAGCTCTACAAGCTGAAAGTACCCCAGACAGTAATTGAAATCCACAAGAAAAAGTAAGAGTACTAGTAAAGATAATTATGTAATTACAAATGACAATTTAACAGGTATTTCTTTTTCTCTTGATTTAAACAGCAATTGTAGGCTGGGTGCAGTGGCTCATGCCTATAATCCCAGCACTCTGGGAGGTCAAGGTGAAAGGAATGCTTGAGCCCAGAGTTGAAGACGAGCCTGGCACACAGTGAGACCCCATCTCTAAAAAGTAACAAAAAACTAGCCAAGCATGGTGGTATGGGCTTGTAGTCCCAGACACTTGAGAGGCTGAGGCGGAAGGATCCCTTGAGCCCAGGAGTTTGAGAACGCAGTGAGCTGTGATGGTGCCACTGCACTCTAGCCTGGGCAAGAGAGTGAGACTCTATGTACAGGTTGAGTATTCTTTAGCTTGAGACCAGAAGTGTTTGGGATTTCTGATTTTTTTTTTTTTAATTTGGGAATTTATGCATCACTAGTCTGAAAATCCAAAATGTTCCAGTGAGCAATTCCTTTTGAGTGTCAAGCCACTGCTCAAAAAGTTTTGGCTTCTGGAACATTTTGAACTTTAGATTTTCTCATTAGGGATACGCAATATGGAATTATATTGTTGGGCCTATCACATACAGAAATGTAAGGTTTACCAATAACAGCATAATAGGAAGCGGGTGACAGCAAAGCTGTATTACAGTAAGAAAGTAACACTGGATGGTAACTTGAACCCATAGGAACAAATACAGAGAACTAAAAATGGTAAATAACAGAGTTAATATAACAAATGATATAAATTACACACTTCTCACAGCTTCTTTGAAAAACAAAATTACATAAATAATAGCAATGTATCATTGAGAAAATCTGTCATTAGTACATCTGCCCAGTAAGAAATACTAAAGGGAGTCCTTTATGCTAAAATAGAAGGATACTACATAGGAATTCAAATCCACATTGTTGAAGAAGAGTCAAACTCTAAGAACTCGAAGTGCAGGCTTCCAGGTTACAGGTAGATTTAAGATTTTTCTGATTGGCAACTGGTTGAAAGAGTTATTATCAACAGTAAGCAATATCTGGGTTGTAAGAGGTTGCAGAGACCAAATTTTATCATGCAGACGAAGCCTCCAGGTAGCAGGCTTCAGAGAGGATAGATGGTAAGTGTTTCTTCTTATCAGACTGAAGGTCCATTAACATCCATGTTGATGTTAACGCTATAGGGTGTAAAGAGGCGTGTTGGACCCCCACTTCCCATCATGGCCTGAACCAGTCTTTCAGGTTAAATTTAGAGGGCCCTGGCCTAGAGAAGGAAGCCCATTTAGATAGTTGGGGAGGGTCTTCAAATTTTATTTTTGGTTTCCAACATGAAGAAATGAGAGTCTGATAAAAATAGCTATATTGGTAATTATGAGACAGTATAAAATGTGTTTTTGTTTTTAACTCTTCTATCTGATTTAAAAGACAACTAATAAATAATAATCACAGATCTGTGCTGATGGACTTATAATATGGAAGATGTATTCTGTATGACAATGACAGCATAAGGAGGCAAGAGGAAACAGAGCTATATTGGAGTAAGGTTTTGGTATACTATTAACATTAAATTGGTATTAATTCAAAGTAGGTCGTTTTAAATTAAGGTGCTAATTATAATCCTAAAGATAACCAACCTAAGAAAATTACTAAAAAAATATAGTATAGGCCAGGCGCAGTGGCTCAAGCCTGTAATCCCAGCACTTTGGGAGGCCGAGGCGGGTGGAACACGAGGTCAGGAGATCGAGACCATCCTGGCTAACACGGTGAAACCCCGTCTCTACTAAAAATACAAAAAACTAGCCGGGCGCGGTGGCGGGCGCCTGTAGTCCCAGCTACTCGGGAGGCTGAGGCAGGAGAATGGCGTAAACCCGGGAGGCAGAGCTTGCAGTGAGCTGAGATCTGGCCACTGCACTCCAGCCTGGGTGACAGAGCAAGACTCTGTCTCAAAAAAAAAAAAAAAAAAAAAAAAATATATATATATATATATATATATATATATATAGTATAATAAAAAAAGGGATTAAAATGGGACATTATAAAATATTTACTCAACACAAAAGAAGGCAGTAATGAAAAATACAGGAACAAAAGATGTGATGTATAGACAATAAAGAACAAAACGCCAGACATAAATTCTATCTTGTTAGTAACTAAACATAAATGGGATAAACAGTCCAAAGGCAGCAACTGGCAGAATAGATTTAAAAACTTGATTTAACTATATGTTGTCAACAAGAGACATGCTTTAGATTCAAAACACAAGTTGGAATTAAAAGGATGAAAAAAACCACACCATATAAACAGTAACAAAAGAGAGCTGGTGTGCCTACAGTAACATCAGATGAAACAGACTTTATCAAAAAGTATTATTAGAGATAATTAGTGATATTTTATGACGATAAAAGGCTCAATCCATCAAGAAAATATGACAATTATATACACACCTAACAACAGAGACTAAGAATATATGAAGTGGAATGTACCAGAATTGGAGGAAGAAATAGAAAATTCAACAATAAAATTTGAAGACTTTAATACCTCACTTGCAATAATGCGCAGAATCAATTAAGTAGAAGATCAATGATGAAATAGCAGACTTCAACGACACTATGAAAAGTAGATATAACAGGTATCTATGGAACACGCCACCCAACAAGAGCAGAATTCTCAAATACATCTGGAACGATCTCCAGAATGGCTCATAAAAAAGCCTCAATAATTTTTTTCTTTTTTTTTTTAAGAGGGAGTCTCGCTCTGTCGCCCAGCCTGGAGCGCAGTGGCGCCATCTCAGCTCACTGGAACCTCCGCCTCCAGGTTCAAGTGCTTCTCCTATCTCAGCCTCCCGAGTAGCTGGGACTACAGGCGTGAGCCACCACACCTGGCTAATTTTTGTATTTTTAGTAGAGAAGGAGTTTCACCATATTGGCCAGGCTGGTCTTGAACTCCTGACCTCAAGTGATCCACACCCCCCTGGGCCTCCCAAAGTGCTGGGATTACAGGTGTGAGCCACTGTGCCTGGCCAGCCTCAATAAATTTAAACGGACTAAAATCACAAAGTATGTTCTCCAACTATAATGGAATTAAGATAAAAAACAACAAAAGAAGAAAATTTGGGAAATTCATAAGTATGTGGAAGTTAAATGTCAACATATTCTTAAATAACCAATGACTCAAAAAAACAATCATAAAGGAAACGTAAAAATATTCATCCAATTTCAAGCATTTATCCAAACACAGACAAGAAAGTGCAGGCTGCTCTGACAGATAAGTAAACTTGAAAGAAAAATAATGCTTATCTTGATGAGTTATCATGAGGTTTTTGAGACGGTGTCTCACCTGGTCACCCAGGCTTGATTGTGGTGGCACAGTGACCATCCTGCCTCAGTTTCCCACACAGCTGGGATTACAGGCAGGCACCATCAAACCCAGCTAATTTTTAAATTTTTTTTGAAACGATAAGGTCTCACTATGCTGCCAGGGCTGGTATCAAACTCCTGGCCTCAAGTAATCCTCCCACCTCAGCCTCCCAAAGTGCTGGGATTACAGGTGTGAGCTACCACCCCTAGCTTAATGGAGAATCTAATGGCAAAGTTTGTTAGATTTGGAAACACTGAAGGTATAGTGTCATTAATTATCATTGATTCTGATTCCCAGCTAGGAACTAACAAATGACTATTCTGTTTCTGGGCACCCAAAACGTCAAATCAAAATTACCAGACTGCAGCAGGTGCCCATAAAAACCAACTCAGTGAATTCTTGGGATTTTTTTTTTTTGTAACAAATCATCAGATTGAGGCATACGGGAAATATGCAGATACTGGAGTTGAGCTTCAGAAGAGAACTGGAAAAGGTCTCACCCATCTTGGTGAACAGGATGGAAAGACCTGGACTGAGTATGAGGATCATTTAGGTGGATCCGTAACTGGGCGTACAACTGTAATCTGGAAGGTTATTTCTAGTAATATGTTAGTGCTATGGACTGTTTGTGTCCCCTCTGTCCCCCAGATTCATACATTAAATCCCTGACCCCTACTGTGCCTGTACTTGAAGATAGGGCCTATGAAGAGATAATAAAGGTTACATGAAGTCCTAAGGGTATGGTTCTTACCCAATAGGACTAGTGTAGGGCTCTTACCCAGCAGGGATAGTGTCAGGCTCTTATCCAACAGGGCTAGTGTAAGGCTCTAATCCAACAGGGCTAATGTAGGGCTCTTATCCAACAGGGCTAGTGTAGGGCTCTTACCCAATAGGGTTCGTGTAAGGTTCTCATCCAATAGGGTTAATGTTTTTACAAGAGGAAAAGACACCAGAGCTCTCTCTGTCATGTGAGGACACAGCAAGAAGGCAATTATCTACAAACCAGGAAGAAACCCCTCAAGAGGAACTGCACTGGCCAGCACCCTGATCTTGGACTTCTCAACCTGCACAACTATGAAAAAATACATTTCTGTCCTTTAAGTCACCCAGTCTGTGGTCTTTTGTTAGGGCAACCCTACTGACTAATACAGCTAAGGAGCTATGTCCTTCACAATATTTACTTGGATGCTTAGATATAAAATTCATACTTACCAAATTTAATATGACTATTGACTGAGGTTGATAATAATTTGGATGCAGAACTGAGTGCCAAAAAGGGTCTAACAGTTTGCAAAGAGATCAAACCTAACAGGATGAAATTCAATATAGATAAATATATGATTCCACCCCTGCATACTACAATAAACAAAGGTAGCTAACTTTCATTGAGTGCTTTCTATGCGTAAGATACTCTTCAAAGTCTTTAATTGGTATTATCTCAATTACTTCTCACAATAAGCCAGTGAGTAAATTTTGCTATTATTCCTATTTCTCAGGAGGCTAAGAAACTTGCCCAACATCACATGGCTGGGAGTGGAAGAGCCAGGAAGAGTCCAGGAGGTATGACTCCAGACCAGGCCTCTGGACCACTGCACTCCCACTACCTCTCCAGGCAGGGATGGAGTCACCAGTCAACAGAAGCAGTCCACACAAACAAACCCTGTAAGTTGTAACCGATGGCGAGACCAAACAGTCAATGTGAATAGCAGTGCTCTACTCCTCAAAGTAACACACTCTTAGTATCAACACATTTAATATTGATATAAATCTAGAATATTGGCAAACATAGTCCTGCACTTTCCACTAAGCCACATCAAATACCTTTTGGTAATAGATAAGAGATAATAATTTTGCTCATGAATATTTTTATTCTTGCATGAGCATGTGAAGAAGGGCTTTCATAACTCATCTCCACTGGCCTAATTTCCTAGTTCCTTCTTGCACTGGTTGAAATCAACTGCTAGGCAAATTCACTTCACCAGCCTCTTTACCCCTCCACTTTCAGTTATTTTACAATCACAAGCAACTAGATTAAAAGGCAAGTAAAATGTTTTTGTTTAGTTTAGCAACCAAATAGCAGTGATAATAATAACAGAAATTTCATTTCTATTAGGAAAAACATCCCTTCATGGAGTCTGATGAGTTTGCTCTGCCGTACCCTTTCATCAGCTGTGCTGCTGTGAAGTAAGCAGCCATCGCTTGGTCATGCTCACTCTCCACCGCAAACGAATGTCCATAGGCTATCCATGCAGGCCCGTAGGTTTTCTCAAGTGTTGTGGCTTTGCTAAAACAAGAGAGTTAATTTAAGTAATATAATATTTATTCTTTTTTTTTTTTTTTTGAGACGAAGGCTCACTTTGTTGCCCAGGCTGGAGTGCAGTGGCGCCATCTTGGCTCACTGCAGCCTCTGCCTCCCAATATCAAGCAATTCTCCTGCCTCGACCTCCCAAGTAGCTGTGATTACAGGTTGCCACCGTGCCCAGCTAATTTTGTATGTTTAGTAGAGATGGGGTTTCACCATGTTGGTCATGCTGGTCTCGAACTCCTGACCTCAGGTGATCCACCCGCCTCGGCCTCCCAAAATGCTGGGATTACAGGCACCGGTCTATTTATTCTTTATTTTTAGAGACAGAGTCTTGCTCTGTTGCTGGAGGCTGGAATGCAGTGGTATGATCATAGCTCACTGCAGCCTCAAAATCCTGGGCTCAAGTGATCCTCCTGCCTCAGCCTCTTGAGTCACTGGGATTATAGGCATAAGCCACTGTGCCCGGCTAATATTTATTCTTAAATTATTAATTTTATATAAGGAGATGGCCTCAAAAACATTAACATTATTTTAGCAAATAAATGAACTGTCAACATATTAAACACTAATGTAACATCTATGTTGAGTCATTTAAACTAAAACTGTTTAACAGTATAGCAAAATTTTAAGAAATTTTAGGAGAGAGTGTCACAGCTTTTTATGTACAGTAGCAAACCCCATTAACATTCTAAATAGAACTTACAGATTTTACTTAATCCAGAAACTCCACTATGTAACTCAGTAGATACATCCTCTCATCCTAATAACTTGCAAAATAAATTCATTTATATTTTAAAGACAGGTATACTGAGGCTTGACGGATTAAGCGATATCCTGTAGATGGTGGTCAACAGATATACCCTGGTTACACGGACTGGACTCATATATATCAGCAAATAACTGTATAATTATACAGTGAACACTGTATAATCAACCCACAAGGAATACAGAGAACATACCACAAAACGTGGAAAACATATGGGGTGATACCTTACTTCCTTGTATTTTAAGTTTTCTTTTATCCAAATGTTTCCTGTTTCATGTAGAGCAGGGGTCCCCAACCCCTGGGCCACGGACTGGTATATCAGTCCCTGGCCTGTTAGGAACCAGGCGGCACAGCAGGAGATGAGTGGCAGGCAGGTGAGTAAAGCTTCATGTGTCAAGAAAGAACTTGCCATTTGAAAAAAGAAAAAAAAAGCTTAATCTGTATTTACAGCCACTCCCCTTCACTTGCATTTCCGCCTGAGCCTCTGTCAGATCAGAGGCAGCATGAGGTTCTTGTAAGTGCGTAAACACTGAGCTCTGCCTCCTGTCAGATCAGAGGCAGCATGAGGCTCCCCTAAGTGCACAAACCCTACCGTTAATCGCACATGTGAGGGATCTAGGTGGCACACTCTTCATGAGAATCTAATGCCTGATGACCTGTCACTGTCTCCCATCTCTCCCAGATGTGACCATCTAGTTGCAGGAAAACAAGCTTAGGGCTCCCACTGATTCTTCATTATAGTTGTATAATTATATACAATTGTTGTAAATATTGTACATTGAGTTGTATAATTATTTCATTACATGTTACAATGTAATAATAACAAAAATAAAGTACACGATAAATGTAATGCACTTGAATCATCACGAAACCAGTGCCCCCACCCCTGATGGGGGGGTGGGCTTCCACAAAACGGTCCCTGGTGCCAAAAAGGTAGGGGACCACTGATAAGAGTCCATCACTGAATTGTACACTAGATTAAAGCAGCATAGCTCAAAAGAACTTTTACAATACTAATCATCTTTCTATGTAGAAGTTCTTCTAAAATGCTAACCATACAACCAACCAGGGAACGTTCTCGTTTCCTCCTAGTACAGGGTACTTTCGTGGCATCAGTTTTTCTAACAATCCTGGTATATGAACATGACATCCCCCCACCCCCACCCCTTTTTTTTTGAGACAGAGTCTCACTCTGTCAGCCAGGCTGGAGTGCAGTGGTGCAATCTCAGCTCACTACAACCTCCGTCTCCCAGATTCAAGCAATTACTCCTCCCTCAGCCTCCCAAGTAGCTGGGATTATGGGCGCATGTCACCGCGCCCAACTAATTTTTGTATTTTCAGTAGAGACAGACTTTCACCATGTTGGCCGTGTTGGTCTCGAACTCCTGACCTCAGGTAATCCGCCTGTCTTGGCCTCCCAAAGTGCTGGGATTACAGGTGTGAGCCACCATGCCCAGCTGACATCCCCATTTTTAAAGAAAAAGAGTAGGAGAAATTAACTTTCCCAAGGAATTTCAGTTGGTAAGTCACAGAACTTGGATTAGAATTCAAATTTGACTCCAAAGTTTATGCTCTTTCCCTTAGAGATCAATTGTTTTGTTTGCACAGAAGAAATCACAGAAATTAGAACATTTAGAGTTTAAGCAATTAATTCTTCATATAGTTGACATTTTTCTAAACTTGAATAATACTGGTTAAATAGCTTCACTAGGCTGCATGACTTTCCTTAAGTTAAAACCACAGCAAATCATTATATGAACCAGTTCACCCTGCTAAGAACTCTGTTTTATAGTCACATTTAGTGACCCCAATTTTACGTAAAGTTTTGTGTAATTTCACAACTAATAAAAGAAATCCTAAAACTAGAAGGTTAACAGGATCTCTGCAAGTGAAAAAGAGAAACTTTCAAACTACATTATTCTCTACTGTTTCATATTTATTCTCATTTATTAATTTTTAATTACTATTATTACTTTTTTGAGACAGAGTTTTGCTCTTGTTGCCCAGGTTGCAGTGCAATGGTGCGATCTCGGCTCACTGCAACCTCCACTTTCCGGGTTCAAGCGATTTTCCTGTCTCAGCCTCCTGAGTAGCTGGGACGCATATGCCCACTACCATATCTGGCTAATTTTTTGTATTTTTAGTAGAGACAGAGTTTCACCATGTTAGCCAGGCTGGTCTTGAACTCCTGACCTCAGGTGATCTACCTGCGTTGGCCTCCCAAAATGCTGGCATTACAAGCATGAGCCACCATGCCTGGCCATTTATTCTCATTTATAAATAAAATATATAGGTTCCTTGAAAATAGGGTCTACATCACTAATTTTTTTTTTTCTCTCTCTCTCCCCGTGGCATCTTATAAAGAAAAAACCTCTTGAAGAAAACATTTATTCAGCCAGGCATGGTGGCTCATGCCTGTAATCTCAACACTTTGGGAGGCCGAAGCAGGAGGACTGCTTGAGGCCAGGAGTTCAAGACCAGCCTAGGCAACACAGTGAGATTTGTCTCTATTAAAAAAAAAATGTGGCCAGGCGCGGTGGCTCAAGCCTGTAATCCCAGCACTTCGGGAGGCCGAGGCGGGCGGATCACAAGGTCAGGAGATCGAGACCACAGTGAAACCCCGTCTCTACTAAAAATACAAAAAATTAGCCGGGCGCGGTGGCGGGCGCCTGTAGTCCCAGCTACTCAGGAGGCTGAGGCAGGAGAATGGCGGGAACCCGGGAGGCGGAGCTTGCAGTGAGCCGAGATCGCGCCACTGCACTCCAGCCTGGGCAACAGCGTGGGACTCCGTCTCAAAAAAAAAAAAAAAAAAAAAAAATGTTTAGGCCGGGCGCGGTGGCTCACCCCTGTAATCCCAGCACCTTGGGAGGCCGAGGCGGGCGGATCACAAGGTCAGGAGATCGAGACCACGGTGAAACCCCGTCTCTACTAAAAATACAAAAAATTAGCCGGGCGCGGTGGCGGGCGCCTGTAGTCCCAGCTACTCAGGAGGCTGAGGCAGGAGAATGGCGTGAACCCAGGAGGCGGAGCTTGCAGTGAGCCGAGATCGCACCACTGCACTCCAGCCTGGGCGACAGAGCGAGACTCCGTTTCAAAAAAAAAAAAACAAAAACAAACAAACAAAAAAAAAATGTTTAAATCAGCTAGGCATGGTGGTGCCTATAGTCCCAGCTACTTGGCAGGCTGAGCAAGGGGATCATTTGAGTTCAAGGTGAGCCACTATTGCACCACTGCACTCTAGTCTGGGCAACAGAGTGAGAACCTCTTCACAGAGGGGAGCGGAGGGGAGAAGAAAAAGAAACAGAAAGAAAAGAAAGGAAGAAAAAAAAGAAGAACATTTATTCTTTCACATTGCTTTTAAAGTACTCACTAATTACTACTTGAAAGCTTATGAGCAAGACATCAATTCTGTAGGTTACCTGGAGAGGAAGAAAAGAAATTCATACCTGAGATATCTTCTGGCATGTTCATTTTTATGACCGACCATGAGATAGTAACATCCCACTGCAAACCAAGACACCTAAAAAGTTCAAAATGTACCATAACCAAAGACTGCAATTGGAATATCCAATTGGAATCTGCAACAAATTAGGATAGACAGAGGGTACACTAGATGTTTCTTATCACATATTCTAGTTACGTTAGACATTTCTCTAACACAGTCTACTAAGGTCCAAAAGAAGAAGAGGGCAGACACTCCGTGGCTCTTTCTCAAGGAGACGTCTACAAAAGACAAGGCCCCTGGAGTCCCTGTTTCAAAAACCAGCCTATGAGTCCTGACCCCCTGCACTGCTCATCTCCTCCAGCGTCCTGACCCCCTGCACTGCTCATGTCCCTTAGTGTCCTGACTCCCCTGCACTGCTCATCTACCCCAGCGTCCTGACCCCCTGCACTACTCATCTCCTCCAGCGTCCTGACCCCCTGCACTACTCATCTCCTCCAGCGTCCTGACTCCCCTGCACTGCTCATCTACCCGTGTCCTGACCCCCTGCACTGCTCATCTCCTCCAGCGTCCTGACTCCCCTGCACTGCTCATCTACCCGTGTCCTGACCCCCTGCACTGCTCATCTCCTCCAGCGTCCTGACCCCCTGCACTACTCATCTCCTCCAGCGTCCTGACCCCCTGCACTACTCATCTCCTCCAGCGTCCTGACTCCCCTGCACTGCTCATCTACCCGTGTCCTGACCCCCTGCACTGCTCATCTCCTCCAGCGTCCTGACTCCCCTGCACTGCTCATCTACCCGTGTCCTGACCCCCTGCACTGCTCATCTCCTCCAGCGTCCTGACTCCCCTGCACTACTCATCTCCCGCAGCGTCCTGACCCCCTGCACTGTTCATCTCCCCCAGCGTCCTGACTCCCCTGCACTGCTCATCTCCTCCAGCGTCCTGACTCCCCTGCACTACTCATCTCCTCCAGCGTCCTGACCCCCTGCACTGCTCATCTCCCCCAGCGTCCTGACTCCCCTGCACTGCTCATCTCCTCCAGCGTCCTGACTCCCCTGCACTACTCATCTCCCCCAGCGTCCTGACTCCCCTGCACTGCTCATCTCCCCCAGCATCCTGACCCCCTGCACTACTCATCTCCTCCAGCGTCCTGACCCCCTGCACTACTCATCTCCTCCAGTGTCCTGACTCCCCTGCACTACTCATCTCCCGCAGCGTCCTGACCCCCTGCACTGCTCATCTCCTCCAGCGTCCTGACTCCCCTGCACTACTCATCTCCTCCAGCGTCCTGACCCCCTGCACTGCTCATCTCCCCCAGCGTCCTGACTCCCCTGCACTGCTCATCTCCTCCAGCGTCCTGACTCCCCTGCACTACTCATCTCCCCCAGCGTCCTGACTCCCCTGCACTGTTCATCTCCTCCAGCGTCCTGACCCCCTGCACTGCTCATCTCCCCCAGCGTCCTGACTCCCCTGCACTGCTCATCTCCTCCAGCGTCCTGACTCCCCTGCACTACTCATCTCCTCCAGCGTCCTGACCCCCTGCACTGCTCATCTCCCCCAGCGTCCTGACTCCCCTGCACTGCTCATCTCCTCCAGCGTCCTGACTCCCCTGCACTACTCATCTCCCCCAGCGTCCTGACTCCCCTGCACTGCTCATCTATCCCAGTGTCCTGACTCCCTGCACTGCTCATCTCCTCCAGCGTCCTGACTCCCCTGCACTACTCATCTCCCCCAGCGTCCTGACTCCCCTGCACTGCTCATCTATCCCAGTGTCCTGACTCCCTGCACTTCTCATCTCCCCCAGCGTCCTGACTCCCCTGCACTGCTCATCTATCCCAGTGTCCTCACTCCCCTGCACTGCTCATCTCCCCCAGCTTGACCCTGGCTCTTCCTTGCTCTCTGACCGCGTTCTGACTATTTAGCTGGTTTTCTCTTGCACTGGTTTCACACTGGGATAGGGTGCAAGTTCTTGTCTTGACTGAGTCTTACACCCTGATTCCCAATTTTGTCTTTAAAAATGCAGTCCCTGATTCCATTTTCCATTCCTAGTTCTCCATTCCAATCCACGACAGTTTGGAATCAGTACACAATTCAATAAGTTGTCTTATATGTGCAATGTGAGAAAGCTACCAAACAATTATCAGCATTTCCTAGGAAAGAGATGCGTGACTGTCATGGTCAGTATTTTATATTGCTAGATGCTAAGTATTTTAAAATAAGCATGTATAATTTCTATAATCAGAAAAGAGGGTTAAAAACCCTTTTTGCTTTGTTATAATTAAAATATACCTTCATGGGTGGAAAAGTTAATGCTGCTTTGTAAGTACGTTAAACACTAGGAGATTCTGCTGCAACACTTTCATAAAACAGCACTTGCTTGAACTTAAGCTATTGTCTAAATACAAGTTAAGCATTTTCTTAAAGTTCAGGTAAAAAAAAAAAACTACGACTAAAAGTTGTATTACTTACAGGATTACTAGGATATAAATCCACCAGTTTATGAGAAAGATAGAAAAGTTCTGTTCAGGAAAAAGCAGAAAAAGAACAATTGTTCGTATCACATGTGATTTAAGACATGACTTCATTACAACTCTTCACAGTCACAGAATTCTGTTCTTACAGCAAAGTAAGAATTTTATACTTGTCTTTCCTTCTAGATACAAAATTGACTAACTGGAGAGTTAGATGAAGGACACATGGTGCGCAAGGTGGGAACAGACAGCCCCTAAGAAACCACTTCCTGAATACTGCAGAGGATACAGCAAAGCACCTCACCTCTCTCAGAAGGTCATGCCTGTCACACCAAGGGCCTATTATGGACCATCATAACCACCCACAACCAATTTGGTTGAACAAACTTTTATCAGATCAGTGATACTATGTAATCTTGAGAAATGTGTAAATCCTGGCATTTTGAGATGACGCTTCCTACATGCAGACTTGGATTCAGCAGACCAGGGCAGCTGGAGATGCTGCATTTCCAACCAGCTTCCACAAATGCGATGTTGCTGGTCCACAGACCACACTCTGAGCAGCAGGGATTCGCTGAGGGTTTTCCTTCCTGACAGAGCTCACCATTCGGTTTAGAAAAATTTAAGGACAAATGCATCCCCAAACACAGCTAAATGTCAAATGTTAAAAATACGGAAAACACGAGCAAACAATCTGCTCCCCTCCAATTTCTAAGTAGTTATCGACTCTTACCATATCAGATTTCCAATGGAATTTACAAAACAAAAAGGAAAAAAATGGCAGAACTGACACCCAACAATTTAAAGTTAACAAACCTTGAAACATAAATGATATCTGAGAAAAGGTAGTAGGAAACAGCGATAAAGAACTAATTGTTCTGATGGGAAAACAAAATTGGCCATTTGCTACTTTCCTAAACATTTCCTCCCCAGTTGTTACTCTTATAGTAGAGTTCCATTATGTTACCTGCAATCTCAACTATCCAGAATTTCAGAGACAAAATTTCAAGTTACAGAAAAAAATTGTTTTATGTCTAAGAATTACTTTAATTTATAAAAAATCTTACCATTGGCTTTATTCAGCTCTACAAGTGTCCCTATATGTACAGGTAAACAACTTGCATGGAAAGGATCTTTCTCCATTACTCTGAAAGTTAAAAAGCAACACATTACTTCCCCAAAACAGTAGGTGACGGCACTCATGAGGATCAGCTATGTGCAGTCATCACAGCATCACGTATGATGCTGTGGGTTATAATACTGCACTTTCTTCACTCCATTATCTTCAGGTTGATTCAGTTAAGGCCACAATTAAGTGACAAATTAAAGAAAAAATTCTGGTTTGTTTGAAAGGAATAAAAATAAACATTATCACAAACATTTACTTTAAGTCAACAGAATTATAATTTATAAAATAAGTAGGCCGATTATTTAAAAGAATCAAAACCAATAGGAAATACCATTAGGTTGGTGCAAAAATAATTGCAGTTTTACCATTACGTCCAACAGCAAAAACTGCAATTACTTTTGCACCAACCTAATAAATAGGTTACGTGTTTTGTCAATTAAAATTTTTGTAATTTCAAGGATTTAAAACCCAACCAAGATCTACAAAAAACAGTATATGTCATTTAGCTAAAGTTTAAATTATGCACACTGGAAAACTGATGCATGTGGGAGATGGCTTAGCTACCGAGTGCAGCATATTGAACACCCAGCATCCACAGGGTGAGTCTCTAATTGAGAATGAATTTTACAAAACAATGTGCCAAAATGGTATTTTCAAACTTGCAAATTATCAAGATCAGTAAGAGCAACGTGTATATCCCTCCCAAGTTAATGTCATAAATCTACAAATATGCATAAACTCATGTCTGCAAACTGCTCTTTTAAGACAGCACCCTGTTCTGCGCTCTACAAACGGTAAAGGTAACTTAAATTATCATCTAGTTCAGGATGATTCAGAGAGCACGTCCATGAATCACTTAGGTAAGATGGAGTGAACTCCATGTTCCTACAGAAAAACTGATGGATATACTTACACCGAAGTAAGTTTGTAGCACATTTTAAAATCACAGTTATAATAATGTCTCTCAGCTAAAGACACTACCACATCCAGATTCTCTTGCAAGCCATTTACAGACTCAGGGATGACCGTTTCACTAGGCTTATTATACTGAAACACAGAGAAATGTAAACATAAACGCAATGAGCAAAAACAAAATAAAATGCGATTCAATTTGTGTTTGACCCAAGTGGTTAAAACATTTACAAGAACAAATGTGAGCCTCTGAAAACTTATAACTTTAGGTTTTGTAAGTACTCCTCTCAGTAAGTTTTACTCCCTTCTCAATTTTATCACAGAATTCCATAGTGGGATGTATTTCTCAAAGTAAACATTTAGGAAGCATAACAAAAAAAAATGCAACACCATTCCATTCACTTGGTAATTCAATCTTTTAGTATAAGGAGTCTTTCA
The DNA here is from genome assembly GCF_049350105.2 of Macaca mulatta. NCBI lineage: Eukaryota > Metazoa > Chordata > Mammalia > Primates > Cercopithecidae > Macaca > Macaca mulatta. The sequence goes on along the minus strand of NC_133422.1, from coordinate 108,310,375 downwards.
GAGGAAGACAGGTATTTTTGGAAGTGTTTTTTTGGAATCTTATGTATTTTAAATGCTCTATTCTTGAAAATGTGCTAAATTTAAAAAGTTTTAATTTCGAAAATTTAATACAAGACTAGATGCCAAATTTAATGGAATACGATATTTACATAAAGCAAATGCTAACTCTTTGGTTTTACTTACTTTTTTCAATTTGTTCTCAAATAGAAAACGCAGCAATTCCTGTTCTTCATTACCCAGCTTGCTAAGAGGTAGTGATTCAAGAAGTTCTTTTTCTTAAAAATGGTAAGAAAAAAAAGAATATCCTCATAATATTTATAGAGGGAAAAAAGCCAACAACTAAAAATATTATTCTATAGTTCTTGGTCTAAGTAAATCAAACTCAAAAGAGAACATAAGAAGATCAAAATGTGCTACAGAAGCTGACACAGCAGTTCCAGGCCTGAAGATGGGAATCATCTGGTAGGTGGAGGCCACTCTTCTAGGGCTGAAGCCAGGTCCCAGGTGGCTCTTGTCACCTAAGAACCACCAGTCTCTGCACTCCTGACGCTGCGGGGATCTTGCTCTGCTGGGGACGGGGGAGCCCGTGCACTGCAGGTGCTAAGCAGGACCTCTGGCCGCCAGCCGCTAGATAGCAGCAGCAACCTCTCAGCCTCCCTCCCTGACCCTCAGCTGTGACAAACAATGTCTCCAGACATTGCCAAATGTTCCCGGGGGGTTGGGGGGTGGCAAAATCACCCTGGTTGGCTGAGAACCCCTGCACTAGGCTAAAATACGCTAGAATCCCATTAATTCAACCACTCTATTTTCTGTTTCCCTTCTTTACCCACCTCACATTACTGCCAACATACTTGGGACTATGATTCTCAGTGCCTGTGGTACATTAGGATCACCTGGGAGCTTTAAACCATCTGATAGGATCTCACCCCGAGACACCCACTCAACTGCTCTGGAGTTGGGAACTGGACATGGACGTTTCTCAATTTTCCCAAGGATTTAAAGAGCAACACGGTTGAGAATCACTGAATGAGATACTGAAATCCTGGTTTATACTATCTCAATCACTTCTCAAAAAGATGGTCTCTTCCTATTACAATCCCTGGATTTGGACAGCACAAGGCACCGTACAATACTGCATTCTGCAATGTGCTTTACATTTGAAGACTAAGAAAGTCAGTAGGTCTATTTAAACCCGTACGTGGCCTGCTGTTGACTTAGAAGATTTCAGAGGCAAAAAATCCAAACAATATTAATTTTGCTAAACATAAAACACCTGAGTTTCCAAACCTTCTTGTGCTGTCAACATGTGGTGTGATGTTAGAAGATCAAATGCTTCAAAACAGTAGACATCAAGCTTCAAAGCTTCTTTGTAGCTGTAGGTAGCCAGAGTTCGGTTATCTAGAGCATCATAGATTTTCCCACGTAGAAGACAAATAGAACTCTTTATCTGTTGGAAAAATAATGAGTCGCATATTAAGTCAGTATTTTTAAACTTAACTTTTTTTTTTTTTCCTTAGAGGCAGAGTCTCACTCTGTCTCCCAGGCTGGAGTTCAGGGGTGCGATCATAGCTCACTGCAGCCTTGAACTCCTCTGATCTCAAGTGACCCTCCTACCTCAGCCTCCTGAGTAGCTAGGATTACAGGTGAACACCACCACGAACAGCTAATTCCTAAAATTTTTTGTACAGACAATCTTGCTGTGTTGCCTAGGCTGCTCTCAAACTCCTGGCCTCAAGTGATCCTCCCACTTTGGCCTCCCGAAGTGCTGAGATTACAGGCATAAGCCACCATGCCTGGCCCTTAAACTTAACTTTTGATAGAGAATTGTGTCTTAGAATACTGAGAAGTTTTTATTGCATTTAAAGGGATTTAATCACAACTCTCAAGGCATGAATAAAAACACACACACATATACACACAAAAAAAAAACCAGCAAAGTTTCTTCAATTCACCTTCCCTGGGCTCTAACTGCTCTGTTCCAACACATCTTTAAAACAAAAGTCCATGTCACAGCTACTAGGTTCATTACCTGTTTTGTCCAAAACAGTGCAATGATTTAGAGATGGCAAACAGAGTGTGTATGCATGTGTATAAAACTCCAAGATTGACAGTGTGATAGGTAGACACCCCTCAAAAGGATCTTCATGAGCAGAAACTGGGTAGCAATGCAGCACAGTGGTCAGAGCAGTCAGCATAATGGCCTGCTGAGGCAGGACAGACCCGAGTTCAAACCCCAGCTCTGCCACTTGTAACCTTGGACAAGTGATTGAACCTCTTTTGGCCTCCATTTCCTTTCCTCGTCTGTAAAAGGGTAAAAACACTAACTTATAGAACTCTGAGGTCTAGAGATGCTACCCTCTCTGTGGTGCTAGCACACGGTAAGGTGTTCAATGGCTATCTCACGACTACCATAAACAAGAAGATATGGAAATCTGATGCCCATTCTAGACTCTGGACCTCAAACACATAACTGAATTGAAAGATGATCCAGCAACAGGCAGCTAAAATCATTAAGGATATGAAGAAGATTCGTAAAGTAAAATTTTAGAAAAAATAATGAATTATGAGAGTCTTCAAGATAAGCAATATCCTAGGACTTGCTTTTTTTAAAAATATAATTTCACAAAATCGATAACAATCATTACAAATAAATCACACATTTCGTGGCAGGTAAGTTAATGGATAAGAGGTCCTAAAATAATGACTGTACCAGACACTCTCATAAATGCATTTCTTAGCAGAAGAATGTGCTTCCCAACACATAAATTAATGAGTGGCCAGAAAAAAAACAGACAAAAAAAAAAACCTAGAATGTGTAATATTCTTTTATGCTTAAAAATAACTATCTAAGGTGAAAAGTAGACGAATAAAGTTCTACCAAAAATATAAAGAATAAATGGGCCAGGTGCGGTGGCTCATGCCTGTAATCCCAACACTTTGGGAAACTAAGGCAGGAGGATCACCTGAGCCCAGGAGTTTGAGACCAGCCTGGGCAACACAGTAAGACCCTGTCTCTACAAAACATTTTTAAAAAAATGAGCTGACTGTGGTTGCATGTGCTTGTAGTCCCAGCTACTCGGAAGGCTGATGTGGGAGAATCACTTGAGCTTGGGAGGTTGAGGCTGCAGTGAGCTGTGACTGTGCCACTGCACTCCAGCCTGGGCAACAAAGCAAAGACCCCGTCTTAATTAAGGAAAAAAAAAAAGATGTGGGAAAAAAGATAAATTGGTAGGTAGGTCAGATAAGGCTTACAGGGATTCTTTCTGAATAATAAAAATATTCTAAAATTGACCATGGTGAGGTTTGCAAAGCTCTGTGAATATACTAAAAGGAATCAAACCATACAGTTTAAATGGGTGAACTGCATGGCATATGAATTAAACCTCAATAAGTTTTTATTTTTTTAAAAAAAAATCCAGATTAGTGATCTATAAATGTCACTTAATAAGTTATTATACAATTTCTGCCAGCAAGGAATGTGCAATTTCATGGAGATATGAAATATACAAACTGAAATACACAAAATTACATAGCAATGTACTTTGAAGCAAACAGGAACACAAAACCATTTCCTGGAAAGAAACAATGTAAGCTAATCGAAGTTTCTTGGTATAGGTCCAAAACACTGTTGAAACACAGAAAGAAGGAGAAAAATTATTCCACTTTTAGGGAGTAGCTTAAGACATCGGAGAAGGAAGATTTCAAGCCAGCCTATTTTGGATGCAGGCATCTGCAGATACAATTACAGCTTCCAACTGAGGGCTCAGAAATGTCTCAGAATCTTTTTTGGTTTTGGCGGGCAAATTAAATAAATTGGCAACCACAATTGTTTTAATATAGTAACACTCCGGTAAAAGAAGATAATGTATTTCTACCACGTAATGGGGGCAATTCTCGCTGCCGTTACTGAGGTGTGCTAACAGTACTACTTACTGAAGACTGTGACATTTCCCAGTCACTGGAGGGATCTTTGAAGCCACTTTCATCCTTCAAGTATTTTTCAAATAATCTTTTGTTGATTGGCTCTTCCATATCAAGAATATCAAGGGCCTGCTGGTGCTCTTTTGCAGCATACTACGGGGAAAACAGAAATGCCACTCATCACACACAATTTCTAACACTAAACATATGATCCAGATTTTTAAAGGATAATATATATTATATCCATTACTTAAATATAAAATGTCTAAAGTAGAATTTTCTTCATGCATGTCAGCTTTTAGTAAATGAAGAATCAGTATTTTACAGAAAACAATACTAAGGAAAAGAACACTTCCTCGTGAAATACTTTACTAACCTGCTAAGCTACATCACTAAAATTCTCACACATATATAAGGGATGCATAACACTCATTTTATTCAACCAAATAAAAATGAAATTGTGAGCATACTTACATGGCACCTAGCTGCAAGGTAACGACATGCTTCATACAACTAGGAAAGAAATTAATTTGTTTAAATAGTGGTCAAAATAATACGTATTTTCACTTTCAAAGCAAGCCATAAGCATAAAATAGAGCTAATTTCATAATTTCTCGTTTTACTCTTGCAGTTAAAAAAATAAAATTCCAGTCTTGTTAAACCATATTTATTATGAACCTACTGTTTACTAGGCACCAAGGATTCAAAAAGGCCCTGCCCCAGGAGGTTACGGTAGGGAAGACATGAACTAAGCACAACAGGTAAGCATGATGAAAGGGGGTCACAGAAAGCACCAGCCAGGTGGAGAAGGAAACATCTGCAGGAGAGCAAGTGAGGCCGCGAGTAAGTGGTCAGAGGAGTGGAGCGCTGGGCAGCACTTCAAGCACTGAGTGTGAATAACTGCTGGGTGTCCAAGGAGCTCACAGCAGCCCCACGTGACTGGAGCACGTGCTCCAGGTATTGATGGTGGTGGATTAGACGCAGACTGGAGAGAAATCATGGAGGGCCTCACAGACCTACTGATGCATCTGACTTTATCCTGTAGGTAATGGGAAGTCACTGAATGACCTTGTGGGAATATAATCACATCTGTGTTTTAGGAAGACTACTCACCCCTGTAACAGTTCACAAGATGAACTGGACACAGGGAAGGTGAGCAGAGAAAAACTGTTACTGTGGAAAAGACACAAGAGAGGCTGTAACAGAACAGACAAAGAATCAAAGGCCTGACACGTATGAGTGGGGAGGAAAAGGAATATCCATGATTTCACAGCTGTTTAGAAAACAGTCTTCAGAATTTAGACTAGACGGGAGATGGGGAAAAAGAAGGTGACAGATGAGGTGTAAGACATTTTCCCTTCACATTCGGTAAAAAAAATTGGGCCTACTGTGATGACTCACATCTATAATCCCAGCACTTTGGGAGACCAAGGCAGGAGGACTGCTTGAGACCAGGAGTTCAAGACTAGCCTGGGCAACATAGTGAGGCCCCGTCTCTACCAAAAAAATTTTAAAATTAGCTGGGTGTGGTGGCATGCACCTGTAGTCCCAGCTACTAGGGAGGCTGAGGCAGAAGGATCACTCGAACCCAGGAGTCTGAGGCTACAGTGAGCCACGATCATCCCACTGCAAAGGATCACTCGAACCCAGGAGTCTGAGGCTACAGTGAGCCACGATCATCCCACTGCACTCCTGGGTGACACAGAGACCTCAAAAAAACAAAAACAAAAACAAAGAAAAATTGCATAAATTTAAATAACTTCAACATAATGGAATATACACCTAAAACACTAATGACTTTTTTTTTTTTTTGAGACGGAGTCTCGCTCTATTGTCCAGGCTAGAGTGCAATGTGTGACCTCAGCTCACTGCAACCTCCACCTCCAAGGTTCAAGTAATTCTCTGCCTCAGCCTCCCAAGTAGCTGGGATTACAGGTGACTGCCACCACGTCCAGCTAATTTTTGTATTTTTAGCGGAGACGGGGTTTCACCATCTTGGTTTTGAACTCCTGACCTCGCGATCCACCCGCCTTGGCTTTCCAAAGTGCTGGGATTACAAGTGTGAGCCACGGCGCTCGACCACTAATGACATTTTTTTCAAGCTCTGAAGAGCTTTACAGTTCATACCATTACTTACTTTGTCCAGTTTCCATGACCGGAGTGCATGGGCGGCTCTGTGATATTGTGCTGGGATTACAGGTGTGAGCCACCGCGCTCGACCACTAATGACATTTTTTTAAAGCTCTGAAGAGCTTTACAGTTCATACCATTACTTACTTTGTCCAGTTTCCGTGACCGGAGTGCGTGGGCGGCTCTGTGATACTGTGCTGTCAGGTAAAGACACTGAGCCAGCCAATAGATGTCCTGGGGTTCCTCTGGAGGGAAAAATTCACATAAGTGGTCAGAGGTACAAGGTGAAATAGAAAAAAATTTAAGATTAATCAGAAAAACAATTAGCATTGTCACTTACCATGAGAGAGTGAAGCTACTTTATCTGCCCAAAATAGAGCACTTTGATACTGTTGCTGCATATCAAAAAAAAAAAAAAAAGTGGTAACTGCCCTGTTATTTCAACACTCTTAAACTGGTATCTAATATCATTATAATTCTATGTAATAAATCTACATCTCAAAACAACAATTTGTTACATCTCTATCTTATATCTCACATCGGGTGAATTTTAGTTCAATGTCACAATACAAATATTACTGTAATATCTGTGTATATACAACTCATGAAGACAATTTTTTAAAACTCATACACTGTAAAAATGTATCGCGAAACATACAAGTGAAATGCAAGTGAAACAGCAAAAACTAGTCTAACAATTCTTGTGCTATTTATATAACACTTTCAACGATCTGTTAATGGATCCCAAAGTGAATTTTAGTAGATAGAACACTATACTCAAATACCTTATATAAAACAGTTGCAGTTTTAATAACACTCAAATTTAAAAACACACACACATAAATTAACTAAGCTTCACTGAGCATGGGGAAGAACTCGCCTCCTCCAAGTCTAACAAAAATTAAGGAGCCAACAATGAGAACCAGCCACCCAGTGACCTACGGCTAGCTTTAGTCCCTGTTCTGCTCCTCGGTCCTCAGTCTTCTACAGTCTCTGCCTCAGTTCCCCTGGAGGCAAGCCAGGACCACTGCTGCCAGCCCGAGGCAGGAGGAATGGCAACGGGATGGTTACAAATATGCTCAATACCGGAGTCTCCGTCTGGAAACCAGGCCTGTCATGTTCCTCACTACGATCACAAAACACTGAATTCAGCTGACTTATGGTAAACAAAAACACTGCCCTCCAAATGGACTGCGAACATGTGGCCACGTCATTTAGCACCCAATTCCGAAAATTCTGCATTACCATGGCTTTTCTTTCCCTTCCTTTCCAATTTCCTGAAAGAGCAAGCATTTCAACAAAAAATAAACGACATTATAGATAAAACTGATGCTGCTGATTCTCGAAGACACTTCTTTCCTTTAAACACTGTTATTCACTCAAAGGTAGTGCAGGGAACACAGACATAGTTAACGAGAATTTTTAAAGTACTGATTTCAGACAACAGGCTTCTGCACATCTTTATTCACTTAAATTCAGTCCAATAAAAATTACAACTAAACCTCTCAAAAATGTTTTACTCGCTAGCCCTGCAACTTTCCTTCAAAAATTGTCCTTCAACTTGCACTGAATAGTCGGTGTTTCTTGGGCACCTCCCCAAGCGCAGAACGAGGCTCAGACCCGAGTGAGGCGCCCCCTGCGCTCCGGGGCCTCCACTCCCCAGGCTGTGAAGCGGCAGGGGCCGCTCCCTTCGGGGTAAGGCGGAGACAGCGCTGCTGGTCCCACATGAAGGCCCAGGGCCGGTCCAGTCCTTCCCCACCAAGAGCCCTGACGGCAGTCACCCCAGCCCCACGCCACGCGGAAATGGACCCGGCGCGGCCTGCCCGGGCCCCGCACTCCCAGTCCGGGCCGCCCACCTGGTCGAGGTACTGCCGGACGCGCTTCCGCAGCCGCTCTAGGTTCATGGCCGCGCGGGCCCGGCCTCACGCCGCACTCCGCCGCCCGGCGCGCGCCTCCTGCCCGCTCCGCGCCACGCCCCGTGCCCGTGCCCGTGCCCGCGCCCGCCGCCGCCGCCGCCCCAGCACTCGAAGGCCGCAGACCCGCACCTCCGCCCAGTCCCGGTGCGCCGCCCAGGCTCTTCCGCTCCAGACAGGCCCCGCCCCGGAATTCCCCGGCAAACGAGTCCCATCTGGCGCGGGAAACCGGCCCTGAGTTGCTGGTTCCGATCCCTCTCCTGGCACGTGGGCTTCTGGCCGCCGTGGGGCGAGAGCGCGGCCTCCCCGGAATCACTGCGGCGCGTTTGGGCATTGGCGAGAGACTTAGGAGGGCTCGGGGCCGGACCACCCACCCGGGCAAAAAGCAGGTGGCTGAGCAATGGAAAGTGGGGCTTTAGCTGAGCCTTCCTTCCCCAGAATGTAGTCAACATTTTAAAAACAAGAGCAACGCACTCTCATTACCAAAAAAAAAAAAAAAAATGTGTGCACAAACAGCAAAGGAAGTCAAAAGACAACCTAGGAAAAATTGGAAACCTATCACAAAATGCGAATTTCCTTATAACGTAGAGCCAGTATTCCCTTTACATATATGTAATAAGTAAGTGGGAAGAGATCAATGGTTCAGGAGAAAGACAAAAAACAGTTCACAGGGAAAGAAATGCAAATAGATTTTAACATACGAAGGAAAGCAACTTAGGTTGTTTATCAAGAATTTACATTAAAACAACATAAGCTATTGACTGACTATAGATTTTTCTTTGTCTCACAGACTCCAGAAACGTGAAAATAATGGGTGACGCAGCAGTAAGGAACAAAATGCCTTAAACAATTGCCCCCGTGGCATGGGGAGCAGTGACTGAAGTGAGTCTCACACTCACGTCCTGATAAATTTTGCATCCTTCAAATAGTTCAGACTGCTCTGAGCTATTTTTCTTTCCTCAAAACCTTCCATCATTGTATTTCCTCTACCACACTTACTAACTGGTTAAACTGATAGTGCTCACAAATATTGTGTATTACCTCACATGACAAAATGGACTTTGTAAGAGGTGACTAAGTTAAGATGGGTTGTGTGGCTGGGTGTAATGTAATCACAAGAGTTCTTACACATGAAAGTGGGCAGCAGGGGTGAGAGTCAGAGAGACTGGAAGATGCTGCTGCTGGCTTTAAAGATAGGAAGGAAGGAGGAGAAGGAGGGAAGGGAAGGGAGGGGAGGGGAGGGGGAAGGTAGGTAGATGAGCCGGGAGTGCAGGTGGCCTCCAGAAGCTGAGAAAGGCCAGGGACTGGATTCTCACCTAGATGCTCCGGGAGCACAGCACTGCTGATGCCTTGATATCCTGCAGAGACCATTTCAGGTAGTGATCAGAGGTTAGCAAACAAAATTAGAGCTCTGCCAAATATGTACATGCCTGAGGCTGGTTTGTCTAACAGAATGTTCTGTTAATTTTCCTCTCCTTACATTCTCTCCCAGTATTTGCCCTTGTTAAAGAAGATAAAATTTCAGGACCCTCTAAAACTACAAGGGGGAAGTTAAGCCCTGGAGACTGAGTCACAGAGCATGTTTGCAATTCTGCAATACTGAGTTTTGTGAAATTGAGTGTGTAAAAATCTGTGTTTTGTGGTTTTAAAAGATAATTCCTTCCTTAAACTAGTTCCTGAAATATGGTCAGGAAAACAAGACTTGGATTTTCAGTATGACCAGAATATTAAATATGCCAAGTGGTTTCTCAAGAATTTAAATGACTCTGAAAGGAAGAGAGAACAATCACCCTTCTCACTGATTAGTGAGGTGGTATTGTCGCCACACGAGAGCAGTTTACAAAGTTAGAGAATTCTGTTGGCTGAAACTGCAAAATGTTGAAGCTTTGAAAGAGCAAAAGCCACGATTAAGAAGTCAATGATTGGCAAATATGTCTTTGTTGTCATTTTACAAAGACAGTTCTAGGGTTCAGAATTAACATCTATCCAAACGTCAAATCTCGATCTACCTTGCGTTTCTCCACATCCTGCAGCTGCAGGTCTGCTCCGGTGCTGCCTTGGAGACCTCCAGGTCCACTTGGACCCCACAGACAGGGGCTGTAAGCGTCGCCTGCAGAGTTGGGCAGAGGAAGTTCAGAGCTTCCCCGCCGGGACATGAGCACCCCACTAACACTCTTAAAAAGAAAAACCTTCTGGGTTAATACCTTTTTTTTGAATTAACCTCCATCCAGGTAAAAAATGATTGATAAGTAAATGTTTGTTAATTAAAATTGAGGCTTTCTGTTGGCTTAGAAATGTTAAGCTTTGTGGCACTTACTGATGTGGAAAGTAAGACCCAGCGAGGGTAACTTACCTAACCGAGGTCCCAAAGCTGCAACTAAAACCAAGTCCCTGAGCTGACAATGGCGTCTTGGGTGTCGTACCCATTCGTGAATATATCTGGGGTTTTAAGGCAAAAGCAGGCTGTGGGGACACCGAGAACATCAGCCTGGGGTTTGCAGCTTCCCCCCTCTCCCTGCCTCTTCAGAGACGATGCCCTCTGGGTGGCAGTGATCGAGTTCTGCCAGTGTGGGGAAGCTCTGCGGGGTGAAGGGAAGCCTGGAGAGGAATATGCCGGGCTCCGCGTCGCCGGCATCACCTCCTGAAACTGCAGTAAAAGGACTGGGAGGCTATGAGAAGCAAGCTGAGCCACCCGGACAGAGCATCCTGAGGTGCCGGACGCCTTTTCTTCCTAGCATCCTGTCCCACCACCTGCAGGACACAGCAGCACTAGTCATCCTGCACAGGCTCCCTCTGCAGCTTCTCAAAGACTGCTGTCCGCAGACATGGGCCCAGCCCTGCGGACATGAGGGTAACAGCCAATTCAGAAATGTTGTGATCTCTAGCTGGTTATCTGATTATCTTTCTCACTATTAAATTAACTGAATAATGCCCTCATTTTTTGTTAGGTGGATATGAACTTTGTCATGAGCCATGAAAGTGTTCACTGATCTCAATTTTGATGTCAAATTTGGGAAAGCACTTTCTAGTACAAGTTGTTCTTCTGATTGACTCATTCACACGTGCTTTGGTCTCCTGTGCCAGTGTTCTGCCAGGAGCGGGTGATGGAGTGCAGATTGTGGAGGGCCCTGCGAACACAGGCTTGATGTCTGTGGAGGCCACAGTGGCAGTCCTCAAAGGGATGCCAAAATGGAACTGAAGGATGGGTTGGCCCAGTGGATAGGGGAGGGAGTGGAGGTGGGAGAAGGCCCAGGGCATTCAGGGAATGCAGAGAACCTCGTCTGGCTGGAACGCAGTGACTTAGGGCCCGTAAGATGAATGAGGAAAAGCTCCCTACAGTGATATGTGAAAAAAAACTGCCTCTGGATAATCTACAATGCTTACAGGTGTTGTTCAGTGCCAAAAATATTTTATTAACACACAGTTTGCTTATGCCAAGACGAATTATCATTATCGCCTGAAACATAGTGCTGAGGATAATTTTTTAAAATGACAGCAGTAGTTCACTGAAAAAAGCATGAAATCATCTAATCTGGAGATAGACACACACCACACACACACACCACACACTGGTGCACACCCCCCCACACTACACACCGCACACTAGTCCACATACACCACACACAACATACCACACACCACATACTAGTACAAACCCAACAGACATACTCCACACAACATACCACACACATACCCCACAGACACATCACACACCACACACTAGTGCACACAACACAGACCACACACACACACTACAGCCCCCCCGCCCAACGCCACACAAGTAACTATGCTTACGAACTGCTGATTCCAGTGAATGTGGCACTTGGTGATTGGTGACATTCTTCTTGATCAGTCCTCCTTATTCTGGGTTACTTTGTATGTATTGAGAGTTGGACATTATTTTGCCACAACTTATGATTTGATGAAAACATGGGGAAAAACATGAGAAAGAGTGATGGGGTGTTGGAATTGTGGGCTCCTTAAATTTTCCCCTCAGCCTCGTAGAAAATGAGAAAATCTCCAAGTGTCTGGTTAATTAGCGGCATCTTTTTTATTTGTTTTTGAGACAAGATCTCCCTCAGTCACCCAGGCTGGAGTGTGTTGGTGGGATCTCTGCTCACTGCAGCCTAAACCTCCCAGGCTCAAGCAATCCTCCCATCTCAGCCTCCTGAGTAGCTGAGACCATAGGCACCACCACACCCGGCTAGTTTTTGTATGTTTTGTAGAGATAGGGTCTCACTGTGTTGCTTAGGCTGGTCTTGAATTTCCAGACTCAAGCAATCCGCCCCGTCCCCCACCACCCCCCGCCCGTATCAGCCTCCTGAGGTGCTGACAGGTGTGAGCCACTGCAGGCCGCATCTACTTCACAGGACGTCCATTCTGGAGATTGCCGCTAGTGGGCACCATTTCTCCATGCGTCCATGGGCTTTTCTCTAAGGTCCTTGTTAGGCGATGGCTGCTGGCCTGGGGCATTTCATTTTTTGAAAGTCTCTCGCCAGACACCCACTTATGCAGGCGAGGGACTCTGAAAGTTGTCTCGGGGCCCAGATCACAGAATCTGAGAGGCAGTGGGGTTTTACAGATGGATTCCCTAAGGGTTCAGTTTAAGGTGTTCTTTCCATTTCGCCACTGTTCTGAGGGTCAGTACAATTTGTGGTTCCCCTTCCCCAACCTGTGGGTTACATAAAAACTAAATCTGGTCTTTAAAGAGCTATTTATTGTCTACGGAGTTTTAGGACATTATAGTTACTGTTGAGGAGAGAAGACAATTAAACAAATACCTGTACAAGAAAAGTCCTAGTTGGTAAATACTGAGAGCTTTACAGCTGCGTGAACAGAATGACATTTCGCGAGTGGCTCCAGCCCAGTGTGGCACATCTCTGGACCTGAAAACAAGCTCAGTGTAACATGGGACAGACGTCACACTCCGCCGCCTGTGTCAGTCTTGCTGGTTTTAATAAAGTTTCAACGTGTGTTTCCTGACCAGACCCATGTGCTGAACCCAGCTGTAGTTCAGCGGAGTTTGCCTTCTCTGCTAAGCAAGTCTGACCTCCAGGCTTGGCAACCATTTCTGGAACAGAGACGTTTCACAGTGTTAGCACCCGAAGGGCCTGGACTCCATCAGCTGCCCAGGTCACATTTCTAGAACATTCCCTCACATCTGGAGCTCTATCCACATAGCAACCAGAGGGGCTGACATGCACCCTAAGGCCAAAGACATCGCCCTTTTATAGTGGCCTCCTTCTTCTCTGAGACAGAGGAGGTCTGGGAGTCCTGAGAGTGGCCTTGTGTGACCCTTCTGGTGGCGCTGACTGATTTGGCAGCAGGGAATAGTGTGGCAATCAAACCCGGCAGAGCCACGGCCAAAGGGCTGCGATGTCCAGCAGGCCCATGTCCTACTGACCTGGAGAAAACACACAGCAGCCACTGCTGTATCGACTTTGGCTTCACCATTGCAGGGTGGGGATGGGAGTGAGGCAGAGGCGGCGCTCAGGGCTCAGAATGAAGGAGGCTCCTCAGGTGAGCCCTACACACCCGAGGGCAACACCCTCCTGTTCTGCAGGAGGCACTCCCTTCCCTCACCCCAGTACCAGCCTGGGCCACGCCTGCAAGTCTTCTTCCTCCTCCTCTTTCTCCTTGTCCATCCTCCCCCGTCCCCTCCCCTCCTCATTTATCCTCCCTACTCCTCATCTCCTCCCCTCCCTTTCCCCCTCCCCCTTCACTTCTCCTCCCCTCCCCAGCCCTTCCCCCTCCCCCTCCCCACCCATTCCCCACCCTTCCCCCTCCCTCGTCTGTCCTCCTCCTCCTCCCTCGTCTGTCCTCCTCCTCCTCCTTCTGTCTCTTCCCCTCCTCTTCCACTATGGGACTACTTTTCTTCCTTCTTTCCCCTTCTCCCTTCTTCTCTCCCTCCTTTATTTTCTTCCTTTCTATATTTAACACATATTTCCTGTGTGCCCACCTCACACAGGATAGGCTTCTGTTCTCACTGCTCCATCCATTATATTTATGATGGTTTTAAAGTATTTCAAAGTTCTATAGGTTTCAATTAATTTGATACCCAGTGTAACATGGGACAGACACATCTCTGGATCTGAAAATGCGGCTGGTACTTGACCTTTTCAGGTCATCAGAGCTCGTGGGTGGCTGGTTTTTACACTAAGGCTGCTGACAGGATGCTCGTTTGCCCACTAACTCTCTGAGCCAAGTCCAGGAGGGAACAGAGCTGACATCATGGCTCTTCTGTGTAATGGGAAGATTTTATCTACTTCTTGACTATGTGCAGCAATTTGTCAGTCTTTATGAACTGTTTGCTCTCTGGAAAGAGACAGATTGAAAAGAGAATAATGTTCTCAGGACCAAACAGCAGCCTTTCTAGTTTTGTGGTAGATCCTTTCAAGTTCATTGCATTAGGGCCCATCAGGGAGGGCTGGCAGGGCTGGCAGAGTACAACCCTTGTGGGGTGGAACAAGGTGGGGACACACAGACAGACACATTCAGAAAACGCTGCCAGAGTCAACCCTAAACTGCCACCTCAAAAAAGAGGTGCAAATTCGAGGCTTGCAAACCAAGGACACAATCGCTATGGAGAGGCCATTTTTCCACCAAGTTTAGCGCAGACGTGGACTGTTCGTGGACGTCCTGTGCCCGGTTGGGCTTCACGACAGAGAGGGCTGGGCCACCTGGAGAGGTCATGGCTGCAGTGGGCAGAGGCTGAGCACCCCCAGCCCGATGCAGGCATCTCAGGCTCCAGCACCACCTGCCGCACAGGAGAGACTTCAAGAAGTCCACTCGGGGGATCAGCAGGAGGCCCAGAATCCACATCCAGGCCTGTCTGACCCTACAGTCTGTGATTTTAAACACTGTCGATGGAAGGTCCACCCTAAGCAGCGCTGGGGAACCTGGGATTGCCAGATTCCGTGTGGAGGAGCTGGAGGCAAGGCCGGCTATTCATGTCAAGTGTATTTTAAAGGGGCTTGTGCATAAAGGAATGAAATAAGGAACAAAATTAGCTGCTGCTTTTTTTTTTTTGGTAGAGACGGGGTCTTATCATGTGGCCCAGGCTGGTCTTGAATTCCGGGGCTCATGTGACCCTCCCACCTTGGCCTCCCAAACTGCTGGGAATGTAGGTGTGTGACACCGTGCCCAGCTTGAAATTATCTTCTTATTCTCAAACAAAACAAAACAAAAATCTAAATCTATAATATGGGTTAAAAATAGCAAAGAGTACTTTGGGAGGCCGAGGCGGGCGGATCACCTGAAGTCAGGTGTTCGAGAATAGCCTGGTCAACATGGCGAAACCCCGTCTCTACTAAAAATACAAAAATTAGCTGGGAGTGGTGGTGCATGTGCCTGTAATCCCATCCATCTAAAAATAAATGCATAAATAAAATTAAAATAATAAATAAATAAATAAATAAATAAATAGCAAGGAGAGGTTAGGGACCATGACATTTCTGAAGGGTCAGCTATCAGTTCCATGGGGCCGAGACGACATATGCAGAGTTTTGCTGAATGAAGGTGTGTGAGTCTTTTAACTCATTTTTAAAAGGCATTGCCCATGGGCCAGATGTTCATAGCTGTGGAACAGTTTAGGCAAGATCCTACCTGGGGCTGATAGAGAACATAAGCAGATCCCAAGGGCTCTCAGACATACCCTTAATGTCTCCAACCGAGACTCTCTGGGTTTTTGGTTTTTTTTTTTTGAGATGGAGTCTCGCTCTGTTGCCCAGGTTGAGTGCAGTGGTGCATTCTCAGCTTATTGCAAACTCCATCTCCCAGGTTCAAGCGATTCTCCTGCCTCAGCCTCCTGAGTAGCTGGGATTACAGGCGCCCGCCACCACGCCCGGCTTTTTTGTATTTTTAGTAGAGATGGGGTTTCACCATGTTGGTCAGGCTGCTCTCAAACACCTGACCTCGTGATTCGCCCACCTTGGCCTCTCAAAGTGCTGGGATTACAGGCGTGACCCATGGTGCCTGGCCCTCTGGGTCCTTTTATATCTTAGGTTATGTGCTCTGGAGTCAAGCTGTAGTTTCACCATGTTGAAAAAGTTTAATGATTTATTTAGATATTTGTTAAAGGAACAATCACAGAGCTTTTAAGGTAAGTACACAAATCCACCTAGGAATTATAGACAAATCCACCACAGCTCAAAATATGGTAACAGAATAACTCTTCATAGCTAAAGAAAAAAATCTAATTCAAAACCCTTAGCTCCTAATATTACTCTGCATAATTTGTTTTCAGTTATCAGTCCAAGAAGCACAGAAAATAGCTTTGCTGCGTCATCTGGTCAGGCGCATTGTTGAAACACCATTTTAGGAGCTGCCTCATGGGCACTTCACAGCTGCTCTGGCTGTGATAACAGTGAAGAGAGGAAGAGAGCGGGGCCGCCCTGGCCCTGGCCTCGGGCAAGGCTGATACTCCACACTGCCCTGAGACCGGTGGCTGTGTTAGCCTGGGGAAGCTCCCGGTGGCCTTGTGGGTCTTCCTTGTCACCCCCTCATCACACTTGTCTTCTTTCTGGATTTGTGTTCTGAATCCTCACCCTTCCTCACTTCTCTTTTAGGGTCCAGGCTTGGCTGTGCGCTTGCTAAATTCCAGTTTCAGTTCCTGCTGGATCAAAAATACATATTTGAAACTAACACTTTATTAGGCAAGAACAAGAAACTATCAACTTACTTGGGAAATTATTTCAACTCATTGACAATTCTTTACTTAGAATTAAACATACAATCTTTTAAATAACAGCTTTATTTAGATACAATTCTACACCCCTTTATAGTGTATATTTTAGGGTGTTTTGGTATATTCAGAGTTGTGCAACTATTGTCACAGTATAATTTCAGAACATTTTCATCACATCCCCCTCCAAAAATCAAACTCCTTAGCGATCACTCCCCAATTTCCCTTCCCCCAGCCCCTGACAACCACTGATTGCTTTTTGTCTCTTTGAATGTGCCTATTCTGGTCGTTTCATATAAAAAGAATCAGACAACATGTGGCATTTAGTATCCAGCTTTTTCACTGAACATAATAATGTCTTTAAGGTTTATCTATTCTGTAACTAGTATCATTCCTTTTGATGGTAGAATAATATTCCGATGTATGGCTATACCACGTTTTATCTGTTCATCAGTTGATAGACATTTGGGTTATTTACACCTCTCGGCCATTGTGAATTATGCTGCTGTGAACATCAGTGTATGGATTTTTGCATGAATGTATGTTTTCAAGTCTCTCGAATATAGACCTAGGAGTGGAGTTGCTGGGTGATTTGGCAACTGTTTAACTTTCTCATGAACTACCAAACTGTTTTCCAAAGTGGCTGCACCACTCTTTATCCCTACCAGCAGTCTGTGAGGGTTCCAATTTCCACACATCCCTATTATAATCTGCCTTTTGATTGCAGACAAGTTAGTGGCTGTGAAGTGACATCTCACTGTAGGCTTCGTTTGCATTTACTAGTAACATTGAACATCTTCTCATATGCTTATTGGTCATTTGTATATCCTGTTGGGAGAAATCTCTATTCAAATGATCAGATAACCTTTTGTCAATTTTGTTGTTAAACATCTTTCTGAAATGCAGCAAGGTACTTTTACCCAGAATCAGTAAACTGAGCCATGTTGGCTTGTTGCTGGATGGTAAAGGGCCTTCAGGAGGAAAAAGGAAAGAAACTCAAATTTATCTTTTGCCAAGTAAGTGTGAGTCACTTTTTTTTTTTTTTTTTTTTTGAGACGGAGCCTCGCTGTCACCCAGGCTGGAGTGCAGTGGTGTGATCTCAGCTCACTGCAACCTCCGCCTCCCGGGTTCAAGTGATCCTCCTGCCTCAGCCTCCTGAGTAGCTGGGACTACAGGCACATGCCACTACGCCCAACTAAGTTTGTATTTTTGGTAGAGACAGGGTTTCACCATGTTGGCCAGGATGGTCTTGATCTCTTGAAATCACGATCTGCCTGTCTCGGCCTCCTGAAGTGCTGGGATTACAAGCATGAGCCACCATGCCCAGCCAAGTGTGAGTCACTTTCACAGTCATTTTTGCAAATGCTATTCACTTAACCCTGACGCGAGGTCTAGGAGGTGGTTCCTGTCACATCTTTACAAGCGAGAATGGGGCTCCCCGAGGCTGAGCTTTTGTCTAAGATGATGGTTGGAGGCCAAGGAGCTCAAAGCCAACTCACATCCACTGTGTGTCCTGTGCCAAGCTGCACTGAGCCAGCTGATTATTTAAACAGCTAATTTTGCTCCTCCAGATCATTTGTGTTTAATTTTTGCTTCTTTCTCATGTGCAGGAGTTATTGGGGTTGGGGCACTAAATTAGAGCAATGCATACTTCCAGTTAGCTGGGGGCTCCAGGAAGTGCCAGGATGGCCAGTGGGTTTTGTTGGATAATCTTATAGAAATTCTTTACTAGAAACAGGTACAAAATTAGTATCTTCTCATTTTGGAGTTAGGGATAAATGAGGGATGACTTGAAGGGGTAAGGAGGATGGAAAATTGAAATCCTTCCTTTAAAACGCTTGAGAAATTTTGCAAGTTAATATTTAAACCAGATTGAGATATCCAGGAGACTGGCAGTGCAGCCTCCATCAGGTGAAGCTCTGGGGCAGAGGAGAGGGGCCCGGGCTCTGGAGAGCTGGGCAGGGTTTCTCTGCCAGTGTCATGAATTTCTGGGACCATAAAGGTAAAGTGGTGTGTCCCATCCATGCGAGCCCAGCAAAGATCCCAGAGCAAAGATCCCGGATCCCAAAGGTCTGGCAGCTGGACAGACCACAGGGAGGTGGTCCAACAGCAGGTCAAGGCGGCCCCTGGGCCCAGGAGGGTCTTCTGAAGGCTGTGTTTCAGGTTTCTGGTCTTATAAAACTTAGCATTTTTCTTTCCTAAACCTGCAGTTTTCAAATAACTTAACTTTGTTTTTCTTTCTAAAAGGAGAAGACCTGTCCTAAAATGTGCTGTGCTCCCTCCATCTCAGCTTGATACATGGCTAGTCTGTTTCCAAGGTGGGGAAGCACCACTGAGAGACGCATTCACATTCCAGTAGTTCAAAACTGCAGACCCCATGGCAGGGAAGGGGATTGAAGACTGAGGTACCCTATGGCCCTGGGTCCATCGCCTCCTTCCTCCCTCACACACAGGAGCCAAGTCCCTAGGAGCTTAAAGTTGCTGCTGAGAAAGCCATCTTCTTGGGACACACAGACCACAATTCCAGCTTGAGGTTCAGAGACAATGAGTCGTTTCCCATGTTTCCCGTTTTTGTCCAGGTACAGGGAAGTGGGGGAGGGACGCCTCTGAGCCAGTGTCCTGCAAGAGCCTGCCCCTCCCCAGCTCTGTCTTGGAGCCTACACTTGAACCATGTTGCCAAAGCTGGGGACTTCAAATAAAGTGCAGTGCCTGGTCTGTGGCTGCAGAAAACTCTTTCTAGGGCTTCTGTTTTCCCTTTTTTTGTTTGACTTTATCTTAACATTGCTCTTGTGGTGGGCTTTATCTGTTTCCTGTTACATAAAGCAGGAAGAATAAGAGTCAAAGAAAGCAAATTAAGTATAAATTTGAAACATTGAGGCCGGGCGCGGTGGCTCAAGCCTGTAATCCCAGCACTTTGGGAGGCCGAGGCGGGCGGATCACAAGGTCAGGAGATCGAGACCACAGTGAAACCCCGTCTCTACTAAAAATACAAAAAATTAGCCGGGCGCGGTGGCGGGCGCCTGTAGTCCCAGCTACTCAGGAGGCTGAGGCAGGAGAATGGCGGGAACCCGGGAGGCGGAGCTTGCAGTGAGCCGAGATCGCGCCACTGCACTCCAGCCTGGGCAACAGCGTGAGACTCCGTCTCAAAAAAAAAAAAAAAAAAAAAAAAAAAAAAGAAACATTGGTTGCAAGCACTGTCTTGACATTTGCTGAGGAATAACTCAATAGTATTAATATAAGAGGAGAAGTAAGGAAATGAAAACAAAAGAGCCAGAAATGAGAACAAACACAATATACTTATGTCAATATATAAGAATGGATAAAACTGAGTGGGGAAAGCCTCTGGGACTAGGTTAAAATGCAAAATTATGCTATTCTGTTTATGAGACAATGTAAAATAAAATGACTGAAAGATATTAAAAAGTAAAATGATGCCTGAAAACAAGCCGGGAGGAGGGCAGTGGTGACAATGTGGATGAAAACACTGAGATCCCTGGAGGAGTGTCACAGACACAGATGGGCTGGGAGAAGCACACCTGTGGTGACTTCACAAGGGCAAAGCCAGCAGAAGAGGTGGGAGGCCCTGGGAGGCTCTCATGCACGAATTCAGTCCACTAGTGAGATTCTGACTTGTGTACTTAGACCCAACATATAGGAGGGGTTGACTCTCATAACTGGAAACAAGATATGTGCGGGATTGTTAAATCTCATCCCCAAAACTTTCTGCAGGTTTGACTTTGACATAAGCCTCTGCCAAGCACCTGGGCAATTTAACTTTCCTGCCTGAGCCCAGACCACAGATGGAATTGTGACATGTCACCACAATGATCTGTCATTGTGAGGGAGAAAGTGTCTCACCTGTAATTAAAGAGGGGCAGCATCAAACCAGACACTGCTTTTGGCAGTGAAATGAGCAAAGAGTACCCCTACGGGTAACCCTTCATGTTGGCGAGGACGTGGGAAAGCACTGCTACAAACCTCTGGAGAACAATTTCTGTGAAGTGTCAAGAATAGAGTTTTTGACATTGTAAACTGATTTTTAGTAACTTGCAATAAATTGAAAAAAAGCTGATCTCTAACTTGCATGATACACAATTCCATAGTTTTTAAATTCCATATTTACTAAAAACTGAAAGGTAATCAAGAAAATTTACAGTATTGTAAGACAATACAGGAGAATACTTGCATAATCTTAGTGAGAGGTAGTTATTAAATTCCATATTTACCAAAAACTGAAAGGTAATCAAGAAAACTTACAGTATTATAAGACAATACAGGAGAATACTTGCATAACCTTAGTGAGAGGTGATAATGTGGTAGCAGCCCTCACTCTTGGCGCCTCCTCAGCCTCGGTGTCCACTGTGGCAGCGCTTGAGGAGCCCTTCAGCCTGCCACTGCACTGTGGGAGCCCCCCCCTGGGCTGGCCGAGGCTGGAACCGGCTCCCTCTGCCTGCGGGGAGATGTGGAAGGAGAGACAGGGGCGGGAACCGTAGCTGGGCGCTGGGCTCACAGGCCAGCCCGAGTTCTGGCAGGCATGGGCGTGGGCTCAGTGGGCTCAGTACTCGGAGCTGCCTGCCGGCGCCGCTGGCCCCGGGCAGTGAGGGGCTTAGCAGCTGGGCCATCAGCTGCAGAGGGTGGGTGGGCCAGATCCCCCAGCAGTGCCTGCCCTGCACTTGACTTCTCACCGGGCCTCAGCTGCCTCCCCACTGGGCAGGGCTTGGGACCTGCAGTCTGCCATGCCCAAACCCTCCCCCAACCCCAGCGGTGGGCTCCTGGCCGCCCCCTGCTCCGCGGTGCCCCGTCCCATCAACCACCCAGGGTCTGAGGAGTGTGGGTGTATGGCATGGGACTAGCAGACAGTTCCACCCACGGCCCTGGGGCAGGATCCACTAGGTGAAGCCAGCGGGGCTCCTGAGTCTAGTGGGAACTTGGAGAATTTTTACCTCTAGCTAAGGGATTGTAAATACACCAATCAGCACCCTGTGTCTACCTCAAGGTTTGTGAATACACCAATCTATACTCTGTATCTAGCTAACCTAGTGGCGACTTGGAGAACGTTTATGTCTAGCTAGAGGATTGTAAATGCACCAATCAGCACCCTGTCAAAATGGTCCAATCAGCTCTCTGTAAAATGGTCCAATCAGCTCTCTGTAAAATGGACCAGTCAGCGCTCTGTAAAATAGACCAATCAGCTCTCTGTAAAATGGACCAATCATCAGGATGTGGGTGGGGGCCAGATAAGGGAATAAAAGCAGGCTGCCGCACACCAGCAGCAATTTGCTTCTGTCACTTTGTGGAGTGTGGTAAGTTAATTCTTTTACTGTTTACAATAAATTTTGCTGCTGCTGGCTTATTGGGTCCACGCTGCTTTTAAGAGCTGTGACTCTCACCGAGAAAGTCGGCAGCCTGACTTCTGAGGCCTTGCAAGATCCTGAACCCACCAGAAGAAAGAAGCTCCGGGCACATCAATGTCTGAAGGAACAAATTCCGGACACACCATCTTTAGGAACTGTAACACTCACCGCGGGGGTCCGCGGCTTCAGTCTTGAAGTCAGCCGGACCAAGAACCCACCAGTTCTGGACACATTAGCTTGAGAGAGCCCTTTCTGTGTATAGCACAAAGACCAGACGCCATGAGGGAAATTATTGATGGATTTGAGTACCTTAAAATAAGTTTATGTGAATTGATAAGTAATAATGTGGAAGAAATACTTATGACATTGACAATAGAAAAAAGGTAAATACAGATAATATAGTTACTGTAGATTAATAACTAAAAGGAACATACGCTAAGAATTTGGTCAAAAGCTATGAAACAGACAATTCATACAGGAAGAAATCACATGGTCCAAAATTAAAAAATATATTTACTATCCAGGGTTGGCAAAATTACGAGGAGACAGATACTCTGGGACCACTTTAAGCAGAGGTGAAAATCGCTGGACTGTGGGGGGCAATTTGGTGGTATCCATTGAAAACCTAAATGTGCTTACCTTTTGTTTTCACAATTTTACTTCTAGGAACATAAGTTACAGCATAATTTTGTGTAAAGATACATGTGGGTTAAGATCATAGTTTCAACTTGGAATAGCGAAAAACGGAAAACAACCTAAATTTCAATAATTGGGGGACTGCTTAAGGCAAATCTGTACAAAATATTTTGTAACTGCTCAAAGGAATGAAGAAGCCTTTCATGTATGGAATGAAACTTTGTATGATACATTATTGAGTGAAATGAGCAATTTACAGAAAACTACATAGGCTAGGACCACATTTTTATTCAAACAAATATGGTGGGGCGCAGTGACTCACGCCTATAGTCCCAGCTGTTGAGGAGGCTGAGGCAGGAGAATCACTTGAACTCAGGTGGCAGAGGTTGCCGTGAGCTGAGATCGCGCCACTGCACTCCAGCCTGGGTGACAGAGCGAGACTCCATCTCAAAGAAAAAACAATCAAAACCTCGAATATGTGTACTTGACAAATAAAAATAAAAGTTCATGTGAGTTGCTGACAGTGATTACTTCCAGGGGCTGCCATCCAAGAGAAGACTCCCATGTTCCTTACATCCTCTATACTGTTTGACATCTTACGGTTTACAAAAAGCAAGTATTAGCTTTGTAGTTAAAAGATTTGAGCAAATTTGATTGGACAGGATATGTTCAAATTTTCAATGTAAATTGCAAAGCAAACTAGATTTTCTGAACGCCTTCGGAGTTAGTAGTTGTTTAACGGTCATGTGTCTTTGCACAGGTACTTGTTCTCTTCACTCTTCGGGATTCTGTAAGAGGTGTCTAGCAAGCAGCAGAGCTTACAATGTTCTACTAGGCATGGAAGGAAGCACTGCAAAGCTGACAGTGCAAATACCAGTGGAAACTGCAGGGGCCAAGGCAATGAGGTGCTACTTCAACTAGCTGCGCAGGGATAGAGCCTGTGGTCCTAGAACTTGTCCAGGGGTCGGGTCTGTGGTTCTGAAGCTTGTTCAGGGTTAGGGTTAGGAGCTTGTCCAGGGGTGGAGTCTGTAGTCCTGGAGCTTCCACAGGAGTGGGGTTCATTGTCCTGGAGCTTGTGCAGGGGTGGGGTTCCTGGTCTTGGAACTTCCACAGGGGTGGGGTCTGTGGTCCTGGAGCTTCCACAGGGGTGGGGTTCGTTGTCCTGGAGCTTCCACAAGGGTGGGGCTCATTGTCCTGGAGCTTCCACAGGGGTGGGGTTCATTGTCCTGGAGCTTGTGCAGGGGTGGGGTTCCTGGTCTTGGAACTTCCACAGGGGTGGGGTCTGTGGTCCTGGAGCTTCCACAGGGGTGGGGTTCGTTGTCCTGGAGCTTCCACAGGGGTGGGGTTCGTTGTCCTGGAGCTTCCATGGGGTGGGGTTCCTGGTCCTGAAACTTCCATAGGGTTGGGGTCTGTGGTCCTGGAGCTTCCACAGGCTTGGGGGTCTGTGGTCGTGGAGCTTCCATAGGGGTGAAATCCATGGTCCTGGAGCTTGTGCAGGGGTGGAGTCTGTGGTTTTAGAGCTTGTGCAGGGGTGGGGTCCATGGCCCTGGAGCATTTATTTAATCGTTGGTGTCTATGCATTTTTCCTTATGGTGGACTGGATTTTAAGGAAAGCAGTCTTCCACATTATAATGTTCCACAATATAATGGTTATATATGCAGGTAAAGAGAGTGATAGAAGATTTTTAAAACTAATTAATTTGATTTATTGGGGGTATTTATAAGCAGTATAATTAATGACAACATTTAAATCTCATGGTTCTTCCTGTACAATTACAATTTTGCCAATGAGAATAAAATGAAGAGAGTTTAGAGTTTAAATTGTGGGGCAAACTCAGATTTTTAATTCCATTATGGACTCTGTGGGACAGCTGATTGAGGATCATCACAAGATTTCTCTCTTCTCCTTTTCTTTTTAATTTTTGTTTTATTTATTTACTTTGAGACGGACTCTCGATCTGTTGCCCAGGCTGGAGTGCAGTGGCAAGATCTTGGCTCACTGCAACCTCTGTGTCCTGGGTTCAAGTGATTGTCCTGCCTCAGCCTCCTGAGTAGCTGGGATTACAGTTTTGTGCCACCACGCTTGGCATTTTTTAAAATTTTTTAGTAGAGACGGGCTTTCACTTTGTTAGCCAGGATGGCCTCTTATCTCCTGACCTCGTTACCCACCAGCCTTGGCCTCCCAAAGTGCTGGGATTATAGGCATGAGCCACCACGCCTGGCCTCTTTTTTTTTTTTTTTTAAGTAGAGACAGTGGCTCACTATGTTTCCTAGGCTGGTCTCGAACCCCTCAGCTCAAGTGATCCTCCCACCTCGGCCTCCCAAAGTGCTGGGGGTTATAGGCGTGAGCTACTGCGCCTGGCCAAGCTGGTGTTAATGATGTTTTATGCATGCTATCTGGCTAGGTTATTTTCACCAAATCTTTCTCTCACAATCTACAATCAATCAGCTGAGCTTATTTTAATTTCCTCCATTTT
The DNA here is from genome assembly GCF_049350105.2 of Macaca mulatta. Classification (NCBI taxonomy): domain Eukaryota; kingdom Metazoa; phylum Chordata; class Mammalia; order Primates; family Cercopithecidae; genus Macaca; species Macaca mulatta. The sequence continues at coordinate 108,285,261 of NC_133422.1, read as the reverse complement.
GTGAGCAGATGCATGGTGGGTGAGGTCATCAGCTGGGTGACTGTTCTGCACCTAATGTTACTAGGATGTGACCATTTGACATATTCTTGCTGACAACTGAACAAAATGCTCTAATACGGCAAAGAATCAGTGAATACATAATTTTGATGAATCTGATGAAGTAAAATGGGAAATTTCAAATAGCTATGGATTTTAGATGAAAAAGAAGGTGCGGGTACCTTCCTGCTCGGCGCATTTGCTGTCTCCGGGGAGATTCCACACCAGCACCCAGGACTTCTCAGCCCTGCCCCAGTCTTCACACCACCTTTGAGCACCACGCCATGGTTCTGAGTGTGTGAATCCTTCCAGAACGGCCGTATTTTCTTCCGCAGTCTGTGAAGTTCCTGTTCTCTCTTCCCCCTGTGCAGACTCCGGGAAAGAGTACACACATTTTGAAATTTGGATTTTATTAAAGCGTGTGTGTTCGCAATTCCCTCGACAGGGCAGCCAACAGGCTCCGGAGCAGGAAGGGGTCCCGGGGTAGAGGGCTGCTCCTGCTTCCCACTGAACCAACATTTAAGAAACTGGTTCTCCAGGTGCTGGAGTGGGAGCTGCTGGCTCAGAGAGGAGCAAAGGGCACGCTCAGCCCCCGTGCGCTCACTTTGTACTGCGGGAGGGGCGTTTCCTATGTTATACATGGGGAAACCAAGGAGCAGAGAACCTGACGGTTGGTCCAAGGTCACACAGCTGGAAGGCGTGAAGCCCAGGTCTAAAGCTGGCAGAGACTGCAGAGTGAGCTGAGGTCCCGCCAAGAGCCTGGCTCAGATCTTACCAGCTCTATGGAATGTTGAAACTGCCCAGTGACCCAAGGAGATGCATTGATCACAGATTTTTTATTTTCCGGATACAGCTTCTCCTTGCTTTCTGGCCAATGTCCTCTCTTAGAGGAAGAGTATGGGACATATTTTGGACCTGAGTTGTAGAGCCAAAATGGGATTAAAAGCCACCACAAAGCCTCTCTAAGGAAAGAAATGGTGGTGGTGACAAAGTCTAGTTGGCTGCATGAGAACATTGACAAGCATAGAACAATGATCTAATCAGTTTTCCCTGAAAGGCAGAGGTCCCCAACCCCCGGGCCATGGACTCATACCAGTCTGTGGCCTATTAGGAACCAGGTCACACATAGGAGGTGAGTGGCAGGCGAGGGAGCGAAGCTTTATCTGTATTCACAGCCACTCCCCACTGCCGGCATTACTGCTTGAGGTCTGCCTCCTGTCAGATCAGCAGCGGCATTAGATTGTCACAGGAGTGTGAACCCTATTGTGAACTGCACATTCGAGAGCAGTGTTACATAGTCCTTTGTTGAAAATAGATTATAGACACATGGACTTATTTCTGGACTCCCATTGATTTATATGTCTATCTTTATGCCAGTGTAATGCTATCTTGATTTATTATAGCTTTCTTAGTAAGTTTGAAATAGGTGTGGAGTCCTAATTAGAAAAGAGGAGTCAGGCTGGTGGGAGCAGGGGAAAGCAAAGAGATAAAGCAGGTAAGTGACAAATCTACCTTTCTTCATGGTCCAGAACACACAGCCCTCCCGCACAAACAGCTCACAATTTTCCTGTGCTGAGCTATTACCAGACACCTGCAAGATAGCTCACTCTTCAGCATAAATGCCACCCAATAAAATGCCCAGCAAGCCTTGGTCTCCTCTAGTCAGCCTCTCTCCTATGGGCTGCCCACTGCCTCCTCAAAACATATTTTCCTACTCTCTCTCATAAATCTGCCTTTCTTTACCTTGGTAAATTCATTACCCCCATGCCACTGGCTGAGTTAGCCATTGCTCCCCAGCAACAATAAGGACATGTGAGTCCTACTACTTTGATCTTCTTTTTCAGGATTGTTTTGACTAAAACAATCCATCGAATTTTAGAACCAGTATGTCAATTTCTACAGAGAAATTGGCTGGAGTTCTAATTGGAATCGTATTGAATTTGTAGATTGGGTTTGAGACAGCCAAATGCCCAGAATCTCTGCCCCATCCCACAAGTGTTTACACCAGATGCTTTTGTGCAGATGAGGGAACCTGCCCAGGGCCTTGTCTGCACATGCCCACATGCGCACTGGGGAAACGGGTGAAGCCACGGGCAGGGGAGGAGCCTGGCCTCTTCAGTTCCAGTTGAATCCCAGGCCACCACACAGCCTGGGGTTCAATTTGTGAGGTGGGAGCCTGTTAGCAGGACTCCATCTCACTTTGCTGAGTTTTTTTCTTTTCTTTTTTTCCCTTGTCGCCCTAGAAAATCCTGCTCTGCTCACCCTTCAATGTGTTCGTGTGCCTAGATTTTCCTGGTCGTGTGACAAGAACCCAGTTTTAGCTGAACTAAGGAGAAAATTCTGCAATAGTTTGTATATTGCTATCTTAATATAGCAAGACTTCTGAATCCATAAACATGGGATATTTTTCCATTTGTTTAGATCTTCAATTTTTGTGGATGACGGTTTGTGGTTTTCGGAGTATAAATTTTGTACTTCCTTTGTTTATTCCTAAGTACCTATTCTTTTGATACTTTTGAGTATGGAATTGTTTTCTTAGTTTCCTCTTCAGATTGCTCGTTGCAATTATATAAAAATACAATTGATTTTTGTGTATTGATCTGGTATTCTGCAACCTTGTTGAACTTGTGGATTAGTTCTACAGCTTTTTAGTGCATTCCTTAAGATTTTCTATATGCAAGATCATATCATCTGTGAATAGAAATAGCTTGCTTCTTCCTTCCCAATTTGGATGTCTTTTATTTTCGTGTCCAGTGAGGCTTGCACTTTACTAAATTCTGTTGCAAATGGAACCATCCCTTTGGGAAGAGAATGGGAGCTGTTACGAGGGTCTGCTTCTTCCTCTGGGCAAAATCTCAGAGCCCTGGAGTGCGGAGTGGGGACAATGGCAATCTTCTCTCTGAGTGACACCCCAGGCTCTGTACTCTACTGTGTGTGTGTGTTGGAGGGACACACGGTGTTCTGGGCTTGACTCTCCCAGCATGGAACCAATGCCTATGAACCAGACCAAGGAGATCTAGGCTCCTGCAGTCTTAGGAGCACCATTCCCAAGGCTGCAGGCTGAGCATCCATTCCACAAACGGGTTGGGCAGAACAAGAGCATCTCCGGTGCGGGCCACACTCACCTGGGATTTAGTCTCAGCAACAGGCAACTGCAGACAAGATGAGAAAAGTAAGGCCCTGCCCCTTCCAGGAGGAAGGCCCTTCGACTAGAAGCTGTGGGCAGCAGAGCCCATGTGCTTGGCTGCAGCTTCTGGAGTGCATCTGCATTGCTGAGCTGGAAGCAGTCGGGAGAGAGCAGGTTTTAGCTCAAATACCAGGGACATTTGCTGTTCTTGTCGAATTATAATAGTAATAGTAGCTTTTCTTGAATAAATGTTTATTCTTAGGCTCATACAGCAGAGACTTTAAATGACTGGTTTTAAACCATTTTCAAAAGTTTTGCTGGGGAGTGGGTTGAGGGAGCTCCTCATGCAGTCATTCTGGAGGTCTTTCACGTGGGTCCCACTTGAAATCCATTTGTCATTGAGTTTTCAGTCTTGGGCAGAGGTGTTCATCTCTGATTTTCTTTTTAAATAAACTCTCATTGCAGCCTTCTTTGTAATAGCCGAAAACTGGACATCACCCAAATGCTCATCAGTAGGTGAATGGATAAACACATTGTGACAGATCCGTGCGATGGAGCACTACTCAACATTATGCTAACTGAAAGGCAGACAAAACGCAGGTACTTGATGAACCTACACACATAAAATCCAGAAACTGCAAAGGCACCCCACAGGGAACCTTTGATGGGCAGAGGGTGGTGGGTCGGGGGACCGACAGGCTCAGGGAAACCTGGGGAGTGATGAATGTGTTTACTGTCTTCACTGGGGCGCTGGTGCCATGGGTGTATCATACGACAAACCTATCACATACACTTCGAAATGTGTTTACCATATGCTACTCGCATCTCAATAAAGACATGAAAAATGAAATCAGGAGTGAAAGTCCAATTGTTGACTTTATAGTTCCTCTCATGTGGAGTTTTATTACTGGCTGGCCAGCTAGCTAGATATATTTATTCCATCAACCAACTGGTCTGCAGTGCTCCAGAAGCAGCTGAGACTCCCCTGAAAACGAACTGTTTCTCTCCAGCATTGTGCATTAACTTGGCAAGTGTCCTTTGTTAAAGAATGGAGTCAACTGAGGCATGACGGAGACAATGGAGATGATAGAGATGATGGAGTGACGGAATGATGGAGATGATGGAGTGATGGAATGATGGAGATGATGGAGCGATGGAGTGATGGAGATGATGGAGATGATGGAATGATGGAGATGTTGATGATGGATTATGGAGTGATGGAGTGAGTAGTGATGGAGATGATAGAGTAATGGAGACAATGGAGATGATGGAGATGATGGTGTGATGGGGTGATGAAGATGATGGAGTAATGGAGATGATGGAGATGAGGGTGGGGTGGAGATGATGGAGTGATGGAGATGATGGAGCAATGGAGACGATGACATAATGGAGTGGTGGAGATGATGGAGATGATGGAGTGATGGAGATAATGGAGTACGGAGTGATGGAGTGATGGAGTGGGTAGTGATGGAGATGATGGAGTGACGGAGACAATGGAGATGATGGAGTGATGGAGATGATGGAGTGATGGAATGATGGAGATGATGGAGCAATGGAGTGATGGAGATGATGGTGTGATGGAGATGATGGTGTGATGGAGTGATGGAGATGATGGAGTGATGGAGATAATGGAGTGATAGAGATGATGGAGATGGTGGAGTCATGGAGATGATGGAGTATGGAGTGATGGAGATGATGGAGTGAAGAAGATGATGGAGTGATGGAGTGACGGAGACAATGGAGATGATGGAATGATGGAGATGGTGATGATGGATTATGGAGTGATGGAGATCATTGAGATGATGGTGTGAGGGAGTGATGGAGATTATGGAATGATGGAGATGATGGAGTGATGGAGATGATGGAGATGATGGTGTGATGGAGGGATGGAGATGATGGAATGATGGAGATGATGAAATGATGGCGATGATGGAGTGATGAAGATGATGGAGATGATGGAATGATGGAGTGATGGAGATAATAGGGAGGAAGGTATGATGGAGTGATGGAGATGATGGAATTATGGAGATGATGGAGTGAGGGAGATGATGGAATGATGGAGATGATAGAGATGATGGAGTGATGGAGATGCTGGAGCTGATGGAGGTGATGGAGTGATGGAGATAATGGAGTGATGGAGTATGGAGTGATGGAGATGATGGAGTATGGAGTGATGGAGTGAGTAGTGATGGAGATGATGGAGTGATGGAGACAATGGAGATGATGGAGATGATGGTGTGATGGGGTGATGGAGATGATGGTGTGATGGAGTGATAGAGATGGTGGAATGATGGAGTGATGGAGATGATAGAGATGATGGAGTGATGGAGATGCTGGAGCTGATGGAGGTGATGGAGTGATGGAGATAATGGAGTGATGGAGTATGGAGTGATGGAGATGATGGAGTATGGAGTGATGGAGTGAGTAGTGATGGAGATGATGGAGTGATGGAGACAATGGAGATGATGGAGATGATGGTGTGATGGGGTGATGGAGATGATGGTGTGATGGAGTGATAAAGATGATGGAATGATGGAGTGATGGAGATGATAGAGATGATGGAGATGATAGAGATGATGGAGATGATAGAGATGATAGAGTGATGGAGTGATATAGTGATGGAGACAATGGAGTGATGGAGATGATGGAGTGATAGAGATGATGGAGATGATGGAGTGATGGAGATGATGGAGTGATAGAGATGATGGAGTGATGGAGATGATGGAGATGAGGGTGGGGTGGAGATGATGGAGTGATGGAGTGATGGAGATGATGGAGATGATGGTATGATAGAGATGATGGAGTGATGGAGATGATGGAGTGATGGAGATGATGGAGATGAGGGTGGGGTGGAGATGATGGAGTGATGGAGATGATGGAGTGATAGAGATGATGGAGTGATGGAGATGATGGAGATGATGGAGTGATGGAGTGATATAGTGATGGAGACAATGGAGTTATGGAGTGATGGAGATGATGGAGTGATAGAGATGATGGAGTGATGGAGATGATGGAGTGATGGAGATGATGGAGATGAGGGTGGGGTGGAGATGATGGAGCAATGGAGACGATGACATAATGGAGTGGTGGAGATGATGGAGTGATGGAGATGATGGAGTGATGGAGATGATGGAGATGAGGGTGGGGTGGAGATGATGGAGTGATGGAGATGATGGTGTGATGGAGTGATGGAGATGATGGAGTGATAGAGATGATGGAGTGATGGAGATGACGGAGTGATAGAGATGATGGAGTGATGGAGATGATGGAGTGATGGAGATGATGGAGATGAGGGTTGGGTGGAGATGATGGAGTGATGGAGATGATGGAGTGATGGAGATGATGGAGATGATGGTGTGATAGAGATGATGGAGTGATGGAGATGATGGAGATGAGGGTGGGGTGGAGATGATGGAGTGATGGAGATGATGGTGTGATGGAGTGATGGAGATGATGCAGTGATGGAGATGATGGTGTGATGGAATGATGGAGATGATGGAGTGATGGAGATGGTGGAGATGAGGGTGTGATGGAGATGATGGAATGGTGGAGATGATGGAGTGATGGAGATGGTGGAGATGAGGGTGTGATGGAGTGATGGAGATGATAGAGTGATGGAGTATGGAGTGATGGAGATGATGGAGTATGGAGTGATGGAGTGAGTAGTGATGGAGATGATGGTGTGATGGAGTGATGGAGATGATGGAATGATGGAGATGATGGAGTGATGGAGTGATGGAGATGAAGAAATGATGGAAATGATAGAATGATGGAGATGATGGAGGTGATAGAGATGATGGAGTGATGGAGTATGGAGTGATGGAGTGATGGAGTGATGGAGATAATGGAGTATGGAGTGATGGAGTGAGTAGCGATGGAATGATGGAGTGATGGAATGATGGTGATGATGGAGATAGAGTGATGGAGATGATGGAGATGCTGGAGTGATGGAGATGATGGAGTGATTGAGATGATGGAGTGATGGAGACAATGGCGGCAATGGGGATGATGGAGATGATGGAGTGATGGAGACAACTGAGACAATGGAGATGATGGAGATGATGGTGTAATGGAGTGATGGAGATAATGGAGTGATGGATATAATGGAATGATGGAGTGATGGAGATGATGGAGTGATGGAGACGATGGCCATGATGGAGATGACGGAGACAATGGAGATGATGGTGTAATGGAGTGATGGAGATGGTGGAGTGATGGAGATGATGGAGATGATGGAATGATGGTGTGGTGGAGATAGTGGAGTGATGGAGACGATGGCCATGATGGAGATGATGAAGATGATGGAGACAATGGAGATGATGGTGTAATGGAGTGATGGAGATGATGAAGATGATGGAGACAATGGAGATGATGGTGTAATGGAGTGATGGAGATGGTAGACTGATGGAGATGCTGGAGTGATAGAGATGATGGAATGATGGTGTGGTGGAGATGATGGAGTGATGCCTCTAGGCTCTCAGAAATCTGCTTTGATCCTAGACTAGACCCTAAATTAAGTGTGTGGGAAGAATAGATATTTTTAGACTCATATGGACTCAGAAAGTTTAGCCCCTGTATGGTTTCTTCAGAGCAAGTTGGCTGAATTCTCACTATCATAGTCGGAAGTCTGGCACAGACCCTATCTAAAATTAGTGAGTAGAGAGTGGTGTAAGAACAGGAGGTTGGAAATGCCTGACCAGAGGAAATAGTTGACGTGGTTGCCATGCGGGTAGACGTAGAGATGGTTGAGGCCAGCACTGCCACCTCCCAACACAAACCCTTGGCGTTTTTAACCAAATGCACATGTTGTGCTTTCAGTGTTGCTTTTGGCAGGAGGGTACGCGGAGCTTTCTGAATACTGACCCCGTTCCCCCTCACACTTGCCTTTTGTTCTCTGAGCTGCCGGCCTCAGGTGGTCCGTGTCTTGTTTGAGTGAGGGAGGCTGCCCGGTTCCTGCTACAAGCGTCTCTGGTTGGCATTGCTGCTGCCTGTGTGACTTCCTGTCTGGTAGCTGTCTGGAGGTTTGCCACCGGCAGCAAGAAGCCCAGGCCCCTCTGATTCTGCTCCAATTAGGCCTAACCCGAGGGGCCTGGCAGCAGCACCATTTTCCCCATCGAGTCTCGACCAGAAGGACAACGGGTGGGCTGTTACTTGCTTTCCAACAAACAGGTGGGGAGGAAGAAAACCTTTTCCTTTACTCACTTATGTTTTTTAGTAACTAGAGTCCTGCAAATTGAACTGGCAAAAGTAGATTAACAGGAGAAAAAGCGTTACTTCATACGCATGTGGGGGCTTCACGAAATGAAACAAAAACCCCACAGAGGCAGTCAGACCAGAGGCTTATTCACGATTTTAACAAAAGGCGATACGCTTGTGAAGTGATGAGCTAAAGGAAAAGGGTGTTCGGTTCCTAGGGAGGTAAACTGTGAGACGGGAATGGCGTGGCGAAACCACAGAAGCCAGGATTATTTTTGTGCGGGTCCTTGCGTGGAGCTCTCTCAGTGCTGTGTGGGGGCTGATGAGAGCCTAGAACCCTCGTCAGTGATGATGACTATTCTGCCCTTCCCAGGACGAGAGACAGGAGGGGACTCCTTCACAAAGCGACATTTATTCCATGTTTTTAGGCAAATAAGGGCAGGGTAGAGGGCCTTCTCTGCAGCTGCTGTTTCTCAAGCGCCCTCAGCTCAAAACGATCTTACACCAAAGCGGCTTGGTGCGGGGTGGCGCATTACAATCCCTTCACACCCCGTATGAACCTATTCAGCCAGGCGAGGGCGGTGTCTCCAAGCACGGACCATGGCCCGGGCAAAGAGCTGGAGCCTAGGACGGTCACACCTGTCACCCGTGGGACTGCAGTTACGTGTAGACTTGGGACTGGGGGGCAGGTTCAGACCAAGGCCTGCTACTTGCTGGTGACATCTCCTTAGGCAAGATCCTTAAATTCTCTGTAGGAAACAGCTCCAGCAATAGCATCCATTTCATGGGGTTACAGAAGAATTGAACGACTTAATACATGCTAAGTACCTGACTGTGCCTGGCGTGCAGCTAGCTGCCACCACGTGAAGCGCTTAGCACAGCACTGGACAGGGCCCTGGACGGTCGGCCGCGTGGCCGTGTTTGCTGAGGCTGCACTGACAGTCGTCAGCGGGGGGCTGCCTGCTTCACCACCGACGATGCCGTTCCTCAAGGCGGTTTTGTGCCTCTTCTTCAGAGTCAGCAGCACGTTCTCTGAAATATCCTTAAATATGGCAAATCTTTGTCTTTAAAGGTAAACTTGAATTTTATTTTTCAATACAGACCAAAGGAATTTGGAATAAAGTATTTTACAGGAAGAGAGTGATTCAGATACACAGTGGCGCTGACGCGCCGCCTGGCTGCTGCCGCGGTAAACGGGGGTGCCTCGTCTCATTCACTCGGCCCTGCCGCCTACTTGGAAGAGCGCCTGGACAACCGCCTCAGTCTCCCAGCTGTAACCTCCTCACTGTCCAGTGGGGAGCACAACACTTAATACCTCACAGGCTGATCTGCTCTGTCAGTTCGCCTTGGACGCTAACACGGGACTTGGGGGGCAAACTGTGCAGTTGCCCCCCTAGAATTAGATGAGCTGTGTGCACATAGCACTGATGAGTGCTCTGGAAATAGCTTTTCTTATTTCTTAAAAGTTGTTTTTAAAGATAGTTCAGAAACAATGAGTGTTTTTGTTGAAATGGTGAGTTTGTGATGGTGCCCAGACTTGCCTCCACGCACCGAGCCTGCATGACCCTTCCCCCACGACCGCTGGGCCTGGCCACACGCTGCAGCATCACCAAGGGGACAGAGGCGGCCCCACGACCGCTGGGCCTGGCCACACGGTGCGGCACGACCAAGGGGACAGAGGCGGCCCTGACACCCGCAGAGACTTGGGGAGTGCTTGGAAAGGCGTTGGACATCCCCACTGTTGCGTGGGAACCTTCTGCTGCCGTGTCGACAGGCCGAGTTGGCCTCCTGAGAATGAGGGAGTGAATGGCAGAGACTTCAGGTGCCTTGGAGGCCACGTCTCTGCCGAGGCCTCGCACGTGTGAGTGAGGCCCTCTTCCACCCCAGCCCAGCCCAGGAGTCTCAACCCCGAGAACCTTCCAGCCAGCCCTCAGAATTTTGGGAAATGATGCTGCTTCCTTTACACCTCTAGGCTGGTGGTGGTTTGTTATGTAACTGATCGAAAGATTTTTAAAAAGTTAATAAATGGAGCTGAAGTTCTTCAGTGCATAAAATCCAGAAGGGGAAATGGTTCCGCATGTTGACGGTAGAAGAGAACACAGCACTGTGTAGAATTTGGAGCCAAGACCTAAAGAAGCGAAGCCTATAAAATTCATCTTTGGGCCGGGCGCGGTGGCTCAAGCCTGTAATCCCAGCACTTTGGGAGGCCGAGACGGGCGGATCACGAGGCCAGGAGATCGAGAGACGATCCCGGCTAACACGGTGAAACCCCGTCTCTACTAAAAAATACAAAAAAACTAGCCGGGCGAGGTGGTGGGCGCCTGTAGTCCCAGCTACTCGGGAGGCTGAGGCAGGAGAACGGCGTAAACCCGGGAGGTGGAGCTTGCAGTGAGCTGAGATCCGGCCACTGCACTCCAGCCTGGGTGACAGAGCAAGACTCCGTCTCAAAAAAAAAAAAATAATAATAAAATAAAATAAAATAAAATTCATCTTTGGCTCGAGGCGTAATGGTCCCTTAAAGTTTTAGGGTTTTGTTTGCTTGTGTGTTTTTCTTTTTGAATGACTACTCTTTGAAAATTCTTCTCTAAAAGTAGAAAACTTAATATAAAAATTCCAGATTAGGTGTTGGAGACTCATTTGTTATCTCCTCTTGTGCACATACGTCTCAGAGGAAGAAGTCTGCAATAAAAATGTGAAGTTCAGCACGATTAACGTCAGCAGTTTTTCTCCATTGTAGGAGTAACAGAGACTCCAGGTAAGTGGGTGTGGTCCTCAGGTGAGGTGATCGTCCCCCTTTGCCCCAGGGCTGCTCCAGCTTCAGAACTGAAAGTCCCAGCTTGCAGGAACCCTCCTTCGCCCCTGGCAGACTGAGGGGCTGTCACCCTATTCTGGCCCCAGCAGTAAAGCATCACTTCGGAAGTGGATGAAATGTGAATTCTGGGCCCCACCACACACCCGCTAAATAGGATCTCTGGGGTTTGGGGTTAGGGTCAGGTCTGCTGGGCAGTGATGATGCAGCCAAGGGCAGGGTCTTGGGTCCAGGTTTAATCTGGGAAGGGCCTGGGAGGGACTGGGTTTAACAGAACACCCCTGGTGCCAAGCACGTGGGCAGAGCTGGAATCCCGTCAGACGGTGGGCAGACCTGCAGCCGACCACCACTCTCTGCCGAGGGGAGGGGTCCTGACAGTGCCGCGTCCCCCGGACTTGGGAGTGGGCAGCCTGGTGGCTCCAAGGGACGACTTTCCAGGCTTCTCCTTTCGCTGCGGGCGTTGCCAGTGTTTCCAGCAGGTGGCACATGCTAATTGTCCCTGTTGGAAAATTCTCAGTCAAACCAGTGGTTGAGGTCCGGAATACCAGGTGTGATACATTTGCAATGCACTTGTGGTCAAATTATGCCATCAGCAGTGGTGAAGGGAAGGTTGTAATTGTAATGAATTAGCACCTGAGCGTAGTCCCATCACTGGAAAGAGCATGGCCTTCAGCCCCAGTAACGCTGAGATTGGTAAGCAGATGTCTTTTGAGGAAAAAAAATAAAAGATGGTATTCTGAAATCCAACGCCTGTCTATTTAATCACATTTTCACATTTACTGTGCTTTGTAGGTGATATGCCAATGTTGTCTGGTCCTGGTAAAAAATGTATGAAATACCTCCAGCTGAACAGACAAGAAAATGTGATGATTAGTGATGTACATGTGTGTGGCTGAGAATGCAAACTCTCTTGTTTTTAATTTCTTAAGGAGAAAATTTGAGACCAAGACCATGGCCCCATAAATTTGTGTGATATCCCTGTTATTTCACAGTTTCCTTACAAGAATAACCGTATCTCCTTTGTCACTTTCTGCTACCTGAGAAACCACTCTGTGTGATGTTGATGTGTGGCCATGTCCAGGTGCAGCTGCTGTGGCCTCAGAGACACAACAAATGATTACGAGCCGTTCTGAGCATGGTGGTGAGCTGCAGCCAGCAGAACACACCGAGCCCTGCCAGCAGAGGAAACTTGGTCGACCACAGCAGCCTGTGTGGACTGCGATGGAAACCATGCTGAGTCCCCACCTTACAGGTGAGAAAAGCAACATAATTTCACACGATGCCCTGGCCATGGCACCTGCTACACATGCGCTCTGGAAGCCTCAGCTGCCCTCTTCACTTCCTGCCATTATGGAAGAAAAGTTAAAATTGGAATTAGCAGTAACGGGCCGCTCAGAGTTTTGAATAAATAGTGCTGTAACTCATCCTAGTAACTTAACTGGGAACCAGGCATCTCAGCTGGTGTTGCAAAGTCATGCAGGACTGGGGATCCCCGAGCCCTCTGAGTGAGCTGGGCCTTGCCTGTTAGCTCTGTAGACAAGGCAGGCTCCAAAGGGCAGTGTGAATGTGCTTGGAGTTTTACAAAATTCTGTGAGTGCAAAGCCTTTGGATATCTGAGTCCATCTTAAGAGAGCCTCAAGCTAATATTCACACAGTTGTGTGTCTCCATACACAGTGTAAATGCTGGCATTTAGCTTAGAGAACAAAGAAAATATGAAGTCAAAGAAGAAACAAAAGCACTATATCCTGTCAAAAATAACCAAATACTATCCAATCATTTTTAAAATTGAAAAAGTGGCTGCAGACGATGGTGATGCACGCCCAGCAAGTGGAGGAAGTCGGAGGCAGAACGTTGCTTGGGGGCTGGGTGGATTCTGGATTCTCCTTGGGGGCTTGAATAGTTGCTTCTTCTTACCTGTCTTCTCAACTCTGTGCCTTAAACCAACTTAACCATCAAAGAAAACAAACTGTATGTGCTTCCTCCCCTGGGTCTTCTTAATTGTTTGTGGAATTCTGGAAAATTCACAAGCAAGGTCGCTCCCTCTAATTTAGTGGCTCAGAAACTCATTCTAGGCTTTCCATCTTCTTGACATCAAAAACGTGCCAAAGTTTAACTTCTGTGATCTTTGATTCACTGCCTAAAACAGGTCCTGGGTATCAGGTTTAGATCTGCTGCCGAAATGGAAAATCCTGTTCTCAAACACGGTGGTGACTGTGACGCTGAAGACAGTTCTCATGGGGATCCACCTTGCGATTCTCATTTGGGTCTAATAACCTTTCTTTTGTTCAGTTCCTTGTTATTAAGTTGCTTGTTTGAATAGGCCTGTGGGTAATCTCTGTGTGTGCGTGTATGTGTGTGTCTGCAAGGGAGTTCATGCGGGGGGATATGAGGCCGGCACACATGAATGGAAGGGCTGCCCACTGGTCTCTGGGCTGTTCTGAGGCTTCAGAGCGTGACTTCCACTGCCGCCCTCCAGGGGCTCCCTCGCAGACAGCAGAAGGCAGGGGCTGCCTGGGCTGCCATGGGCCATGGCACAGACTGAGAATTCTTTCAAGGATGGTAAGTGAAGCGGGTGGGCACGGGTGAGCTGAGAGCCGGCAGCCCAGGCTCTCCCCAGAGTTCAGTCCATTCTGTCTTCAGATTTGGATTCACTCCCTGTGGTTTAGAAATGAAGCTGTACGAGGTTAAAAACAAAACAAAACTAACAAAGAAAAAGCCTGATTTTCAGTTTTCAGAATGAATGAGAAGACTGCCCGGTGGAGACTGGACTGTTTTTTCTTTTTAAGTGAGTAGCTCAAGGGGAACGTCCAGGAGCCGGCCTTCGGGGGTCTCTGCCACTGCAGCGGGGGCTGTTGTGTCTGCGGAGATGCTGCGAGTTGGTGTCCGAGGGTGGCTGTGGGTTCCCACCACCGTGGGCACCACCATTTCTAGCGCCCGTTGGAGAAGTGCGTTTACCTGTGGAGCAGATTCTCGAGTACTGGGGGAAACACTGGAAGCATCGACCCTGTTCTGTTTATTACTGTTAAGTGCGATGCAGTTAGGAATGAGGTATCTTCACCCCACTGAGTCTGGGAGGTCAATAAGCAGTCACATCAATGAGCAGGCCAGGTGGTGACGCGTGTTACCTGCGTGTTACTCAGGAAAATAAAGCAGGGCAGATGCAGGTAAGGGCCAGCTGTTCGACACTGTGTAGTCGAGAAAGTCTCCCTCGCAGGTGTCCGCGGGGAGAAGCACCGCCCAGATTCCTGGGGACAGAGCGTTCCTGCACAGGGAATTCCTGCCGAGAGCAGGACACAGCGTTCCTGCAGAGGGAACGTGCAAAGGCCCTGGGGAGGGAGAGACCCGTCCTGCTGAAGGGGAAGCAGGAAGGCAGAGGGTTGGAGCCAGGAGGCCTGGAGCTGCTGGGGGTGAGGCCTGAGCGGAGCCTCCACACTCGGGCTCGTGTGTGCACGATGGGGCTTTGCAGTTTGTGCCAAGGGGGACAGGAGGACAGTCCAGGCTTTTGGCAGACGCGTGACGTGGCTCCTTGTCAATCTTCACAGGGCCAGGATAACATCACAACAGGTAGATAATTCACCACCACACATTTGTAGTCTGAGGCCCTTGGACTGTATGAGCTACAACAATGAAAGATAATCCAGGCGACTGCCCCATGAACCTCTGCTGCCCCAGCTCCCACTCATGGCGTTTAGGCCAAGAAGCCCCATTGGTCCCAAGTGGCTCTCCAGCCCCTGCCCTCCCTCCTCCTGCCCGGACCGGCCCATCTATCACACGGGCTCTCCGGCCGCCTGCCTCTCTTCCTCTCCTGAGGCTGCACGGAGCTGCTTGTCTTCGTAGCTGATCACTCAGGCCCTGCTTGGTCATCCAGCCAATCATGGTGGGAGTGGCAAGAGGCAGTGGTGGCTCAGGAGAGCCTGAGAGGATGAGGGTCAGCGGTGCTGTCTTTGGGTCCATGGCTCATTAGAGATACCCTATAATTTGCAGTGTTCTTTCTCCAGGAGGAACAGAGCCCCTCTAATTATATCTGCTCTTACTGAAACCCGAAAAACGCAGGCAGAGTGACGAGAGAGTGAAACTGTGGCTGCACGTACCTGACCTCCCTTGAAATATGTAAAGGGTCCTAAGGCGAGCCCTGGCTGGGGGTCCCGAGCCCATGGCTTCTCCCTCGGTGCCTTTCATGGTTGGTCCAGGGCAAACGCTTGGTGCCCATTCAACTAAAATAGGGAAGGAGATGAGCTACAGCGTCTGCAAGGACGGTGTGGGGCTGTAGCCTCTGGGGCCTTACTTAGAACCACGTGAAACACAAATGCTGGGGAGTAAAACTGCAGGAAACGAACGCGGGAACAGACACGGCTCGGAGGCAGCAGAGGGGATTGGGAGTGATTTCGTTCCAATTCCCCAACGCAGCTTTCACCGCCGCTGGGGCTGAGGTTGAAGTATGTAGCTGAACCTGTGTTGTAAGGGCAGAAGGCCCTGTCAGCCCAGTGACCGCACAGCCATGCAGGAACCTCCCCAGTCAGAGGAGGCCTTGGAGGGCAGCTCACTGCTGTCACTCAGTCCTGATCATCGGATCTCTCCCGACCCCACAAGGTTTTGAAAGGGGCAAACAGGAAGCTCTGAAGCACAAGGCCCCACAAAGACCCCACACCCCGCAAATGCCCCAGGGGCTGCTCAGGGAGGGCACAACGAGGCCCCCAGGAGTCAGCCCAGCCTCTGTGCCTTGCGTCCTGGACCTGGGTGGGCGAGTCCCCGTGTCTGGAGCCAGAACCTGCCCCCAGCCCTTCACAGAGCCACGTCTCAGGGGACCGTTCCAGGAGGGGTGTCAGTTTCCAGCTGCAGAGCCTTGAAGCCCAGGCTGTGGGCAGACGGTCCTTACCTCTGGGGTGGGCATGTATTGAGAGGCAGGACCCTGTGGGGTGACAGCTCTGGACCCCGCGTTGAAGTGTGCACCGCTCCCAGCTGAGTACCCACTGGTCACGCGTTGGCCCCCACAGCCTCCCTTCAGCTTCCTCACAGGAAACACGAAGGTGGTGTGGGCTGGGGAGGGAGTTGACTTGAACAGGGCATTTCAAACTGCCAGTCACAAGCAGGGGCCGAGGTTAACAAATGACTCAGGAAAAAAACGGGGTTGGGGGAGGGCGTGAGACACTCCCAGGTGGGAGGAGGTGCAGGCAGCACTCCCTGCGTTCACACTTACCGTGGCTTCGTGGCAGGGATGCACTCTGAGAAATGCATGGCTGGGCGATTTCGCTGTGCGGGCCTCACAGTAACTTACACACGCCTGGATGGCCGGGCCTCCTGTAGGCCTAGGCTGCACGGTGCGGCCGGCAGACCCGTGTGCAGGCTTCTGTACCGAATACCATAGGTGCCTGCAACACAGCGGTGTATGTGTATCCAAACACATCTAACCCGCGGGAGGACAGTTAGAACATGACGCTGCAGTCCGATGGGACCACCTGCTTGACCAAAACATTGTCATGTGGTGCGCGGATGTATCTCCACCACACCACAGATGTCAGGGACCCCAGAGCATGGGTTTCTGTAATTTTATAAACTCTATAAGCCCGTCCAGTTGAATTTTTAGTAATGGCTCTGTTTAACAACCAGCTTGCAAAATTCTTGAACACGTAATGTGTGGTCGTCATGAGCTGCCACCTTCAGCACATGCACAGATGCTCACACATGTCCTCACGCACACTCCCTCATTCACACGTGCACACATACTCACACGCGCACACACTCCCTCACACGCGCACACCCTCACGTGCTCACAAACACACAAGCACACACTCCCTCACACGCACACACACTCCCTCACACGTGCACACACTCCCTCACACGTGCACACATACACGCGCACACATACTCACACGCACACACATACTCACATGCGCACACACTCCCTGACACACACACACTCCCTCACTCACACGTGCACACACTCCCTCACACGTGCACACACTCCCTCACATGCGCACACACTCCCTCACACGTGCACACATACACGTGCACACACTCCCTCACACGTGCACACACTCCCTCACACGTGCACACACTCCCTCACACACGCACTCCCTCACTCACACGTGCACACACTCCCTCACACGTGCACACACTCCCTCACATGCGCACACACTCCCTCACACGTGCACACATACACGTGCACACACTCCCTCACATGTGCACACACTCCCTCACACGTGCACACATACTCACACGTGCACACATTCCCTCACTCACACGTGCACACACTCCCTGACACACACACACTCCCTCACTCACACAAGCACACGGCAGCTGCTCACGGCATCTAGTTGAGGGGCCTGACACTCGTGTAGAAGGTGAGTACACAAGTTAGTCTAAGAAGTTAGAACAGAATGTGAAATATCAGGATGCAGCCTGTCTAGTCAGGATAAACATCGTGCGTTGGGACACATTTGACCCCCTTCACGCCTGGTGCTGGTCGGCTCGGCGAGCAGTGGGGTGCCAGCCGGCTGCCCTGACAGCCACGCCTCCCGGAGGGTGGAGAGAGCCTGGTCTGCAGAAAGCCTGCTTGCTTTCTGAGGGGCACAGACACAGGTGGCCTGAAAGGGAGAAGGTCCTGGAACAGGGGGCCCAGAGGAAAGCCTGCAGTAGGAGCCAGGGTCCCGGTGCCCAGCAGCTGCCCTCGCCCTGGCTCCTCCGGCTGCAGGCGGAGACACCCATCTCGGGGCCGCCGTAAGGCTCCTGCAGTCAAACCACGAGGCAGCACCGCGCCCACAAGACTTGAGGTTTCTCCTGGCCTCAGCCTTCCTCTCATGACAACAAGGCACCAATTTCCACGAAGGGCTCTGCGCTCAGGGCAGGGCTGGTAAACACGAGGTCACGCCCTTCCTGTGAGGGAGGTTCCAGTTCCCACAGCAGAGGCCTCGGGCAGGTGGGGGCTGTGGCAAGAGCAGGACCGGGCCAGGGAGCTGGTGTCCACTCCCACACAGTCCTCTTGCTTTAAACAGTTCTTTTTTGAGAGAATGGCAGATTCACACACAGTCATAAGGAATCACACAGAGAGAGCCTGTTCCCTTTGCCCGGTTCCCCCAACAGCAGCATCTTGCAAAGCAGGGAGTGGTCACCGATGGGATCCAGTGCCCTGGGGATATGACACCAGCTGCACATACACTCGTGTGGGTGTGAGCATGTGTGCCAGTGTGTGTATGTATATGGGTGTGCGTGTGAGTCTGTCAGTGTGTGTGTGCATGTGGGTGTGCGTGTGTGTCTGTGCATGTGGGTGTGTGTGTGTCTTATGTATGTGTGCATGTGTGAGTGTGTGTGTGAATGGGGGTGTGCATGTGTGTGAGAGTATCAGTTTGTGTGTGAGTGAGGGAGTGTGTGAGTGAGGGAGTGTGCATGTGTGAGTGTGTCTAGACTGGGCAGTTGTGTGAGGCAGTGTGTGTGCATGTGAGTGTGCGTGTGAGTCTGTCAGTGTGTCTGTGCATGTGGGTGTGCGTGTGTCTTGTGTATGTGTGCATATGTGTGAGTGTGTGTGTATGAATGCGGGTGTGCATGTGTGTGAGAGTATCAGTGAGTTTGTGTGTGAGAGAGTGTGCACGTGTGTGTGCGAGGGAGTGTGCACATGTGAGTGTGTCTAGACTGGGCAGTTGTGTGAGGCAGTGTGTGTGCATGTGAGTGTGAGAGTGTGTCTAGAGCTGGGCAGTTGTGTCCTGTGTGCAGATCCCTGTGCAGATGCTGGACATTTCCATCCCACGAGCATCTCTCTTGCTCCTTTTCCAGCCACAGCCACCCCTCGCCCCTCCCTGACCCCTGACCGCTGACACCCACGGATCTACTTTCCGTTTCTGTGACTTTGCTAGCTTGAGATTGTCTCCCTTCACGCAGCCCAGTTCCCCTGAGGCTCACCTGCAACACTGTGCACCTGCTCGCTCGCTGCTTTTCATGCAGTTCACCCTTTACCTGCTGGACAGCCTGAAGGTTGCCTCCAGGTTTTTGCCATCACAAATATATCTGCAGTGAACGTTTGTGTTTTTTATGCATCACGTATTTTGAAGGGCATTTTCCTCACTCTCCTAATCCACAGCCTTCCTTGTGGGTGGGAGGAGGCTGAGTCTGGGTGACTGCGGGGGCTCCCTGGGGACGGCACCCACACTTCAGCTTCTTTTCTGTGGCCCTGGTGTGGTTTATGTCTGCACAAGAGTTAGATCTGCAAATCCACCAGGGGCCCGACACACCGTGCAGTGCCAGGAGGACGGCAGAGAGGGAAAATGCCTGCCAGTGCCCTCAGGAAAAACAACCACGAGGAAAGCTACCTCTAGCCAACTGCTTCTTATCTGTTGGACACAGGACAACAGCACATGCAGCTCGGTCCCGGCACAGCCCTGCGGGCAGGCACTGCTACAGTCCCATTTTACAGACGAAGAATTTGGGAGACAGTCTGGGGAAGTGAGTTAGCTTCACAGGAAACTATTTGAAGAAATAAAATTAATTGACACGGTGGCTCACAACTCCTAAGTGTAATGAAAGCAGCCGTGGTCATCACAGTCAAGGTGCCGGGGATTTGTGGGCTGAGCGGCCTTCAGCAGCACCCACAGCTTCCGCAGGGGGCCGTGAGCATCTCCCTCTGCTCTCCCGCCCTGCCCTGCACAACCTGGAGGTGAATTTCCTGTCCCACCCGCTGCCCCACCCACCATGTCTACACCCCAACCTCCTGAAGCCGGGAGGTTGGCAACTGAACTTGTGAGGCTCAAGGGTACCTAAGACGGACCACTTGGAGGGGAGGGCAGCTCTCCTCGGCCATCACAGCCAGAAAGTGGGCTTTGGGTCCTCCGTGCAGTGCTGCCACCGTGTTTACACCCACCGCCACCATCTACAGCCACTGCCACTGTGCCTACGCCCACTGCCACCGTGTCTACACCCACTGCCACCGTGTCTACACCCACTGCCACCATGTCTACACCCACTGCCACCGTGTCTACACCCACCACCACCATCTACACCCACTGCCACCGAGTCTATACCCACCGCCACCATCTACAGCCACTGCCACTGTGCCTACGCCCACTGCCACTGTGTCTACACCCACTGCCACCATGTCTACACCCACTGCCACAGTGTCTACACCCACCACCACCATCTACACCCACTGCCACCGTGTCTACACCCACTGCCACCATGTCTACACCCACCACCACCATCTACACCCACTGCCACCGTGTCTACACCCACTGCCACCATCTACACCCACTGCCACCGAGTCTATACCCACCGCCACCGTCTACACCCACTGCCACCATGTCTACACCCACTGCCACCATCTACAGCCACTGCCACCGTGTCTTCACACACCACCGTCTACACCCACTGCCACCGAGTCTATACCCACCGCCACCGTCTACAGCCACTGCCACCGTGTCTACACCCACCGCCACCATCTACACCCACAGCCACCATGTCTACACCCACCGCCACTGTCTACACCCACTGCCACAGTGTCTACACCATTGCCACCATGTCTACACCCACTGCCACCATGTCTACACCCACCGCTACCATGTCTACACGCACCGCCACCATGTCTACACCCACCGCTACCATGTCTACACCCACCGCCACCATGTCTACACGCACCGCCACCATGTCTACACCCACTGCCACCATGTCTACACCCACTGCCACAGTGTCTACACCATTGCCACCATGTCTACACCCACCGCCACCATGTCTACACCCACCGCCACCATGTCTACATCACTGCCACCATGTCTACACCCACCGCCACCATGTCTACACGCACCGCCACCATGTCTACACCCACCGCCACTGTCTACACCCACTGCCAGTGTCTACACCATTGCCACCATGTCTACACCCACTGCCACAGTGTCTACACCATTGCCACCGTGTCTACACCCACTGCCACCGTGTCTACACCCACCGCCACCATCTACACCCACCGCCACCATGTCTACACCCACCGCCACTGTCTACACCCACCACCACCATCTACACCCACCGCCACCATGTCTACACGCACCGCCACCATGTCTACACCCACCGCCACTGTCTACACCCACTGCCAGTGTCTACACCATTGCCACCATGTCTACACCCACTGCCACAGTGTCTACACCATTGCCACCGTGTCTACACCCACTGCCACCGTGTCTACACCCACCGCCACCATCTACACCCACCGCCACCATGTCTACACCCACCGCCACTGTCTACACCCACCACCACCATCTACACCCACCGCCACCATGTCTACACGCACCGCCACCATGTCTACACCCACCGCCACTGTCTACACCCACTGCCACAGTGTCTACACCATTGCCACCATGTCTACACCCACCGCCACCATGTCTACATGCACCGCCACCATGTCTACACCCACCGCCACTGTCTACACCCACTGCCAGTGTCTACACCATTGCCACCATGTCTACACCCACTGCCACAGTGTCTACACCATTGCCACCGTGTCTACACCCACTGCCGCCGTGCGGTGCCGCCACCGTGTCTACACCTACTGCTACCCGCATCGAGGGCTCCCTTCAGTGCCTCTTTCTTGCCTCACCTTTCCACACTGAAGGAGCCCCGGCCAGGGGAGAGCGGCAGAAAGACAAGCCGTCCAGCGGGCGGAGGGTGTGTGTGCCGGAGCTCAGCGGCCGTGTTGTCTGTCTCTGTCATCCCAGAGGGCCTGACAGGTGGACACGGCCTGGGTCCTCAGTCAGCTTTGTTAAATAATGGCTGCTAAACAGAGCAAATACTCATTCACACAAATGCGTAACCACTGCATAAAACCGTGTGTAAATATCAATAAAACCTTGAAGGAGAAATAATCTTTGGGTTATAGTGGGAGACACAAGGGCTCAGGTTTGAGGGTTTATTACGATGTTGGATCCCTCAAGCGAACATTTTACAGAAGGAGCAGCTCTCGGTGGCTATCGATGGAATCTATTCAAGGGCAGTGTGGGGCTTTTGCCACATTCACCGCTGGGTCTCCAGACGGTCCCCTGGTTCGGATCCAGGATTCCACAGCTCCAGGGCTGTCTGTGCTCGCTTGGAGGTTGTGGCAGGCTCTGCTGTGGGAGCTGCAATGTCAGAATAGGGCCTTGACCGTAAATTCCCATCCCAAACCATGTCGACCAGGCACCCCTCTCCTTTTAAAAGACTTGAAGTCTGGTTAATTGCTCACTTCAGGGGTGTCTTCTAAAAGCAACGGAATGTTTGGCAAATGAGGGTCGAAAATAAGTTAACTTTATTATGACAAAAAAAGGTCCTTTGATAGAATGGACTTTATAATTAGCAATCAAGGCATCACACAAACCCACTCAACAGGTGACTCTATTTAAATACATGGGGTTCTATTTCACTATTAGCTCACATTGACATAGTCATTGGAATTAATCAAATAATGGCCCATATAAACTCAATTAAGGTTTGGTATTAGTGAGGCTAGGCTAGGCTTAGGTTATGCCAATGATTCCTAAATTTTATTGACTTTACACAGCGGAAGTTTATATCTCACATACACAAAGACACCTGCAGACCTAGCTGTCCTCCAGGACGGCTGCCGTCCACGACACCTGCAGACCCAGCCGCCCTCCAGGACGGCCCTCATCCACGACACCTGCAGACCCAGCCGCCCTCCAGGACGGCCGCCACCCACGACACCTGCAGACCCAGCCGCCCTCCAGGACGGCCGCCACCCACGACACCTGCAGACCCAGCCGCCCTCCAGGACGGCCGCCACCCACGACACCTGCAGACCCAGCCGCCCTCCAGGACGGCCGCCACCCACGACACCTGCAGACCCAGTCGCCCTCCAGGACGGCCGCCGTCCATGACACCTGCAGACCCAGCCGCCCTCCAGGATGGCCACTGTCCGCTTGGTAACTCGGGGGTCTAGGCTGCTTCTTTCCTCTCTCTTTGTGTTTCAAGAAGATGAGAGAGGCCGGGCGCGGTGGCTCAAGCCTGTAATCCCAGCACTTTGGGAGGCCGAGACGGGCGGATCACGAGGTCAGGAGATCGAGACCATCCTGGTGAACACGGTGAAACCCCGTCTCTACTAAAAAAAAAATACAAAAAACTAGCCGGGCGAGGTGGCGGGCGCCTGTAGTCCCAGCTACACAGGAGGCTGAGGCAGGAGAATGGCGTAAACCTGGGAGGCGGAGCTTGCAGTGAGCTGAGATCCGGCCACTGCGCTCCAGCCCCGGCGACAGAGCGAGACTCCGTCTCAAAAAAAAAAAAAAAAAAAAAAGAAGATGAGAGAGAGACCGTGATGCTCCATGGTAAGGCCCAGCTGGGCCTCCGACTGTAGTTGATAAGCCCAGCAGAGCATTGGGTTTCCTGTCCAACAACACAGACCAGCAAGCCTCGGCATCCACAGGAACCTTGGTGTGGACCTGTCTGCTCTCAACTCTGTGGCTCAACTAATATTTGAGAAAGACTGTTCAGTGGCTATTTATTCATCTCTCTAGATTCTCCAAATATGTCCTCTTGCAGCTCATCAGGTCACTAGAAAGCTACTTTCTTTGACTTCTAAGTGCCTACATAAGTTTTATGCAAGAATTATGATTTAATGTTATATTTTTACTACATTCATTCAACAAATATCCATTGAGCATTAACCATGTTCTAGGGTCATTTGAGATTAAAAACATCCTCCCCTAACTTGTCCAATATTCCTTTGGAAAAGAATTCCCTAAAAAAATTCTTGTATTGCCTTGTGGGCTAAAGTACTGTCTTTCCTGAAAGTCTGACGCACTTCCTTTTATTAGATAAAGTGACTTGTGTAAGATTCATATTTCCATATTTCCCTTTTCAACTTGGCTATCAGGAAGCTCAGTGTGGAGCTTTATGTTCAGCTGTTCTCACCTTAGATGTGTCAACAAATCCACTAAAAAAAGTTTCTTTTAAAAGGAAAGAGGCCGGGCGCGGTGGCTCAAGCCTGTAATCCCAGCACTTTGGGAGGCCGAGACGGGCGGATCACGAGGTCAGGAGATCGAGACCATCCTGGCTAACACGGTGAAACCCCGTCTCTACTAAAAAATACAAAAAACTAGCCGAGCGAGGTGGCGGGCGCCTGTAGTCCCAGCTATTCGGGAGGCTGAGGCAGGAGAATGGCATAAACCCGGGAGGTGGGGCTTGCGGTGAGCTGAGATCCGGCCACTGCACTCCAGCCTGGGCAACACAGCGAGACTCCGTCTCAAAAAAAAAAAAAATAATAAATAAATAAATAAAAGGAAAGAGACATTATTCCAGCAAGCAGTTTGCAAAACTGGGAGATGCTGCCTTTGGAACAAAACAAAGGTGCGTTCCAGAGAAGAAAGATGGGACTGTCTTCTACAAGGGAAATTCCTGCCCAGGTTCTCATTCTGGTCTTTATGCAGATAAAGGAGGCAGACTTGCTTAGTTCTGTTTGGTAGAGCCTGGTAGCAGTCTGTTGGTTTGGTCTAGAGGGCAAATTGGGATTTTCTGGTCTCGGTTGATTCTGGCGGCATGAACAGACAGCTGTGAAAGTTCCAAGGCTTCCGGGAACGCAGAGCTGGCATGTGACCTCTAGTCAGCAGGGGGCTGCGTGCCTCCATTTTGAATTCAGGCCCAGTGAACCACTTGGGATGCACCTGGCAGGATGGACTCTTTCAGGTTCAGATACCTGATACCACCATTCTTCCTTCAGTTCTTACTTTGTTCCCTCCAAAAATTATTCCGTTGTGTACTGGTCATTTATGTGGCTTCAAATCCTTTGCAAGTAGATTGTTCAGACATGATCTGATAATGCTGTTTTGGAAATGAATGAATGTCCACTTGTCGATGGATTGATACATGAACAGAAGAAGAGTATATCAAAAAGAGCAAAGTGTAACTCCAAGGTCACTAAAAGAATAAATTATAGAGATTTCCTATTGGGTCATCACCTTTTCCTCTCATCTCTCAATATTTTATTTCCCGGTTCTTCTTATCACAGCTCTAAGGGACAACTTTCTAATTTAGAAAACTAATGACCAATTCCTTCATGTAGAACACAAATTTGAGAAGGCTGGTGCTTGGGCAGTTCTGTGGGGCTGCGTTTTGTTGAGGGAGCTCTGGATGTGTGCTCAGTCCCGGTACTTCACAGCGGGCCGTGGGGGGGGCGTGTCGCACATACAGATATTTTGCTCCGATGTGCCTGGATAAGCACTGAGAGTGGGTTTTGGGGACCGACTGGGGAGAGATGCATATGGGGTCCAAGTCGACCATCTGTGGGGCACTCTGGTCATGCCCAGCATCCATTTGTGCAGCACAAACGTTTTCTCTGGGACTGTCCACCCCCCCCCAAGTTCTTGTGGCATCATGTAGATGGCCACAATTTCGAGACGTAGGAGTGAAATGGACCGAGGCTGACCCGGCGAAGTTTGTGGCTGGGTTCAGCAGTGAGTCAGGGAGAAGCATGGTTTCTCCGTCACGACCAGGAGAGGAGTGCTCATTTGCTGGGAGGTGAAGGTGACTGTGCACCTGTCACTGGCAGGAGCACCAGAGAAGCCCTGCTCCATCCCTGCTGACGTCCAGGCCTGGGCCTCCAGCAGGTGCAGTGAGCTCGGACCCCAGGAGTGCCGTTTCCAATCCTGACAGACAGCTGCTTAATATGGGACATTGCTTTATTTTACAAGTTCAAAAGGTCATCCTAGCAGCATGGAGCACCTCCCAGGTGCTAAACCCTGTATCATGGTTGAATGTGCCCATGTCAATGAATTCTAACATCTGCCTCCCCTGAATCCAGCGTTCTTTGAATCTAGTTCTGCATTTACCCCCGGCTCATGCTGGTGCATGCATTTTGGTCCTGAAGCTCCTTGGCTGACTGTCTCTTCCTCCGTTTTTAGCCTCAGCCCTTCTCCAGCTTGATGATGCTGACCTGCAGGAGCTGAGCTGGAGGTGGGTGGCAGGTGTGTCTGGGTCGCCTTGCAGAGGTCTCTGCAGCATCTTCAAGCACAGACACAGCGTTTGCCCTGAACAGAGAGAAATGTGACACCTCTTCCGGCCCAGCAGATTTAGAGGAATCTGGGATTCAAGATTTTTGAGTGCATTCATTCAGATGGCCCCATTCCAAGCCTCAGGGCCTCTCTTCTTCCCAGTCAGAGTCCAGAGCTTGGAACAGCACCTTCCGAGGCCGGGCACCCGGACCTGGAACAGCACCTTCTGAAGCTGAGCACCTGGGCTAAGCACCCAGCCCTGCAACAGCACCTTCCAAGGTTGAGTACCCAGCCCCAGAACAGCACCTTCTGAAGCTGAGCCACCCAGCCCTGGAACAGCACCTTCCATGGCCAAGCACCCAGCCCTGGAACAGCACCTTCCATGGCCAAGCACCCAGCCTCCTCTGCAGCTCTGCCTTCTATGCAGTTAAGTCCTGCCCTGACCCGGTTTTTCGGTTCTCCTCTGGTCACAGGAGATGAGTGTCTTATGTGGCACCGAGGAGGCCCGTTAATGTACCACCCTTTTGTTTCAGGTGGTGATCTTTCCGTTCTCTTGCCCTCAACACGAGCGACCTGATTCCATAGTCCATGTATCTGCGACTTTCCCAAACTCTCCAGCACCCGAGATCCTGCCGCTGCCAGTGCATTTCCCTCCAAGGAGCTCCCGTCCCGGCTGCCATTGCTGCAGCCTGGAGATTCGTTCCTGACCCCAGCTGTCCCCTGGAAACAGACACCAAAGCAGAGATCTGCGCTGAGTTTACCAGCAGGCCTGTGAGGGTGGAGGGATGGCAGAGAAGCAGCTTTGTGGCTGGGCTACCACAGAGGACTCCGCTGGTCCTCGGAGAAACACAGGAGCTGGTTTGCTTCCAGTGGCCCCGGATGGAAGCATAGTCTCCATTGTAAAGCAGGGGTGTGGATGGCGCCCACAGCACCCACTGCAGACGCCACCCAGAGCCAGTGCTAGATGCAGAGGCTCTGGGTTGGAACCAGGGGTGCCACCTTAACCTCCTGTTCGGCCCTGGTGAGCACCAGGCATGCAGGGGCTGAGGACAAGAAAGGCCTCTGTGGCTGCAGGCTCCCAGCAATCAGGGAAGAAAGGCCATTAATTCTTTCAACACATGGAACTGCTTTTTAGGAAGTGTAGATAAGCAGTGGAAAAAAATAGGCTTCTTATCTTCATGAAGTTCCTGTTCATCTCTATGCAGTGTGTGTTTGTGTATGTATGTTCATGTAGGTGTGTGTATGTATGTTTAGTGTGTGTGTTTGTATGTATATGCGTGTGTATGCGTAGTATATGTGTGTGGTGTGTATATGCGTAGTATATGTGTGTCTGTTGTGTATATATGAATATATGTGTGCGTGTGTATATATGGTGTATGTATGTAGGATGTGTGTATATGTGTGTATATGTATGTGTGTATGCACGTGTGTAGTATCTGTGTGGCGTGCCTGTGTGTGGTGTATATGTGTATGTATATGTATATGTAGGGTATGTGTGGTATATGTGTGTATATATGTATAGGGTGTGTGTGTGGCGCTGGGTGCAATGAAGTTTTGCAACATAGAGGAGGGAGTGTAGAGTCTCAGTTCATACACACACCTACATGAACACACACACACACACACACTCCTCACAGAGGAGGTCAGGGAGGAGGAGACTTCAAGACAGAAGAAAGGGAGGCAAGGGTGGTACCTGCCCATGCTAGAGTCTGCAGGTGGACTGCGGGGTGACCTGTCAATGCCGGGGTCTGCAGGGGGACCAGGTGGGGGGAACCTGCCCATGCCGGGGTCTGCAGGGAGACTGGGCGGGGGGACCTGCCCATGCTGGAGTCTGCAGGGGGACTGCGGGGCGACCTGTCAATGCCGGGATCTGCAGAAGGACTGGGGGCGGGGAAGATCTGCCCATGCCGGGGTCTGCAGGGGGACTGGGGGGGACCTGCCCATGCCGGGGTCTGCAGGGGGACAGGGGGACGGGGGAACCTGCGCATGCCGGGGTCTTGGGTGGGGGGCTGTGCGTGTGTGTGTGTGTGTGTGTGTGTCCCCGTACCCCGCCTCCCGCGTGCGTCTGCAGCAGGTGCCTTCCGACCGCATCTCAGGAGCTGGGGCTGGGCGGGGGATTCCTCCCCTCTCCCCTGCCAGATAGTTGTGCGTGAACTTCTCTTTGCAAAGTTCGTCCGCGAGTGAATCGCGCAGCCTCGCTCAGAGGGCCCGGGCCGCGCAGGCGACCTCCCTCCGTGTCTTCCGCCAGGCAGCCCGCGGGGGTCCCTTCCGCTCAGCGGCCAATCCGCGGGGTGGTGGCGGGGGCGGGGGCCGAGCCCTCGGGGGAAGCCGATCCCTGCGCCCCCAGGGTCTCCGCAGCCCGCCGGCGCCGTCCCTGCCAACCCCGCCCCTGCAGGGCCCTGGCCGGTTGGGAGCAGGGGCCGGGCCGCGGGCGGAGCCTCTCGGTCCCCGCCCTCGCCCTCGGCCAACTGGCGGTCGTGCGGGCGGGCGGCGGGGCGGGCGGACCCTCGGCCGCGCTACGGGCTCCGGCGCCGCCGCTCCTCCTGCTCGGCCCGCGCTGCCCGGCTCTGCGCGCGCTTCGGGGCGAGGCTCGGCCGGCGCGGACGCGCAGCATGGCGGTGGAGGACGAGGGGCTCCGGGTCTTCCAGAGCGTGAAGATCAAGATCGGTGAGTGTCCGCCGGCAGCGACGCGTCCGACCCCCGCCCGACCCGGTCCTCTCCCGCGCCCGCCTCCCCTCCCCAGATCCTTGCTGGGGACCCCGGCGGAGACGCCCTCCGGGCGCGGCGCGCTCCCCGGAGAACGGCTGGTCCGGCGCCGCGGCCCCTCCCCAGCTTCCCGCGTCCCCGGGGTTCGGGCTGGGTCGAGCTGGCTCCGGGGGAACGCGGCTCCCTGCGTCTCCTCTGCGCCCGGAGCGGCCCCGGTCCCTGGCAGCGGCGGAGGAGGTGGGGTCCCTGCGCCGAGGGACGTCTGTCCGCGTGTGCGCCCCCGCGTGTGCGCCCGAGCGTGTGCCCCGCGTGTTTGCAGGAGTACGCGCGCCTGGGGCTGTCTGGGCGTCTTCACTTCAGGTGTCAAATCCACTGACGTCGGGGTCTCGCCATCTCTCTTTCCCCGCTGCGCCCAGAAACTTCCTTTCCGGGGAATGTGGAGGCTCCTTCACGCCTCTCCCCAGGGGCGTGAGGCCCGGGCGCGCTGCTGCTGCTGTGCGCGCGCGTCTGTGCCTGTGCGCGCGCGTTTGTGTGTGCCTGTGTGGGTGCGTGTGTTTGTGTGTCCATGTGTGGGTGCGTGTGTATGCGCATGCGTTTGTGGGTGCATGTGTGGGTGTGTATTTGTGTGTAGATGCATGTGTGCACGCGTGTGTATTTGTGTGTGTGCATGTGTGCGCACGTGTGTGCTGGTGGGGCGTTCTGGCTGAGGGCTCCTGCGGGGCGGGGAGACCCCGGACCCACCGGCACCAAGTCCCCTTGCACGGAGAAGTGGCGGGCGACCTGGTGGCCGCCAGGGCCTGCGAGGCTGCGGTTTTTCTCTGGGCTTCGGCAGCTTCTGAAGTGGGCTCCGGGAGGCGTTTCCGGAGAGGAGGCTGTGTCTGGACTTCTGGTTTATCTGGAGGGATCTGCTTTTCCCTGGTTGTTTTATTTTGGGAGAGTGATGTGGAAATCCTCCCCCTCCCCCAGAGCAAGAGCGTTTCCTGGAGTGACTGTTCCATGTTCATGCCATGACCCCAGAGCAAGAGCGTTTCCTGGGGTGACTGTTCCATGTTCATGAGCGTTTCCCGGGGTGACTGTTCCATGTTCATGAGCGTTTCCCGGGGTGACTGTTCCATGTTCATGAGCGTTTCCCGGGGTGACTGTTCCATGTTCATGAGCGTTTCCCGGGGTGACTGTTCCATGTTCATGAGCGTTTCCCGGGGTGACTGTTCCATGTTCATGAGCGTTTCCCGGGGTGACTGTTCCATGTTCATGAGCGTTTCCCGGGGTGACTGTTCCATGTTCATGAGCGTTTCCCGGGGTGACTGTTCCATGTTCATGAGCGTTTCCCGGGGTGACTGTTCCATGTTCATGAGCGTTTCCCGGGGTGACTGTTCCATGTTCATGAGCGTTTCCCGGGGTGACTGTTCCATGTTCATGAGCGTTTCCCGGGGTGACTGTTCCATGTTCATGAGCGTTTCCCGGGGTGACTGTTCCATGTTCATGAGCGTTTCCCGGGGTGACTGTTCCATGTTCATGAGCGTTTCCCGGGGTGACTGTTCCATGTTCATGAGCGTTTCCCGGGGTGACTGTTCCATGTTCACGCCGTGAGTGTGCTGGACCACAGCGGTGCAGGCTGGAGGGGCTTCCAGGGCCTGCAGGGTCCGGGTCCCCACGGTCCTTCTCCCCCACTGAGCCGCACTCCGCAGCCGGCCTCTTCCCGTGTGAAGAGGCCTCCGGAACGGGCTGAGTGTCAGTTGTTGATGACATTTGATGCTGCCGGAGGCATTCCAGCTCCTCTAAAGCAGCGGGCTGTTTCCTGTCGGCTTTATTTTGGTTTGCGGATCATCGCTGAGACACTGTCTTGATATTTGGCCCAGAAGCTCTGCAGCTAGGATGTGGCAGCACTTCCGCTTTGAGTGGCCCAGAGAGGAGGGATTTCTTTTGTTAAAATGTGGTTTAAATCTGCTGTCACTTTCACACAAGAAAGCCAGGGTTGGCGCTCCCTGAAGTGTCTGAGGTCGCCTTGCCGTGGGTGGGGAGAGGTCACGGCCCGTGGGGGTCAGTTTGCTGCTCTTTCCTTCGGCCAAGGCTGCTTGGCTCAGCGAGCGAGTCCGAGAGGTGCGAGAAGCACTGGGCTTCCTCAGTCACGGGGGCAGGGGGGCTGCAGGTGGGTGCCCCTGTGGGGCAGTGCCAGGTCTCCAAGCAGCAGGCAGAAGTGGCCTGGGGCTTTGCAGCTCGGGGGTGGGGAGCCCACAGCCGGCACAGCATGCTCACTGTTTACTCCGGGAAGGGCTATGCTTCAGTCCACGGCAGGACCTTACAGAAGGCATGGGAAGTAAAACAGGAGGGCAAGGGAAGACCAGAGTTGCAGACGAGACACTCAGACCCTGAGTGTCCCAGAGGGCAGCTTCCCCGGCCTGCGGGCACTCGGCCCCACTTCCGACAGGCGTGGGGTCAGGCACCCCGGAGGATCCCTCAGAGAGAAGGAGGTTTGGAGATGCTCCTGCTTGGTCAGGCTCTGTGCTCCACTTTAAACAAGTCAGTGAAACCCTGGCTCAGCTGAGGCTTAGGCTGCTAATCCTGCGTGGGGCCTGGATATTATCTGAACCTTTGACCCTCCCAGGGGCAGCAGCAGTGAGGACGGGTAGAGAGGCCCAAATACCAGCTGCCGGACTCTCTGGATGTGGCTCCAGAGAGAAGTCCCCGTTTCCTCTCCCCTCCAGAGGTCACCTGCAGGGCCAGCTGCCTGAGGGGTATCTGTGCCCCAAGTAGCTGGGGAGACAGGGCACCTCATGCATTTGAGCGGAGATGCAGTCTGCGCTGGAGACCCTGAGGGTGACCTGTGGGTGTGCTGGTTTGGGGTTAGTCTCATATCACCGTGCTGCTGGCCTGATATCCCCGGGCTCCGGGGAAAAGCCCATCTGTAGAAGCAAAGTGGAGGATGACCCTGCGCGGCGCCGGTGCCGGGGGGCCACTGAGCTCCTCAGTCTCTTTCTTTAATCCACATTCATGGCCGACCTTGGCTCTGACTTGCCCTGCCTGAGCCCCTGGTCTTGAAGGTGCAGGCAAGACGGTGCCCCTGTGGTTGATTTGAGGGCCCTTCGCGGTCATTCACCTCTGAGCCTTGTCTCCGGGCACGCGGGATTTGCGCCTGAGTTTGCCAGTGACTCGCTGCATGACCCAGGGCTCATGTCTTCCCCTTCATAACCTCATTTTTCCGTTTGCAAAAGGCAAGCAATTATTGTCTACTATATCCGGTGGGAACGTACAAGGCAGTGTTGTTCAGGCTTAACACCCTGCCCCCTCACTCCCCGAACAAGAATTGTCCCTAAAGTTATACCATAAACAATTCTGCTACTACTCTTACTAAGAAAAAAAGGCAGCACATTTTTTGGGGCGATTGGGAGCTTTTTTTTTAAGGTATGGGGCATTGGCCTTTTAAATTCTTAAATAGCTTTGAAATGTGTGGTGGTATGTGGCCTCATTCAGACGCTGAAATTGGGAAAAATGGAAAGAATCTCTTCCTCCTCCCCCTGCCTCTTTCTTTGTCCTTCCACCTCTTGCACGGAGGTAATAAGAGGGAGAGCCACGTCAAAGTGAGGTGTTACGATGGTAACATTTGGAGTCTTTGTCTTGAAGAATCTGGCTTTCTGCCTTTCAGTTTTGTAGAATCATCTGGGATATGTCCTCCTGCACATGTAAACATCTTAAACCCTGTGTCTTTGGAAACAGTCATTAACCTTTCACAGCGGAGTCTGTGCATCATGCATGACTGCGCCACACTTCCTATGTGATCGCTGCTTTGAGGAAGCCGGTGCTTCTGACTTTCCATGAGTCAGGGACCCACAGGGAGGGCACTTCCGCCACGGCCATGGCGTTGTTTTGGGGCCCCCGCCCCCAAGGCGTGCAGTGCCTCCTCCCCTCCCAGTAATGTTTTCGGTTTCCACAATACTTACTGCTTGTTTTTAAATGCGGCACCTTATCTTGATAAATGTGTTCAATAAAGAGCAATACACAAGGTGTTTCTCTCAATCTATAAACAACAAAAAAAAGCCAGCCCTGTGGTCCAGGATGGGAAAGGCTCTTGCACCGTTGTGATCCTGCCGTCCTGGAGGCAGTCAGCGTCCTGTGAATGCTGTCCGTGGGAGGCCGGGCCTGCCGTGTGCTCCGCGGTGGGGCTTCCTGTGTCTCTGGTCGCTCCCTTCTTTCTCCTTTGGGCTCTCGTTCCCTTCCCATGAGGCTGGAGCTTGTGCATGAAGAAGGCCCACGGCAAGTCTGGCCCAACATTGAACCGCTGGTGCCTGCAGGCCTGTGGGGCTCTGCGGGCCGGGGGCCGCCGGCCTCCAACCCCAGCTATCCCTCTCCTGATCACAAACAGAATCCCACCTGAAGCAGGAGGAGGTGGCACCGGGTGAGAATAGGGAGAATGACAAGTGGGGTGCCAGAGGGTGCCCTGGACTGTGCCTCCCTGGCCCCAGCTCCTGGGCTAGGTCAGGGCTCCGGGCCCAGCTCTGCGAGATGTGGCCGCTGACACTCTCAGCCTGACGGACTCCGCCACGGGAGGTGGAGGCCGCTGGTCACAGGGCTGTGGCAGGCATCAAATTAGGTGATGGTCTGTTTAATAAGTGACAGTAGCAACAGTGTCTTCACAGGGCTAGGGCTCACTCAGGTAAGAGAAGTGTTTTGTGAATGTGAGAAAGGGATACCGGCCGTGCTGTGCCACTTCCCTGTGTCTATGTGACAGTGTAAGGAGGGGCCGCGTGGCCACACGTGGGCCTTGGCATCAGAGATCTTAGATTCCCCTAACGCTAAAATTAACTTGGATATTTTATTAACCGAGCTCAGCTGAGCTGCCTGTGCTATTTTTAACCCCTGAGAACGAAGGTGCAGGGCTTGGCTGCACCTGGGAAACAGCAGGGGCTCTGGCAGGGGCAGGTTCAGCCTGGGGCCCCGGGCTTTGCCTGGAAAGGGGAGTGGATTTCCTGTGTGTGTGTGTGTGAGTGTGGAGGTGGGATGCAGATGCTAAGGGGGTCGTCTCCATGTATTAGCTTCTTTTATCGAAATTCTCGAAACTCCACCACACTGAGGTGGAGAAAGGGAGACCCACAGACTTAGCTGGGCCCAAGCGGCCCAGCTCCACGGGCTCCTGGGATCCGAGTTCTTCTTCTCCTCACCACTTAGTACTGTCCATTACTTTTTTTTTCTTTGAGACTGGGCCTCACTTTGTTGCCCAGGCTGGTCTCCAACTCCAGGACTCAAGAGATCTTCCTGCTTCCACTTCCTGAGTAGCTGGGACACAGGTGCCGCTCACCACTGTGGCTCAGTTCAGAGAGCCGTTTCTTCTCTGCGATCTTGGATTTGAATGGGGCGAATCACGGAGGGCTGGAGACGAGAGAGACTTGTTGGTGACTTTAGGGACACGAGGCAGTCAGTGTTCAGGCAGGGAAGGAAGGAAGGGGCTGCTGCTCTGTGTGGGTGGACAGTGGCCTGGGAGGCCCAAGACACAGGGTGTGCTGGGAGACTGCTTGGAGATGCCGAGGTGATCCTTTGAGCAGGGCCACAGCCACCCATCCAGCCTTCAGGCATCTTAGCAAATGGTGCCCGTCAGGTTGACTCAGCCGGGGTGCTGGACTGGTGGGCAGAGTGTGGGCCTGGAGGCAGCCCTGGGGGCGTCATCCCTGGAAGGGAATCTAGCATTGGTGGAAAACACTTTGATTTGCTTCTTTGGAGCTAATGGAAGCACATGAGGCATTTGGAACTGATGAGCAGGTGAACCCCACAGGCACAGAGTGGATTAAGAGCGTCTACCTGAGGCTGTGTCTCCCTGTGTTTGCAGGTGGTGCGTCATGTTTGAAAAGTAACGTGCGTGTGTTTAGAAAGGAGATGGACGTATTGGCTGGAAACAGCCACAGGCGAAGTGGTGGCTGCTAAGGTCTCAAAAGTGAAGGCTGCTGAGTGATGGTGGGAGGGGCTGGGTGAGGAGGAGAGCTCCTGGGGGCCCTCGGAGGAGAGGCGGACGTAGTGAACCCCCTTGGAATCAGACACCCGAGACTGCGTGCTGGCCACATTTCTTGACAATTCTTTGATTTTGGATGACCCCTAACCTCTCTCTGCCTTGGTTTCTTGGTTTGTGAAAGTAGCAACCAAGGCCTTTTTTTGCAGAGATTAATGGGAATCAGATGCACACAGGCACTTCCCTGCTCAGATCTTCATAGATGGGAGGTATTATGCCAGCAGAATTTGAAGCTATCTGCTTGTCTGTAATGAATTGGCCTTCTGTGTAAGCAAATCTATAAATTGAAAAGAGCTACACTTGGCCGGGCGCGGTGGCTCAAGCCTGTAATCCCAGCACTTTGGGAGGCCGAGACGGGCGGATCACGAGGTCAGGAGATCGAGACCATCCTGGCTAACACAGTGAAACCCCGTCTCTACTAAAAAAATACAAAAAACTAGCCGGGCGAGGTGGCGGGCGCCTGTAGTCCCAGCTACTCGGGAAGGCTGAGGCAGGAGAATGGCGTAGACCCGGGAGGCGGAGCTTGCAGTGAGCTGAGATCCGGCCACTGCACTCCAGCCTGGGCGACAGAGCGAGACTCCGTCTCCAAAAAAAAAAAAAAAAAAAAAAGAAAAGAGCTACACTTTAATACGTAGGAGGGTGTTGAGATCCGGGAGAGCTCACACTCTGGAGAGGTGGCTTCGGTTTTGGCTGTCATCTGGGAGGGGTGTCTGGGAGGGTAGCTTTGAACTTGCCCTGAAGAGAGAGTGAGGTCTCAGGAAGGGAGGGAATCACGTTGGGTTGAGCTGGTGCTAGGAGATGCACAGCCTGGCCTCTGAGGGGCACAGATCATTTGGCTGGAGGGGCCAGTGGGATGTGTGGATGGGCCTCTGGCCAATGGGTTGACAGAAGGGGCACACTAGGTCCCGTGGGGATGTGGTGTCACGCCCCGCAGGTGCTGGTACCTCTGGAGGCTGCCAGGTTGGACAGCAGTTGTGGAACTGTGGTGGGGGGTGGGGGAGGCAGCTCAGTGAGCATGTCTCGTCTTACGCAGCTGCAGGTCAGAACAGGGGTCTGTGCTCACGCAGGAAAGGAGCTGCTGTGCAACCAGAGCTTCTAGGTTTGAACCGTAAGTAAAGGCGATGAACAGACACGTCTACTGCAGCAGCACCTGTGGCCAGTGGCTGAGTGAGCAAATAGCAAACAGTAGAAGCAACGTTGAGGAGTCCGGGTGTCCCCACCAATCTCCTGTCGAACTGTCATCCCCGTTGCTGGAAGTGGGGCCTGGATCTGGGGGTGGATTGATATGAACCGCTCAGCGCCATCCCCTTGGTGCTGTTCTTGCGATAGTGAGTTCTTGCGAGATCCGGTGATTTAAAGTGTGCGGCGTACCTCGCACCTCACCCTCCTGCCCCCTCTCGCCATGTGAGACACCTGCTTCCCCTTCACGTTCTGTCATGACTGGAAGCTTCCCAAGGCCTCCCCAGAAGCAGATGCCTCCATACGTCGTGTACAGCCTACAGCACCGTGACCAATAAACCTCGCTTGTTTCGAGTTACCCAGTCTCAGGTGTTTCTTTATAGCAATGCAAGAACAGCCCAATGAGTAACAGCCAACTGAAACGGGGATTATGTCACGTGCATCCTCACGTGGGCTCTGTGACTTTCAAGGAAAT
The DNA here is from genome assembly GCF_049350105.2 of Macaca mulatta. Lineage (NCBI taxonomy): Eukaryota > Metazoa > Chordata > Mammalia > Primates > Cercopithecidae > Macaca > Macaca mulatta. Next base: position 108,248,789 of record NC_133422.1, on the reverse strand, counting down.
ATTAAGCCCAGGCCAAACCACATGACTTGCAGGAGGTTCCACGGGATAGGATTAGAAAGAAGCAAAGTGAGAGCGCCTTTGACACCACCCCCTGGAAGAACGGTAAACACAGGTCAGACGAGTGTGCGCAGATCAGGGATAAGACCCACACAGCCTGCTAACTGGATTACCTGGGGGATGGCAGGAGTGCCACGGTAGGAAGAGAGACAGGATATACAAGGCCTTCCGTAGCAGCAAGTGTATGTCGATTATACATCAATGTGCAGCTGTGTATGCGGTGGATGAATGAGAGAAGAACAAAGGCGGAGCTTAGAAATCATCCCTTCACAAACTGCAAGGACAGCGTTGGCTGTGGAGGACACCAAGGCCGAGAAAGAAAATGACTTGCCTTCATTCAAGACGGTGTGCTGTGTAGGAAAAGTGTGTTGACAGGTGAGGGACTGGTTGCGTCAGGCCGCAGCGGGCGTCCAGCAGTGACAGGCGGAATGCGGTTGTGGCTGGCCCGGGACAGGCCCCTGGCGGGTTTTGGGGCTCCAGCCTTTGTGTCTGGGAGGCTCCGGCACAGGTGAAGGGGAACTCGGGATTACGTCACCTGCGACAGATGGCTCAGGGTTTCTCTGGGTGTGAGGCGGAGTCCAAAGGGAAGAGTTACAAACGTTCGAGCTTTTCTGTAGATGTGAGTTTCAGAGTCACCGAGGTGTCTGGGAACCCCCTCCTCGGGCCTGGGTCCCCAGAAGTGAGTTTCCCTACGGGTTATTGGTCAAACGGCATCAGAGTGTTGGGAGATTTTGTTTTTTGTGGGTGTTTTATCAAAAATAGTGTTTCCTTGTTCTATGAGTGTCTGGAAATATTGGGTTGTTTCTGCACACAGGGCTGGAATCCCCAGGCTGTTGCTCTCGCCACCCTGAAATTTGGCGTTCTTAGTTTTCGTTTTCAGATAAGCTCGAATCCCACATTTGGAACAATCGCTCACATTTAAGGCTCAGTTGTGTTTCTTCCGGGGACAGTCAGTGTCCTGCTGCTATCGGAACGCAGCTGGTAACGGCTGCAGCGCTAACCTGCGTGTCCCGGGTCCGGAGAGATGCCGTGCCCGGCTCCTGGGGGCTAGGCCAGGGGGGCTGGGCCAGGAGACGGGAGCCGCCCTGGGGACAGAAACCAGCGCCTTGATGCGGAATTGATTAAGGAACAACTCCTACACCTATTCTTTCCTCTTTACATTGTTTCTGTTATGTTACCCGAATAGTTTCCAGCCTGTAAAGACTCGTCTCTCTTGGCCCTGACTGCCCATAGGATAGAATTCCAGAGGTTGGTAAGAGGTCTGAGTCTTTCCTAGACATTATGGGGATCCTTTTCCTGGCCACCAACCGGACAGATGTCTGCTCAGGACCTGCATGGGGGCCGTGGCTCCTGGCCCCGCGTGGCCCACCCCGTGGGTGCCTCCCTCGCCCCAGGATGGGCCGGAGTCCTCAGCCCCTTGCTGAGAGCCACCCTCCCTGCTGGGTGCTCATGGCGTGCCCAGGGTAGGACGGAGGATTCTCTGGGATGCCTGACAAAGCTTGGGGTGATTGTTATTGTGTCTTCCTGGAGCGTGGTTTTTGGACTTCATCGTCTCCAAGCTGCAGCCCAGGTCTGAACTGGGCGTGATCGACCCGGGCCGCTTGTTCCTGTGGAGTTGGAGCCTGTTCCCATTTCTGCGTTAGGTTTCATTCCTGGCCTTTTCCCTGCTTCGAGGAGCTGCACAGAGTAGCCGAGGGCCCTTGCGTGCACCCCTAAATCTTCTCTCTAGCCGCGTTCCTTCTGAAGGAAAAGGCTTCACTCTTCTTTCAGTTCTTTCTTGTTTTGGTTCTAAACCCTCGAGGTGCTGGAGCAGCTAGTTTGCCTTGATCTTGTCAGCTCCCGAGGACCAGCCTCAGCCCATGGCCCCTGCTGGGGCGGCCACCTCGGCGTCTGGTGGTGACCGCGCAGGACACACGTTTCCTGCCCCCCTTCTCTGAGGCTCCAGGATCAAAGTGCTGTTCCCAAGGCCACGCCGGCGGCAGGAGCACCTCCACGTCGGACGCGCACCGAAGCTGCATCCAGGGCGTGGGGACCCGGGAAGGTTGTCCTGTGGTGGACTCTGATGACCACAGCCCAGGTGCTTTTGTGGCTTGTGGAATCACTTCCCCAGAAAGGAGGCTGGGTGCTGCCGGCCCCTTTTCCTTCCTGGAGTCTTTTCTCATGCCGCATCGACTGGGCCTGCTCAGCAGGGTGGCGGCCGTCACGGCAGCCCGCGGTCCTCGCTTTGGGCAGCAGTGAGATGCAGAGGTCTGGAGTCAGGGCTGGGGCTGACCTGCCAGAGACCCCTTCCTCGCTGCGTCCCTCACGCGGGGCCGACCTGCCGGAGACCCCTTCCTCGCTGCGTCCCTCACGCGGGGCCGACCTGCCGGAGACCCCTTCCTCGCTGCGTCCCTCACGCGGGGCCGACCTGCCGGAGACCCCTTCCTCGCTGCGTCCCTCACGCGGGGCCGACCTGCCGGAGACCCCTTCCTCGCTGCGTCCCCCTCTTGGGTAACTCTGTCCCTCACTCGGAGCCGCCCCTGCCGGTGCTGGCAGACCTGGGTCGCAGCACCCCGGCTGCCCTGTGTGGAGGACCCGCTCGTTCTTCCTGAACACGGTGCCCTCTGCTTCCACGTCAGAACGTTTCCCTCCAATGGGCAGGGGCGAACCTGCCTGCACCCCCAGGCCCAGGTGCTCCCAAATGCAGAGAAAGGCCACCCAGCGGGGGAGGCACGGCTCGGGGGCAGGCCCAAGGCAGTGGAGCTGGGGGTGGTTTGGCCCCAAGCACCCCGAGCCTCTGGGCGCCTCCTTCATTCTGGCCCAGGCTGTAAGGGGGTTTCCAAGGCTGGGGTCAGACTGGTGGACACGGCTATCAGCAGAGATTCAGGAAGAGGAACTGGTTCTGGGAAAACCGTCTGTGTGCAGAGCCCAGGGGACTGGCCGTGCCGGACTCTCCTCCAGAGGTCGGGATGAGGTGCTCCAGCGGGGCTGGTTTTCCCGTGGCCTTCAGGATTCGGGCTTTTCTGGGGAATTCCAGGTCCCCTCGGGCTGTAGCTGCCAAGCCCAGCCTTCTCAGGAAGCCCTGCTGGCCGGGGTGGGGCTGACTGCCGGAGGGCCCTGGAGGCTGCAGCAGCCTGGGAACGCTCTGCCACGTTTGCCGGCTGTGCAGCCTGGAAGGGACGCCCGGCCTCCCAGATCGTCTCCCTCCCCGACAACTAACCTCCAAGACTCCGACTGCCGCGATTCTGGGATTTGTGGTCGGCCCCACAGGCTGGAATCTTCATTAGCTTAGGGGCGGTGGCTAGAGGTAGGAGCCGCTGGGCCCTGTGTGCCCCTCAGCCAGTCACCTGCAGCGACAGTGGGAGCAGGCTCCTGCCCTCGGCCCGCAGACCTGGCTCTGCCAGCCCGGCTGTGTGGAGCGAGGCAGAGGGATTCCGAGAAGCCCCTTCCCGACACAGCTGTAAACAGCCAGTGGCTCATTCACTGTACAGGGCTAGTGCGACGGGCAGTAAACCCACACGGCCATGGTGCCGCACTCAGGGACTGATCTGGCCACGCCCGCCCTCAGGGCTACAGAGGAGTGAAGGTTCGGTCTCTCCCTGGGGAAGCCGAAGGTCAAACTTCGAGCTGTGCCTGACAGGCAGAGGTTCAGGCTGAGGGAGGAGTCCGCATCCTTATGTTCCTAGAGGTCTCCTCTTGTTGTGACATGCTTGCACACACGCAGACACGCACACGCAATGCTGCACGCATGTGCATGCACACGGATGCACACTCATGACCCTGGGACAGCTTGGGGCAGGTTGCATGGCTTGATGTGCAGTGTTGGGTGGAAGTAAGGGGGGCTCCGGTGGGCTCCTGCGGGCTTTTCCTTTAGCCAAGATCCGTGGCAGAAGAAACGGGCCAACCTGTGCTGAGTAGGATGCGTGGAGTTTAAAACTTCTCCAGCAGGTCTTAGTTGTTTTTATTCCACTCTACGTGGCTGAGGCTGGCGACACTCTCCAGACAGCCCTGTGGCTCTCAGGGGCCTGGTCCCAGGAGGCTCAGCGGGATGCGTTTGGGGCACCAGGTTCTCAGTGCCCCGCGGGTGGCCGCCTGCTGCTGGCTGCAGTGCTGGGATGCACCTGCCTTTCTACTTTCCACAACTTGAGGTCTTTTCTGGCAACTGCTGGGTGATTTTCTCATATTTTGTATAAGAAACGTTTTGTTTTTAGGCCCACAACTTATTCTTTTTCCTAATAGCTTTTCCCCCTGCTTGTCACTGACCTGTTCTCTCAGGTGGCTACGTGTTGCAGGGGAGTCCCCGATCTTTGGACTGTTCCAGAGCCCAAGACTAGCTCGGCTGTGCCACTCAGGGAAACACGCTGGAATTCAAATGAGACAGATGTTATTCTGGGAATAAACTTGATCCTCTTAGGTCTGTGTGAGAAGAAAACGGTGGACAAACATTGGTGCTTGAGCTGTGATTAGTAAGAAATTGCTGGTGTTCCTCCTCACGTGTGCCTGGTGATAGGAAGTCAGAAGAAGAGAGTGTTTGATCACTTATCGATCAGTAGGTTCTGATAATGAAAAGTCTGCCCGTGTTATCTGTGGGGCAGGGCCTCACGAATTTCTCTGTGGGGATTGTTCTCCACCAGGGCTCGTTGTCCAGACCCGTCGAACGGCACCAACGCCTGGCTGGAGAGAGGAGGGGGCCCGGCCGCTGTGGCGCTGCTGGTTCTCTCGCTGTTGCTGGGGGATCCTGAGCCATCGCCCCTCAGGGGCGTGAGCAATGATGTCTCCAGGACCTCCATACGGCTTCCTGAATTCCCCAGCTGGTCCCATCCGTCTGGAATCAGTGGCATTCCTTTCTCTCTTCATCATTTCCTGCTCCATTCAGCACTCCTCGAGTGTTTAGAGAAAGGGTTTCTCAGCATTTGGACCCAAGAATGTGTTTATGGAAATCCTGAGTGAAAATAAAAGACTGTGGAAAGAAAAAAACACTTTTCACTACATTTTTGCTAAGTGCCTTTGTTTTTAAGTTTATTTTGTTTTATGAAGTGTATTTCTATGTTTTCTTTAGGGAAGCCCTGTCTCCTTTCCATGTGCCCTCCCAGGCCCAGGAAAAGAGCCGGGGTGGGTGGGTCAGGAGGAAAGCGGAGGGTGGAGAGGGAAGGGCAGGCAGCCAATGTCATCTCCAAATAAAAACGCTTTGATTTCTTTCCACCAGATCATGATTCATTGTCACGGGTGACCATTTAGTTCTGTGCTCCCCTGGTTTCCTTCTGGGGGAGCCCACGGTGGCGTCCACACCCCTGTCGCTGCTCACACCCAAGGCTTCCCTCTGGGCAGCTGCGCTGGAACCAGCGGGTTCTATGAACTCAAGAATGCTGGTGTTTTTCAGGCAGGATACAGCTGCTGACTTTCAGCGGAGAAGGCCATGCAGTGGGCTAGCCTGGTCTGGTTAATAATTCATCGTAGATTTGTGGATGGTCACACTGAGTGTGCAGAGCTCGAAAGCTGCCACTCGCTTAGAAGCTAGTCCAGATTTTAGTATGCCTATGGCTTAAAAGTGGTGGTGACATTGCTTTTCAAATAAAATATTTCAGAAATATTTGGGACTTTTCTATGCACCTGATTAGAAAATTGTGAGGCTTGTAAAAATGTGCTGTGCATTCTTAACTGGCGTGTTTATTAGGATTTGGGGCTAGAGTTGGGATGTGGTGGGGTCAGTGTGAGATGGATGACTTTTTGAGGTCACCCACCAAAAGGCAACAATGGCAAGGCAAAAGCTTTTAGTTTTACTTGATGTGTTAATTACAAATGTTAGTTAAAGTTATTTTTCAGACGCTTCCCCACCCACTAAAACGTCCTCCCACAGGCACTTGTCTGGGGGTCTGAATCACACAGGCGGGGGTGGACCTGAGTTTCCCCGCTGGGTTCCCGGGAGGCAGCCACAGCCGTCGGGAGCCATGAACTGGGGCTGTCCCAGGATGTAAGGGAAATGTTGGCTGTGCCTTCCAAGTTGTTATAGAGTAAGGGATAAATAAGGCAAACCCATCAACGTGGTCACGTATTTATGAGAATCATAATGAGAATTTTCAGCCTCCTTGGAGAGGTGAGCTACCATGTGCTCGGGAAGATTGAGCTCCTGCGCACTCAAGGGACAGACACTTGGTGTGCACATGTGCGCACGGCGACATCCATATGTGCACACAGGAGAGTGTGCATGCACCCCTCACACACCTGCGCCCCTCACACGCGTGCGCCCCTCACACGCGTGCGCCCCTCACACGCGTGCGCCCCTCACACGCGTGCGCCCCTCACACACACGTGCGCCCCTCACGCACGTGCCCCTTACACACACGCACCCCTCACACACGTGGGCCCCTCACACGCGTGCGCCCCTCACACACACGTGCGCCCCTCACGCACGTGCCCCTTACACACACGCACCCCTCATGCACGTGCGCCCCTCACACGCGTGCGCCCCTCACACACACGTGCGCCCCTCACGCACGTGCCCCTTACACACACGCACCCCTCACACACGTGCGCCCCTCACACGCGTGTGCCCCTCACACACACGTGCGCCCCTCACGCACGTGCCCCTTACACACACGCACCCCTCATGCACGTGCGCCCCTCTCACACACACATGCGCCCCTCACACACACGTGCGCCCCTCACACACGCGTGCGCCCCTCACACACGTGCGCCCCTCACACACGCGTGCGCCCCTCACACACGTGCGCCCCTCACACACGTGCGCCCCTCACACACACGTGCGCCCCTCACACACGCGTGCGCCCCTCACAAATATGTACCCCTCACACATGTGCTCACCCACAGACATGCATACAGGAGCATTGCACGCGCCCCCACACACGTGCTCACCCACGCTGATGCAGAGGATTCTCCAAATCTACAGGCTCCACGTGAATAGTGGAAACTGTATATGCAGAGTTAAGTTTTCATTAGCAAAGTTATTAGGCTGCCATTAAATAACGTTTTTCAAATAACTGTATTTAAAGTGGTAAAAGCACTTTTATCATTATAACTAAATTAAGCATTAATTCAGTAGCGTTTTGGCTCTTCTAAGGGTTCATCTGCCGTAAGGTGCAGTTTTTCCCTCACATTTTAACGGCTCTGACGGGCGCCGCTCAGTCGCCAGCTTCCCCTTTCCCAGTGGCTTGGAACAGCGTCTGTCCTACGCTGGAGGCTTCCGGATTCCTCGGAATGTGGCCTGTTTATGGAAAAGCATTAATAGGGATGGGTAGAGATGGGGGTCTCCAGGTTGATACAGAGGACAGTATTTCTATTTTGTGTGAGTGTGTTTCAGAGTTACACATCACCTCAGATAAAACAGGGCCCTTTAGACCGACGGCAGGCCTGGCCCAAGGGGAGGGGTGTCTGTGACGACCTTCCCAAGGCCAAAAGCTTCAGGACCAGCAGGATTCCTCCAGAGAATGTTTTTTGGAAGAGCGTTAGCTGCGCGTTGCCAGGCCGACTGAGAGGGCACAGGCCTGCAGGGCACCCGCGGTTCCGCCCCTGCGCTGCTGCCAGGCTCTGGCTGTGTGACCTGTCGCCCTCCAGGCCTCAACATCCACACTCATGTCAGCAGGGTGATGACAACTTCCCAGGGATCCCCGAACGTCACCTGCCTCGACGTCACCTGCAGGCAGCCTCTGGGCCCGTGTCCCATTCACAGAGCGTCTGGGTTTTCTCTTTAAGCATGCTGGTTATGACAGAAGGTAAAATATTAACCAAGAAGAATAATCTCACATTTAACTATAGCTTCACCCAAACACATACATCTGTAGCAACGTAATGATAGGAGACTGAGAGGGCCTGGGGCTCCTCATTCCAGGCTGTGCTTTTCCCTTGAGAAGCAACAGAGGTAGGAGACCGCGGCTGTTCTGACCTCTGGACTGGTTAGAGAGCGTTTGTCGAGTTAAAACATACGTAGGAGGCTGTGTGTTCTGGGAGGAGCCAGCAAATCGGCAGGCGACAGCGCGGGGGACACGCGGCCTGCAGAGGGTGTGGGAACAGCCACCTGCTTCGAGGCCTGTGCTCCGCCCCCGACGGCTTTATCTCTAGAGCTTGAGTCTCTTGTGACAGGAAGTGAGTACGAACAAATCAGTTAACCATTCTGTAAACTGGGAAGTTGTCTTGTGACCAGCGTTCATGCAGGCAGGTGCCTCCCCCACGTGCCCGACACTAACTCAAGCCTTGTGTTTTGTGGGCCATGTGGCCTCGCCCGGGACGAGGGTGGGTGTGACTGTCCAGCCTCCATGTCACCAAGGTGGCATGTTCATTTGTTGAGCTCACATCCTCAGCAGCTGTCCCAGCCGGGAGACGCTCGGGAAAACTGCTACCGCACAGCGGCACAGGGCCGTAAACATGTCACCACTGGACATAACGGAAGCTGCCGATGACACCACACGCGAAGCCTCCCGTGGGTTCCAAGTATTTGTACACGGCCAGACCGGGCCCTGTGCCTCGTTCAGCGGCCTCTCTGTGGAAATCTCCTTCTGCTGCCAGGACCTGCAGCAGCCCACAACTGGGGATGGGGCTGGGGATGCTTTCACCCACGGCCAGGGGTTGTGCCCGGGAATCTTCCAGCTTAGCACCCCCCATTGTCCCCAGAGCTGGGAGCTGTGGGTCTTTCCACTGTTGGTCACGGCTCTGCCCTATCCTTGCACATGAGAGTGAGTGGCTGAAAAATCAATGCCAAGTAAGCTTTGGAGGGAGCGTGTTTAACCTGCCCTCGGGTTTACACTGAAACCCTGCCCACATTTTATTAAGGGATACTCATAAACAAAGGTCGGCGAAGAATGAAGAAAAACAAGTTGCTTTTATGAGTCAATTAAATACATAATAGTGCTCAACTCATTTTGGCCTGTGTGGTTTACAGACCAGATAAGAATATGCTGTTATTTATTTAAGGTAAAATGAGGGTCTGGGCCCATTTTGCACCATTTAGCAAGTGAATGGGTAGCTTGTGTGGTCAGACCTCACTGTGACTGACAGAGCTAGGAAATGTGCAAGGAGCATTTGCTGATTAATTCGCCGCCCTGCATCCGTCTGTGTCCCCGTTCCTTCACCCCACTGCGTGCCAGGCCGAGATATCCCAGAGAATGTTTCCAGAGGAGGTCTGGACTCAAGTCTAATAAAGGAAACCCCAGGAAATCCAGAACAGAAGGTTAGCCTGTGACAGGAGGAAATTTGTTTCACACTCCACAGCTGAATTTGCGGTTGCCTTTCTATGTCACATGGGCTGTGCTGAGGATAGGGCAGGTCTCTCTCCCCTGCGTGGACATCGCAGACACTCGCCATGGTGGGTTGGATCGATGGACGTGGTGTGAGCTGTGCAGGCATTGCAGACACTACAGACATCGTAGACACTACAGACATTGTAGACGCTCGCCGTCGTGGGTGGATTGATGGACGTGGCGTGAACTGCATGAACATCGTAGTCACTACAGACATCACAGACACTTGCTGTGGTGGGTGGATTGATGGACACGGTGTTAGCTGTACAGACATCGCAGGCGACACTCGCCATGGTGGGTGGATCGATGGATGCGGTGTGAGCTGTAGGGACATCACTCACTGTGGCGGGTGGATTGATGGACGTGATGTGAGCCAGTCTCTGATGCCAACTGTTTTACATTCCTGGGTGGCATTTGTCCCCTCTGGTTTTCTTCATTGGCATCTTTCTCTTTTTTTAAGAAGTTCGTCAGAAGCAACGTGGTCCTTCCCAGTGAACCTAGCAGAGGTCTGTTGACATTTTAGATACGTTTCTCCAGTTCTCCTTCCCAGTGGACACAGCAGAGGTCTGTTGACATTTTAGATACGTTTCTCCAGTTCTCCTTCCGTTCCTCGCCAGCCATCGTGTGCTGTGCTGAGCCCAAGCCACAGGTGTGTTTGCCGAGTGCTGGGCCCTGTCGGGAGGAGCCGTCTGAGGTCCCTGGTCTCCATGGAAGGAGGTGCCCTGTGGGAGACGACGTGCCAGGAGGAGGCTGGTGTGGCCCCGCAGACAAACTTACATTCGGAGAAGCCTCATCTGGGGAAGCAGCCCAGGAGGGGCAGCAGCCGTGGGGCCCTGGAGTTGGCTGTGGCTTATGGCCGAGCACCCCTCAGGATCATCCCAGCCTTCCAGCTCCTGCCCCAAAGTCAGAAAAGGCTTCCCGTGCACGGCAGGGCCTCCGCTGTGCTCTGGAGTCCTGGTTGGCCTCGGCTGGGATGGGCCCGGCCCTTCTTTGAGGCCCAAGGGCCTTAGTGCCTCCCAGCCCCACCCTCCAGCCCTCCTTGAGCTAAGCACCTTCCCAGCCTCCTGCTGTCCTCTGGTTCACTCCCTGAATGGGGAGTGTTGCTTTTTTGCTGAGGATTCTCTTGGAAACCCTTTGAACTGAGAGATGGACCCACAGTGGTGCCTCTGCCTCGGATGTTGGTGTCCCCTGTGGCCCCGTGGGGAGTGGACGCTGGCAGTCGGGGCACCTTGGCTGTGGGAAAGGAGGACCACGCTGGCCACAGAGTGTGTGGGACCAGGGGCAAGCAGGGCGAGCTGGCACACCCCCACCCCCTTCTCCAGTTACCAACCCCTAACCTGGGGCTCGCCAAGCGGGGTCCCCGTAGCTGCGGCACCAGCATCCCGGGGCACGTGTGTGAAGTGCTCGTGGCAGGCCCCACCCCAGACCTCCAGAGCTGGGACTGGCGATCTCTTTCCACAGGGCCTGCAGAGTTCCCGTCCGGCTGAAATCTGAGACCCCTGGTCTACAGAGCGCGATTCTGTCTTCCTGCCGAGTGTCAGGAGCAGACCAGCCTCCCGAACAGTCACCTGCAGAGCTTCCGCTCCTTCAGGGAGGGCCCTGACGTTCTCACGCTGGAAATCCTCCACCTGGCCAGGTTCCGGCTGCCCTGGACCCCCTGGATGACTCCGGGATTGAGGAGCAGACGCAGGGCTGCCTGGAGCTGGCCTCACCCTGGTGCCCTGCTCATGCCGTTTTTTGGTGACACCCACTCACAGTAGCCCGGCTGAAGGTTTTGTTCTCCTTCTCTTTGTTTGCTCTCACTAAATCCATCTGATTAAAAATTAGCCTGGTGTGCCCTTGCCCCAGGTGCTGGAGGGGGTGCTGGGGGCCGCCGTTTCCAGGGAAAGGGAGAGACAGTGTCACTTACGGGACCGCACAAGGGTGAATGTGCCTTTTGCTTTTGTCTCTTCCGCTGCAGCTCCCACCCTCGCCTGTTCCTTGGAATTAGGCAGGACAGAGTCTGTGCCTCCTTCACCGGCATAAACAGAAGCTATTTCAGTTGATGGACCCCAACCCCAACCAAGGCACAGGATCCGATGAGCCTCTGGAAGCACCGTTTTTGCTCAGATAGCAGCCCGGGGTGTCCTAATTCCTGAGCAGAGGTAGAGGTTTGACACACTCTGCTTTACGCGTGAGGTTTTCTGAACCGCTTACGTAGCTAGAGGCTGTTCTGGAGAAGCCGAGATGGTCGTGGACATAGCTGCAAATACCAAGGCTGTCGGTGGACGTGGAGAGGTTGGGCTCTGTGTGACGCAGGAAGTGACGTTTCCCTCCTTAGAGGCTCAGCCCGTTAGAACTCAGCCTGCGTCTGGTGTGTGGCTCAGCCCGTTAGAACTCAGCCTGCGGCTGGTGTGTGGCTCAGCCCGTTAGAACTCAGCCTGCGGCTGGTGTGTGGCTCAGCCCGTTAGAACTCAGCCTGCGGCTGGTGTGTGGCTCAGCCCGTTAGAACTCAGCCTGCGGCTGGTTTGTGCCGTTCCATGTTGCAGTTTTAGTTTTTTTTTTTTACATTGAGCAGTCCTGGATTATGACAGGTTTTTTTTACATTGAGCAGTCCTGGATTAGGACAGGTGTCTGGTGATGTCTTTCCCGACCGGAGTGTGGCTCAGCCCCCGGCCAGGGCCTCACTCTGCTGCCCCCGACCTGGGACACCGTGGCTCTGTCAGGAGGATTCTCACTGTCCAAACAAGCACAGTCTGTGGTGTCAAACCTGCCGGTGTCTGGATGGGTGTGTTCTGGGGCTGTGAGGCTCCGGTCTGGGCCATGGGGACGCGGGAGGCTGAGCGGGTGAAGGCAGCTGTGACGTGTGTGTCACGCCCTGTGCGGGTGCCAGGAGGGGGCTGTCGGTCCTCACAGCAACCGGGAGAGGGAAGCTTGTTGTGTTTGTCTTGCTGATGAGGAAACGGCTCTGGGAGGGAAGTGCTTTGCCAGGCTCATGCTGGGCCACAGCTGCCTGCTGCTTTCCTGAGAAGCTGTGCAAGGAAGGTGGAGGCCGAGTGTGCGGACCCTGTCTTGTGTAGGGCCAGGGGTCACGCAGCTGTGCAGGGAAGCGGCCACAGGCACGGTGCTGTCCAGTGAGCGGGATTGTGTCCATTTCACCTGATTTCAGATTTGAGTTGAACGTAATGTTTGCATGCATGGGATGTTATCCTTTTGATGATTTTTTAATTACTTAAAATCTACCTTGCGGGCGTTACAGCATAGGGTTTGGTCGGGCCCGGGTCTGTCTCTGCCTGGTCCTGGCAGCCAGGTACCCCATGGACCCAGAGTGGGGATCCAGGTTCCAGGCCCTCCTGGGCACTGCTGAATTCTGTCCCACTGACTTTGATGTTTTATGTTTTATTCTGAGCATTTCTGTTTCTGTTGATTCACTATTTTTTTCTGGTTATAGAAGGAATAATTTTTCTTTTATCAACCACCCAGGCTGCAGCCACGTGTGACTGGTCAGGTTCTGTGACAGGGAGAGGGCCTGGCCCGGAGGTCGGCGTCTCACAGCTCTCACTGGACTCCGCAGACACTCGTTGCCCTGAGGGTGCGGCTGTGGCGGCGTCTGTGGGTGGCTGAGGAGACGGGACGTTCACCGTTCACCAGGCAGTTGCGCCTCAAGGGTGTTCTGGGGGCTGCCTCGTGTCCCAGAGCTAGACCCACACGATGCTGAGCCTCGTGCCACTGCAAGACCACCCCCGGTCAAAGAGACCAGTCCCCTGCCCCGTGGCCCTGCACCAGCCCCGCCTCTGGTCTCTTTGGAAGCGACAGCGGGAGGAGGCTGCTCGCGGCATCTGGAGGCTCGAGGGCCCGGTCTCCGGGTGGCCACAGCCGTGGTGCAGCGGAAAGAGGAAGCGCTTAAGTCAGAGAGTCCTGGGCTCCAGTTTTGCCTTGACGTTTACGTGGCTTTAAGAGAAAACAGCTCAGCCGCGCTTTTCTCCTCTCCGAAGCTCTTGTAGCTGATCTGTGTGGAGGACTAGCGAGGACCGTGTCCACCTCCGCAGCCCACTGTGTGGAGGATTAGCGAGGACCCCGTGTCCACCTCCGCAGCCCACCGTGTGGAGGATTAGGGAGGACCCCGTGTCCACCTCCGCAGCCCACCGTGTGGAGGATTAGCGAGGACCCCGTGTCCACCTCCGCAGCCCACCGTGTGGAGGATTAGCGAGGACCGTGTCCACCTCCGCAGCCCACCAGCGGTGCAGAGTGTCGGGGTCGGTGTTTTTCTCACTTTCTTTTCAAGCTGTCGTTGGCTTGGGATTTTGTAAAAGGCAGCTGGGGTGTGGATTGGAGTGGAGCTCTAAGATGCTTGAGGCAAGAGGAGACCGTGAACAGGTCTGAGGCTTTGGACTGGGGACCACGCAGAGCAAACTAGCTGAGTTCGAGAAAGGCCTCAGTGCCTTGAAAGGCACCTGCTGTTTACACTTTTCTCAAGGCAGAGGCTTCACACGGTTGCTGTTCTACACAAGTGCCAAGCAAGGCCCTGGTGCGAGAGGCGTGGACGGAAAATGGAGCCTGAACGTCCTGTGACCGTCACGAAGCCGGTCGTGGTCGGCGGCCCGTGTGTGTCTGTCGGGCCAGGGCCCTGCTGCCTGCCCTCTGGCTTCAGGAATCCAGCTGGGGAGAAATGCTCGCTCTGAGTAGCCCTGGGCTTTTGACCCAGCTTGAGGTTGTAAACAGGCGGAGGGGGCTGAGTGCAGAGGCTTTGCTGTGACAGAGACCTGGGCCTGCCCTGGCGCCGTCCGCCCGGAGCCCACCACAGCCTCGCCCTCCGTCACCTGCCTGTCGCCGCCCGCCCGGAGCCCACCACAGCCTCGCCCTCCGTCACCTGCCGCCGCCCGCCCGGAGCCCACCACAGCCTCGCCCTCCGTCACCTGCCGCCGCCCGCCCGGAGCCCACCACAGCCTCGCCCTCCGTCACCTGCGTGCTGCACGCGGCAGACTGAACTGCAGGACGCCTGTGTTGCCGCCAGTTCTGCTGTTTAGGAAAAACTCTCTGTGCTAAGTTGGATCTTCCTTGTGACTGATTCAGAGGAGCCACATTGTTACGGAAGAACTGGGAACCAGACACAGGGTTCAGAGTGTCCTCGAGGTATCAGAAGAACTGCTGGAGAGCAGGCCGAGGGCTGTGTGATTGCCACACCCTCCGTGGGGCCCCGCTCTCGAGTTAGGCTGTGCCCAGCAGCCCAGTGACTCAGAAGGTGTGCACACGAGGTGTGAATTCCACCTTGCTCCAGCACCAAGAAAATAGCACTGTGGGCCGGGCGCGGTGGCTCAAGCCTGTAATCCCAGCACTTTGGGAGGCCGAGACGGGCGGATCACGAGGTCAGGAGATCGAGACCATCCTGGCTAACACGGTGAAACCCCGTCTCTACTAAAAAATACAAAAAATTAGCCGGGCGAGGTGGCGGGCGCCTGTATTCCCAGCTACTCGGGAGGCTGAGGCAGGAGAATGGCGTAAACCCGGGAGGCGGAGCTTGCAGTGAGCTGAGATCGCGCCACCGCACTCCAGCCTGGGCGACAGAGCGAGACTCCGTCTCAAAAAAAAAAAAAAAAAGAAAATAGCACCACGAGGATGGGATGTGGATGATGGACACGGGGTGACGGACAGGGGATGACAGACGCAGGGTGACGGACGCGGGGTGACGGGCAGGGGATGACAGACACCGGATGATGGATGGGGGATGACGGAGGATGATGGGTTGTGGGATGACGGACGCGGGGTGATGGACGGGGGATGACGGAGGATGACGGACGCGGGAGGATGACGGACGTGGGATGATGACGGAGGATGATGGGTTGTGGGATGACGGATGCGGGGTGATGGATGCAGGGTGATGGACGCGGGGTGATGGACGTGGGGTGATGGATGGGGGATGACGGAGGATGATGGGTTGTGGGGTGACGGACGTGGGGTGATGGATGGGGGATGACGGAGGATGATGGGTTGTGGGGTGATGGACGCGGGGTGATGGACGCGGGGTGATGGGCGCAGGGTGATGGACGTGGGGTGATGGACGGGGGATGACGGAGGATGATGGGTTGTGGGATGACAGGACTTCTCAGCGCTGGTTGCTCGTGCCTGGGGGTGGGAATGAGTGGGAAGAAGAAAGGCTCGGAGAGGTCCTTATCCAGTGGCCAGGAGCGGGGCTCAGGTTTTTCGTACAGTGTTCAGGGAATCCCACAGAACTCCTGGGGACGGCAGGGCCACCCTCACCGTGCCGGCGGGGAAGCAGGCGTGGAGAGGCTCAGCCTCTGAGGCAGCCGTGGGGAGTGGCACTCGGGCTGGCTCAGGTCCCGGGCCAGGCGAACTGATCCGTGTCAGCCTCTGGTTCTGAAACACTGAGCCTGGCTCCATTCTGAAAAGTGCAGCAGTAATTTGAGCCTTGTTCTGAATGGCCCCGCTGATTCATCCTGCTTTTGCAAGGACAGTGGCCTCTGCTTCCTCTGATCCTGGCAGCCTGGAACTTCCTTAGGGGACTGGGCGTGTGGATAGCCATCGTGGGGGACGTTCTTTAAACTGGGGAGGGGGCTCCCCTAGACACAGTCGCTTCTAACAGGAACCTTCTAGAGCCTCACCCAGAGCAGAGTGGACACCGGCAGCAGCCCGGGTTCTGGGAAGCCCCGGCCGCCTGCCTGGGTCATCAGGGATGGGCCAGCCCCCAACCCTTGGGTAGGAAGACCCAGGCCTCAGACAGGACAGGCACCGGGGTGAGCAGACGGCTTCCCCTGCAGGAGGAGATGCAGCCGTTCAGAAGCAGACCTCCAGCGTGGGGAAATCAGACCCATGGTGTTAGGGTACACGAAGGCCGGACACACAGGCCTGTCCCCTGCGAGGACCAGGACACGAAGTTGGAACACACAGGACACGTCCCTCGCAATGGTCAGGACAAAGGCAGGACACACAGGCCACGTCCCCCACAAGGGTCAGGACAAGGGCAGGACACAAGGCCACGTCCCCTGCGAGGGTCAGGACAAGGGCAGGACACAAGGCCACGTTCCCTGTGAAGACCAGGACACGAATGCAGGACACACAGGCCACGTCTGCTGTGAAGACCAGGACACGAATGCGGGACACACAGGCCACGTCCCCTGTGAAGACCAGGACACGAATGCGGGACACACAGGCCACGTCCCCTGTGAAGACCAGGACACGAATGCGGGACACACAGGCCACGTCCCCTGCGAGGACCAGGACACGAATGCGGGACACACAGGCCACGTCTGCTGTGAAGACCAGGACACGAATGCGGGACACACAGGCCACGTCCCCTGTGAAGACCAGGACACGAATGCGGGACACACAGGTCGCGTCCCCTGTGAGGGTCAGGGTGCCCTGGGTCAAGGCTGGAGCCTGAACGCTGTCCGCAGACCGTGGCTGGATGGAGACCGCCATGTTGAAATGCTGTGCATCTGCTCCAGGTGTGGCCGTGTGGTGCAGAGAGGAGGTGTGGGCGTGCACACCGAGCCGTCCTCGTCCTCGCAGCTGCGGCTCTGGGCGGGGCTGACTGAGGGAGGGAACAAAGTTAACTTTTTCTACCTGGAGACTTCACTGGCTAGAATGAATATCTATTTCTTTGTAATTAAGGACATCTTGAAATACAGAAAAATAGTTTCCTTGTAAGGCTTTTAATTTTAAACACACGCAGAGCTTTCTGGAAGGGACGCTGTGTGTAGTTTGGTTTCTGTGGGTCGTGTGCCTTCCATGTGCCTGGAGGATGGACAGATGGTTTTGTAATGTGTGTCGTAGTTTGCACCCAGCTGGTTCAGGTGTTAAACTAAGAGCAATTAATAAAGCAAAGCAATGGTGGTCAGTTCAGACGGAGCCCAAGGCCCTCCCCACGCAGGGGACTTATGCTCTGGAGTGGGCAGCGTGGTCTAAGTGGGACTTGTGTGTGAATTTCTACACCTACGCTAAGTAGAATGGGCATTTATTTGCAAAGCTCTGAATTACATTTTGTTTTTTATTTTATGTTTAAACTTAATTAGGACAAATTGCCATTATTGTTACATGTAATGAGTTGACTCTGTCAATATTTAATATAAACGAAGGAAATGTTGGCAAAAGAGAAATTAGACCTCACATTTTTATTTATAATAATCTCAAATGCTGTTACATTTGTAAGCATTTTTGTTGCTTTATAGATGTTTTAATTTTAAGCTTTCAAGCATGAGAAGTTGTCCCCACTGAAAGCCTAGCACGCCAACGTCTTTCTTTCAGTTTCTCTCCATTCTTATTTTGCCTCGTGGAGATACGGTGTGCGCACACATGTTCGATCTTAAGCACGCATCTGTAAACGCACCCAGGAAACGTTACACCCGTACGTTTCTACGTATTATTGAAAGTTCATCGGAAAAGACACCAGAGGTCGTGTGCTGCTCTGTGACGCGCCCATCAGAGGCTGTGACGCGCCCATCAGAGGCTGTGACCCATCCAGAGGTTTCCGTGCGCCGCTCTGTGATCCCAAAACCCGGTCGTCCTCCTCCTCCCACCCAGTGCCTGCGACTTCCCGCCGTGGCCCCGCTGGAACGGCAGCTCTGCAGGGTCTTCGCCTGGCCGGGGTGGGTGCGAGGCGCTCTGTGTCAGAGTCTCGCGCTGCGGAATGCCTGTTTCCTTTTCCCCACGCTGATTCCTGCCACTGTGTAGCTTACCATAGTAGTTTTACAGCTAGCTGACTTCCTTGGGCCACTGGAATACTGATTTGTTCTCATGTCCTCTTAAAAATATTTTTCAAAGATGGAGAAGGCGTTGTAAATATGCCGTCATGGTCAGGTGTCGGGGAGGACGGACGGGCTGCGCAGAGCCTGCTCTGGTTTCTGTCATTTCCTGAACGCTGTGGGTCTGGTGCAGACACCAGTGCCTCCCATCCAGCCTCAGGCTGGGTGAAGTGAGGTGGAGGGAGCATCTGTTTGGTCAGTGCTGGCCCTGGACGTGCCTGTGGCCTTGTCGGGCAGGAGGCAGGCGAGGAGCTTCGATGCCCGGCGGTCCCTGTCCCTGTGCTGGAAGAGGGGGGCTGCCGGAGCTGCTCCTCCTTGGCTGAGGGCCTCCTGAGCCCTTTTCCCATGGGCGTCCCCTCCCAAAGCCGGGCTCCTCATAAATTTGGGGGTACAGAGCTCTGCGGCACTCCTTGGTGGAGTTGCCTCTGGAGAGCTCAGCTGTGGCTGTGAACCCGCCTACGCTTGCTGGTCACACGGCTGCCCAGTAAGCACCCCTTGGTGCAGGGTCCATGGCGCCTGGCATCTCAGAGGGTTGGCAGCTGCTGGGGATGAGGCTGGAGCCCAAGGATGGAGTGGGGCCTTGTGTGGGGGTCGTCCTCCCAGTCCCGGCCGTGCCCTCCACCCGGGAGAGCCCCATCTGCCGTTCTGAAGTGATGGCTTGGCCCTGGAGAACCTGCCCTGGCTGGGGGCCAGGCACGCACTCCATCTCCAGGGGATTCTGGGGCTTGGGGAGGTCAGAGTCTGTTGGAGGAGGGTGAGCCAATTGGCCAAAGGGTGTTTATGGCCCAAGGTGGAGGTTGGGCTGGTGGGGAGAGAGGAGGGGACGAGGGCCTGGGGGCCACCCTTCCTGTGAGGGCTGCTCCCCGGTGTTGGCGACGCTCAGGTGAGCGTGTGTGGGGAGGGGAGGGGGTGAGCATGTGTGGGCTGGGGAGGGGGTGAGCGTGTGTGGGCTGGGGAGGGGGTGGGCATGTGTGGGGAGGGGAAGGGTAAGCGTGTGTGGGGAGGGGAGGGGTGAGCATGTGTGGGGAGGGCAGGGGTGAGGGTGTGTGGGCTGGGGAGGGGTGAGCGTGTGTGGGGAGGGCAGGGGTGAGCGTGTGTGGGGAGGGCAGGGGTGAGCGTGTGTGGGGAGGGGAGGGGTGAGTGTGTGTGGGGTGGGCAGGGGTGAGGGTGTGTGGACTCGGGAGGGGAGGGTGAGCGTGTGTGGGGAAGGGAGGGGTGAGCGTGTGTGGGGAGGGCAGGGGTGAGTGTGTGTGGGGAGGGCAGGGGTGAGGGTGTGTGGACTCGGGAGGGGAGGGTGAGCGTATGTGGGGAAGGGAGGGGTGAGTGTGTGGGTGGAGGGGAGGGGTGAGCGTGTGTGGGGAGGGGAGGGGTGAGCGTGTGTGGAGAGGGCAGGGGTGAGGGTGTGTGGGGAGGGCAGGGGTGAGCGTGTGTGGGGAGGGGAGGGGTGAGCGTGTGTGGGGAGGGCAGGGGTGAGCGTGTGTGGGGAGGGGTGAGTGTGTGTGGGGAGGGCAGGGGTGAGGGTGTGTGGGGAGGAGAGGGGTGAGCGTGTGTGGGGAGGGGAGGGGAGGGGTGGGCATGTGTGGGGAGGGCAGGGGTGAGGGTGTGTGGACTCGGGAGGGGAGGGGTGAGCGTGTGTGGGGAGGGGAGGGGTGAGCGTGTGTGGGGAGGGGAGGGGTGAGGGTGTGGGAAGGGGAGGGATGAGGGTTTGTGGGCTGGGGAGGGGTGAGCATGTGTGGGGAGGGCAGGGGTGAGGGTGTGTGGGCTGGGCAGGGGTGAGCGTGTGTGGAGAGGGCAGGGGTGAGCGTGTGTGGGGAGGGCAGGGGTGAGTGTGTGTGGGGAGGGGAGGGGTGAGGGTGTGTGGGGAGGAGAGGGGTGAGCGTGTGTGGGGAGGGGAGGGGTGAGCGTGTGTGGGGAGGGCAGGGGTGAGCGTGTGTGGGGAGGGGAGGGGTGAGGGTGTGTGGGGAGGGGAGGGATGAGGGTGCGTGGGCTGGGGAGGGGTGAGTGTGTGTGGGGAGGGGAGGGTGGGGGTGTGTGGACTCGGGAGGGGAGGGTGAGCGTGTGTGGGGAAGGGAGGGGTGAGTGTGTGTGGGGAGGGGAGGGGTGAGCATGTGTGGGGAGGGCAGGGGTGAGGGTGTGTGGGCTGGGCAGGGGTGAGGGTGTGTGGGGAGGGCAGGGGTGAGGGTGTGTGGGGAGGGGAGGGGTGAGGGTGTGTGGGGAGGAGAGGGGTGAGCATGTGTGGGGAGGGCAGGAGTGAGCGTGTGTGGGGAGGGGAGGGGTGAGCGTGTGTGGGGAGGGCAGGGGTGAGGGTGTGTGGGGAGGGCAGGGGTGAGGGTGTGTGGACTCAGGAGGGGTGAGGGTGTGTGGGGAGGGCAGGGGTGAGGGTGTGTGGACTCGGGAGGGGTGAGTGTGTGTGGGGAGGGCAGGGGTGAGCGTGTGTGGGGAGGGGAGGGGTGAGGGTGTGTGGGGAGGGCAGGGGTGAGGGTGTGTGGGGAGGGCAGGGGTGAGGGTGTGTGGACTCGGGAGGGGTGAGTGTGTGTGGGGAGGGCAGGGGTGAGCGTGTGTGGGGAGGGGAGGGGTGAGGGTGTGTGGGGAGGGCAGGGGTGAGGGTGTGTGGGGAGGGCAGGGGTGAGGGTGTGTGGACTCAGGAGGGGTGAGGGTGTGTGGGGAGGGCAGGGGTGAGGGTGTGTGGACTCGGGAGGGGTGAGTGTGTGTGGGGAGGGCAGGGGTGAGCGTGTGTGGGGAGGGGAGGGGTGAGGGTGTGTGGGGAGGGCAGGGGTGAGGGTGTGTGGGGAGGGCAGGGGTGAGGGTGTGTGGACTCGGGAGGGGTTAGGGTGTGTGGACTCGGGAGGGGTGAGGGTGTGTGGGGAGGGCAGGGCTGAGGGTGTGTGGACTCGGGAGGGGTAGCCCCCACTCCAGAACAGACATCGCACTGTAGCCTGCACTTGGAGTCTGATGCTCTCTCAGGCAGTCTTGTCCTGAGTCATAAATAAGAAAGGAAAAATCAAAGTTTGGATTTGCTATTTTCTCCTCTTCTGAAGTTGGCATTGAGTCGTCAAGTCTGGGCGGTGCAGGTTTCAACTGTGGTTCTCCGCAGGGCGGTTGATGAGAGGCTCTGTGGCCGGCCCACTAGGAGGGCATCAGATGCTTGCCCTGTAATTGCGCTGGGTGTGCCGGCCCCCGGAGTTCCCTCCACTGATGACAGGGTCAGGCAAAGAGGCCGGTTCCTGCTAGCTGCAGGTTTTGTGAGTACAGGTTGTGGGGTGCGGGTGTGGGTTGAGCCTCTGACCAGGGTGTGGTGGCGTCTCAGGCCACATTGCCAGTGGTGGGTGTCTGTGGCCGGGGCAGTGTGGACGCGTCTGTGGGTGTCTGTAGCCGGGGCGGCGTGGGCGCATCGTCTGTGGGTGTCTGTGGCTGGGGCGGCGTGGGCGCATCGTCTGTGGGTGTCTGTGGCTGGGGCGGCGTGGGCGCATCGTCTGTGGGTGTCTGTGGCTGGGGCGGCGTGGGCGCATCGTCTGTGGGTGTCTGTGGCTGGGGTGGCGTGGGCGCATCGTCTGGGGATGTCTGTGGCCGGGGTGGCGTGGACGCATCGGGGGTGGTGGTGCTGTGGCCAGGGCAGCGTGGATGTGTTGTCTGTGGGTGTCTGTGGCCGGGGCGGCGTGGACACCTGGGGGGTGGTGGTGCTGTGGCCGGGGCGGTGTGGACGCACCATCGGTGGGTGTCTGTGGCCGGGGCGGCGTGGACGCATCGGGGGTGGTGGTGCTGAGCCGAGACTCCTTGGGGGCGTGGTTCTGTGTTCCCCGTTCCCCCATCCGGGAGCCGCCTGGCCTTCCCTTTGGATGTAGCGTGAGTCTGGGGTTCTCAGTGTTTTTTGTGCTTTGTGAGGGTGAGAGTTACCCCAGAGAGAACGTCAGGCTCTTCCAAGATACCCCAAAGGGCGCGGGCAGCCCTCACTGTGCTGAGGCTGACTGTGGTCTCTCGGGCGTCTCTCCCAACTTGGGCCAGGTGCACAGTGGGGTAGGGCGAATGTGCACACATTTCTGACGGACTTGGGGGAGACCCTCTAGGTCCCCTTGAAGCACAGAGCCAGTGCACCTGGCTTCTCTGCCAAACACAGCAACAGTCACGGCCATCGGCCACAGCCACCTCCACGCCAGCCACAGCTGCATTTCTCCCCCGGGGCCGGCTGCACCAGAGCTGCCCACATCAGCGTCCTCGGCCGACAGCATCGCAGCCTCACTCTTATCACTCTTAGGGGTGAGTGAGCAGCAGGGGTGGCTTGGGTCAGGGCCCCCAACTCTGGGAGCCCAACTCTGGGAGCCCAACTCTGGGAGCCCACCTGCCCACCTGCCCACCTGCCCACCTGCCCACCTGCCTGGGGTGGTCTCAGGCCCCGTGTTGCCTTGTGGGTGGGTGGGCGGCACTGCTGACTGTGTCCGCGGCGATTATACAGATGACTTGGTCTTCCTGTCGTCCCCCAGCCCACGGGACTCCGGCCTCCACAGGCTTTGCCACCCTCCCCGGGGGTCAGGAAGCCCCAGAGTCCATAGGACAGAGGTCGCCCTGGGGGCAGGCGAGGCAGGACGGGCAGTGATACTGTGGTCTTGGCCATGACACCACCTGGGGGGCTGCAGTCTGACTTCTGCCCCTGCCACTGGCCATGTGGCCTGCTTACCGCCCTGGGCCTCAGTGTCTTCTACAAAATGGGGTTGTGATGGTTCCTGAGAGTTTGTGTGTAGAGGGCAGTGCTGGCACAACGTGTCAGAGACGGGGCCCTTCGCACCTCCTGCCTGTCCCACGCAGCTGCACCAGGCTCTGGGGGAGGGTGGGATCTGAGCTTCGTTCTTCCTGTGGGAAGTGCTCTCGCTCCCTCTCTGTCCCCCCCTGCCTCTGTCTCTCCCCCTCGCCGTCTCTCTGTCTCCGTCTCTCTTTCTCTTCGCTCTCACTCTCCCCCAGCACAGGTCCCACCGTCTGGTTCGGTGTGGTGTCCGCTGCTCTGCCGCTGTGTGGGCTCCCGGCTGGGGCTCTGCTCTGCTTCTCAGCCCGCTGCCTGCCCGCTGCCGCCTACTGCCCACCTGCCGCCCGCCCACCGCCCGCCCGCTCCTGTGCGTCACGGCCCCCGTCTCTCTGTTTTCTGGCACTGGAAGAAGACACTCTTTTAAAGACAGTCCTGTGACTCACGCCCAAAGGGAGGTCATTTGCATCTGCACAGCTGTCTGCAGTCTGGGGGCCTCTGCTCGAGGCTGGGGGCTGTGTGTCGGGCAGGTTCCTTCGGTGCTGCGTACGGGGTCTTTCACCCTGCAGACATCGCTGTGGGGTCTTTGGGAACTGAGACCCCGCTCCCCACTTTCTGATGAGAGGCCCGGTGTGTCTTTATGCCGTGGTCCGGGGCGAGTCGGTCTCCTCGGGCCGTGGTCCGGGGCGAATGATTTGCCACATTTCCTGGGAATGCTATTTTCCATGTGCTTTCCAGACACCCCTGCCTTGGCCCACTTTGGAATCCAGCAGGTGACTTCAGGGCCCACAGCCCTCTCACGTCCACCCCTAGAACCCCGGGTGCACCCACAGCAGTCAAGGGAAACACTTAGAAACTGCCTTCCTCCCCGGAAGGGTTCCAGTTTCACCTCTGGGGCTGTTCGGGTTTTGTGCATTTCACTGCTGGCTTCACTGTTTTACCAACAGGGGTGACTTGGAAACAAGGACAGCCGAGCTGTTTGCTGAGGAAAGCCTGGATCTCCAGCATGCAGCGCCGGCTGGGGCCCCTGGCATGGGTCAGGGTCGGGATCAGGCCCCTCCGGGTTCGGACTGTCCATGGGGTGGTGCTTAGACGCTGTCTCCGGGCGGGGCCCAGCACCAGCAGTGACTGGTGACTCTCGGCCCTGAGGGGCTCATCCTCCCTCTGTCCTTCCTGTAGACGTGCCGGCCCCTGGTGGGCTGTGGGGGTCCTGGTTGGGGGTAGACCTCGTTGGGCAGCAGAGCCCTCTCCTAGCGCATGACCCAGGGGTCTGCTTACGTTCCTCTCCCTCTGAAATTCCCTGGTTCTTCAGTTTGGGTCCCTTTTTCTGGGCCTCTCTGACTTGTCCGTAACAGAAGTGCGGAGAGGTTTGGTGGCTGCCGTTGGCCGGGACGCAGGCCTGCAGGGCCCTACCTTGCTGGTGACTGCACCGGCCATCCGTGTGGGTGGGGAGCCCCCGTCCCCCCACCCCTGGCTGCTCCCCAGGCCCCTGGGCGTGTCCAGCCTGACACAGGTGACGCTCACCCCCTCACCTGCGGTTTCAGTCACCTGTGGTCAGCCATGGTCCAAAATGTTAAATGGAAAATTCTAAAACTAAGCGATTTCTGAGTTTTAAATCGTGTGGTGTTCTGTGTAGCGGCTGAGGCCCCGTGGTCCGCCTGTCAGTCACCTCGCAGCCTCTCCAGGTGGTGAGAACACAGACGCACAGGGTCCGGGCTTCATGGCTTCAGGCGTCCCTGGGGCCTTGGAGCGTTTCTCGAAGGGTACACAGTTCCCAAACGGCGGGACGTCTAAGCAGGTCCGGCCAGCAGAGAGACCGAAACAGCCTGGGATTTTCCGAGTTGAGGCTGTTTCCCCGGGTGTCCTGGTGTGGGATGTGCTTTCTGGCATTTTCCACGGAAGCCACGTCAGCCGCCTTCTCCCAGCTGCCAGGGCCGGCTGCCGCACTTGTCTTGGAGGTGGTTTCCAGAACAAACTTCCAGGCAGCGTGGGGCGCAGCGCAGGGGCACCGGGCCCGGATGGGGGTCCCTGGCTGCTCTGAGCATCACGTCCTCTGCCCGACAGAGCCCTGTCCCCAGGACTTTCCTCCCCTTTCCAGGCCACACTGACCAAGTGCTTTGCAGGTGGGCGGCCCCTGGTGCTCTGCACAAAAGTCTAAAACTCTCCTTTCAGCGTGCGTGGAGGCTGCTGTGCACCCCACGGCCGAAGCTCTGAGGGTGCCCGGGACGTAGTGGGGAGGGTCAGGGCCGAGGCGATGCTGGCACAGAGGCACTGCTGGCCGGGGCGGGGCGGAGTCAGAGCTGCGTCTCCTGCAAGCTCCTCCGTTCACCATTCAGTGTCTTCCTGTGGCGCGGTTTGGAAAGACTCGCTGTGTTCGGCTGTGTCCGTGCTCGGCTGTGTCCGTGCTCGGCTGTGTCCGTGTTTGGCTGTGTCCGTGTGGTGTCTCCGCCCTGGCCTGCCGCTCTCCAGGGCAGAAGCTTTGCAAACCTGCCATTTTTCTTGCTTAGTTAGGACAATAGTTTTTAAACAGCATTAGAGTTAAGGAGATAAAACTCTGTGTTTGAGCATCGAGCAGAGCACATGGGGGCTGCAGGGGGCTGTGGGCGGGGGGCGCTGCAGGGGCTACAGGGAGGCTGTGGGGGCTGCCGTGGGGACTGCGAGGGGGGCTGCAGGGGCTATAGGGGGCTGTGGGGGGCTGCTGTGGCTACGTGGGGGCTGCAGGGGGCTGTAGGGGGCTGTGGGGGGGCTGCAGGGGCTACAGGGGGGCTGTGGGGGGCTGCAGGGGGCTGTGAGGGGCTGCAGGGGGCTGCAAGGGGGGCTGCAGGGGCTATGGGGGGCTGTGGGGGGCTGCTGTGGGTACAGGAGGGCTGTGGGGGCTACAGGGGGGCTATGGGGTGCTGTGGGGGGCTGCAGGGGCTGCGAGGGGGGCTGCAGGGGCTACAGGGAGGCTGTGGGGGGCTGTGGGGGGCTGCTGTGGGGCTGCGGGGCAGGGGTACTGTGGGGGCTGCATCCCAGGCGCTGACCCTGCATTTGGGCCAATTTTAAACAGAGCCTTGCTTAGGTCCCAGGCAGGGAGGGAAAGGAGGGAGACGCGCTGTGAACGCAGGTCTGAGAAGCGCTGACCGGCGGCGTGAGTCATTCCCAGACACCCCGGGGAATCCAAATGTGCCTGGAAAGGGAGAGGCAGTCACCCTCCCTCCCGACCAGCACCCACCCACAAGACACCTATTTCTGTACCGCCTGGGGTGATGGAGGCCTGGGAGGGGCTGCCGCCCCGCATGTCCCCGGCCTCGGGCCTCAGCAGCTGCCTGTGGGTTGGGAGCGTCTGTTGTGCTTCCGCCTCTGACCTTCACTGCTGTTCTGACCTTGAGGAGAGGAGGGGTGGGTGGGGGGCTCGGGGGGCCGGGCCCTGACTGCTGTGGGTCTGGCTTCAGTGGGTGTTGCTGTCTTCTTGCCTGTGGTAGCCCAGAGCTCTGTTAAAATAAATTTCAGAGCTTTTATTTCTTCATTCTTTAAACCCCTTCTGAGGTCCTTCCCCAGCCCTTGTGGCTTCCACTACCTCTCTCCTTGCTGTCTGGGACATCCCACGGGGCTCCTGCTTCCCTGGGTCTGGGCTGGTCTCTCCTCTGGACACTCAGCCGGCCTCTACGCCCCTTGCCCCTCCCGCCTCCCCTCATCCCGGCCGTGGGGTTTCCCGCATCTCGATGGGAGGGGGCCGGCCAGCCCGAGTCCACACATACCCTTCATGTCCTGACCCCAGCCCACCAGGTCTCAGGGCTGCAGCCCCGCTGTACTTTCATGTTTGCCTCAGACCCGGCCTGGGTGCCTCAGCCCTGCTGAACTTTTCGCCTGTTCGTGTCCCCCGTGGCTCTGGTGCAGACCCCTGGGTGTCGCTGGTGTGAGGCCTGGCTGGGCACGCGGACCCTGGGATCCTCAGCGTCTGCTGACCTGCACCTGGGTCCCTGTTGCCTCGCCCACCTGTCCTCTCAACTCTGCCCCCAAGGTAGAGGGCGTGGCCTCCGTGTGATTTTTTTCCTGCTGTCTTGGCTGGGCCTGGCTGGTCACCGTCACTGATGAGCTGGTGACCACAGGCTGCCCGCTGTAGCCCTGTGTGCTGTGCCTTTCACCGGCCGCTGTGCTCCCCTGCAGCCCCCAGATTGGGGTTTGGGCCCCAGGGTCCACTTGGGCCTCTCTGCGCTGGCGGCCGGCCTGGGCCTGGACCGGGGCTGTAGCCCCTCAGCCTGCTCAGCCGAGGGCCGAGAGCTGCCTTTGTCTGAGGTCTCCATCTGGGCCTGCTTTGTTCCCAGGGGTCTCCGTCTCTCGCTGGTGGTCTCCCCGGAGCCCCTGCGGCGGAGCCCTGGCCATCTGCACTGCTGCAAGGCGTGTACAGGTTCACGAATGAGACAAGACCCCATGGTGGGGTCTTGAGACCCAGGCGGGGTCTTCCTGACTCATCCACTCCGCATAGGCTGCGTCCCCTGTCCTGTCTGCTGCCCACTTTCTCCCGCCACTCACCCCAGAAACCTGCCCATCAGCTCCCGTCTCGGCATCTGCATCTGGGCAACGGTGTGGCCCTGCAGAGGGCAGCCGTTCTGTCAGGTGGAATGGGACGAGGAGACGGACGGCAGCCTTTGTGGCCGGGCACTTCCGTTCTCCCTGTGATCGCTGCTTCACGTAACTGCTCTCTCCTGGGAAGTGGAACTCAGAGGGCGTTTAGATGCTTGCAGGAAGATACTTCTGGTGGGATTTTCAGGCTGCATCATTCCTTTCTTTGAGAAACGCCCTGAGGCATCTATTTGCTGCCTGCCTCATCGCTGTGATGTTCTGCCTCACGTAGCAGCGACAGCGTCTTTTGGACCCGTTGCCCTGAATTGGGAATGGGATGGACGTTCGGGTGTTTGCGCCTGGCGCCCTGTGGGGATGCACACAGCATGGCCAGGCAGGTTGCCGGCTGCTTGTAGACTTGCGGCTTTTCAGGACACACTGGCACCTGCCGTCTGATCTTACCTGCAGGGTATTTTATTGCTCAGTCAACTGAAGCAGAGATGAGTGACAGTTCTCAGACCACCCCGGCCTCTGGCCTCTGGACGTTCCTGTTAGCTCGAAAGATGTTCCTTTGGCCAGCCGGTGTCTGCTGAGAACCGCTCGGTCCGGGAGGGACGTGGACACGCAGACGCAGTGCTGCGCCTGGCGGAAGGGGACGCGCCACGGCCTCAGTGAAACTGTGACGCCTTGGACACTCGGGGACAGGTGCGGTGGCTTTGGGGGTGATCTGGGAGCCTCGCGGAGGAGGAGACTTTGAGCGTGGCCTGGCACACGGGAAGGATGGAGACGCGAAGGAGGGCCCTGCAGGCGGAGAGAACACATGTACAAAGGTGCCCACGTTGGCAAACACGGAGTGCATTTGGCTGCGGTGTAGGGCGAGTACGTCCAGTCACTGGACGCAGATGGACATTGCTTGTGGGGGCTCCAGAGCCTGGCCGGAGGGTCAGTGCTTCGTTCGGTGGGTGCTGGAGAGTGCTTTGGGGGAGGAGGGGGGAAGGGTGGTCCTAACTGTGGTGGAGACCCCCCCGCTGGTCAGTGCGGTGCTACAGTATTTAGAGAACAGACAGGGAAGGCGTTTGGGAAACGGGCCATTTGGCTGGAAAGGAGCAGTTGTTCCCGTCGGAGCCATCGAGCTATTCCAGGCTGGAATAGTCTGAATCACGAAGGAGGGTGAGTCGTACCCAGGACACGGATGGTCGGCCAGAGCTCACACTCTGCGAACTGTCCCGACCGGGGTCCCCGGGACTGAACACTGTGAGAAGGTGGCTTTAAGCAGGAGGTCGGCTCGATGATGGGCCTCTGAGCTGAGGCAATGCACAGGGTTCTGAGCCGGGGGTGCAGAGCCACTGAGTGTCGGAGAACGGCCGAGATGCTATTCGGGTGACAGTGAGAAAAGCGTTTTTCCAGAGGAGGCGTGGGCCGCTGAGCAGCTCTCAGACCCGAGCCTGCGCCAGGGTCACCCAGCATTTTCGAGCACGTGGACTCCCAGGTAGCCCGCGGCGTGGGCCTGTGCACCCCCTTCCCGGACACCAATGCCGCCCAGGGCCACCCGGAGAGCACCCCCTTCCCGGACACCGATGCCGCCCAGGGCCACCCGGAGAGCCACGGGATGAGGGCTTCACTTAGTTGCTTGGTTTGTAGAAGTTCACAGAACCTGGTGTTGAAACTCTCTTGGCATACAGAGAGGAGAGGCTGGATTCTAGCTGTGAACTTTCACCGTAAAGTAACAAAGTGTGTTTCACAAATGAAAACAGCATTTTTGCACAGGTGAAAACTCTCTAGGCCTTTGCTTAGAGCCTTTCCCTGTAGGCAGATTTTGCCAATCGTGGTGTGAAAAATTAACTTGGATTAGCTTGCAGTGCCAAAGAGAATTGTGGTTTTGTGTCATAATTGCTCTGCCCCCACACACTCCGCTGAGTCAAGTGAACACAATAGCTTAACTTTTACTGGATTAGAAAGGGAGACAGAACTCAGGATTGGACTTGTTTGCTCAAATCACAGAATTGTGGAGTTGGAAGGAGACCCAGCTCTCACCTGAGGCCCAGCCACTGAGCTTACAGATGGGGAAACTGAGGCCTGGAGAGGTTGGATGAGTTGCCCCAAGCCACCTGGTTTGTGGAAACAGCCGGGCCCGTCATCCTGACCCTCGGAGTGTCTCTCTGGAACCTTGCCTGCTGCCTGAGCTGTTCGGTGACTTGTGAGTGTGAGTGGACGCGTGTGAAGGTGTGTGCATGACATAAACAGGTCTCTCTTAATCAGCCACAGGAAGGAGTGAAGCCCTGAGTCTATAGCATGGAAGAATCTAGAAAACATGAGGCTGCCTCAAGGAAGCCAGGTGCAGGAGGCCACATGTGATCCCCTTTCTGTGAGATGTTCAGGACGGGCAAATCGGTAGCGATAGAGGGTGGATCCGTGGATGCCAGGGACTGTGGGGAGGGCGACGGGACTGGGAATGGGTATGGGGCTTCTTTTTCGGGTAATGAAAATTCTTTGGAGTTAGTGGTGATGGTTTTATAACTCTGTGAATATACTAAAAACCACTGAATTGTACACTTTAAAAGGGTGAATTGTATGATATGTGAATTACATCTCAATAAAAAATAATTGCAAAAAATTACTAAAAAGCCCCAAATTATTCACCAATGGAGGATGATAGGTAGCCAAGCCATTATTTGAAAACCCAGTAAATAAAAGGGAATAATCAAGCATTTATCCCGACTTTCCTGTGTGAACTTCACTAATGGGTTACTAAATAGTAAATTCCTCTTATAAAATTATTTCATTTCATGAACTAAAATGAAAGGTAGAATGTCATCACCTTTCACCCCCTACTAGAGTAGCAGATGTAGGTACATAGTGTATGGTTCTGTTGATCTGAGCTGTAAGAATAGGGTGACTCTAGAACTCTGAAGAGTGCTAAGCTTTGGGTGGGGCGGGACATGAGAGGACATTCTGGAGTCGGGGAGTCGGTCTGGGTGCCGACTGTGTGGCTGTGCACATGTGTAAACATGTTGAGCTCTATTTACTGAGTGTATATTATAGCCCCAAAAATGCATAAATAAAAATAATATAATTAAATATAAGCTCTAAAAGAAGTATTTATTTATACCCTTTCTTATTCCAAAAAAGGATGTCAGGTAGAATGTGATGCGTATATACTAAACACATTCACATTTACCAATGTTGCTTCTATCAATACTTAGGTAACCATGTTTTTTTTAAGTTGTAAAATACACACAACATGAAATTCAGCATTTTAAGAATTTTAAAGTGTACGATTCAGTGGCATTTAGCATATTTACAACGCTGTGCAGCCATCATCCCTCTCTAGTTTCAACACTTTGTAAGCACCAGAAGAACATCCTTTAAGTAATCACTTCCCATCCCCTGGCAACCGCTAATGGCACATCACATTTTATCAGTTCGTGTGTTGATGGACGTTTGGGTTGTTTTCACCTTTTTTGACTATTGTGAATAGTGCTGCTATGAACATTCATGTATGTTTTTGTTTGCACACCAGTTTTCAATTCTTTCGAGTATATACCTAGGAGTGAAATTGGTAGATCATATGGTAATGCTATGTTTAGTTTATCGAGTGGTAGAATTGAAAGTAACCTGCTCATATTTCCCACAACAACAATAATTCTGTACCTATCACAGTCTAAAGTCTCTCTGTGGGACCCTTGGGATTCAGACTCATCATCACCCACAAGCACCAGAACATTCAGGCAAATGTGACCTTACGAAATGGATAAAATAAGGTGCGAGAGACTGGCCGTAACATAACGATGGAGATGTGTGATCTCTCAGACAAATAATTCAAAATAGCTGTTTTCAGGAAGCTCAATGAACTTCAAGAAAACAGAGAATGAATTTACACATTTATCAGAGAAAGTTAACAGATTGAAGTAACAGAAAACAATCAAATGGAAATCTTAGAGCAGAAAAATACAATGAATGAAATGGAAAAATGAAAGAGAGTATTAGTAGCAGAACTTATCAAACAGAAAGAAGAATCAGTGAGCTCAAAGACAGAGTATTTGAAAATACACAGAGAAGAAAAAACAAAAAATGAAAAGAAATGAAGAAAGCTTACAAGATCTATGGGACAACATCAAAAGAGCAAATATTCAAGCTTTCAGAGTTAAAAAGGGAATTGAGAAAAACAAGCAGAAGAAAACTTATTCAAATAAGCAACAGAAAACTTTCCAACCTGGAGAAAGATATAAATATTCAGGTACAAGAAGGTCAAAGGTCACCAATCAGATTCAACCCAAATAAGAATACTCTAAGATATACGGTAATCAAAAAACTCTCAAAGATCAAAGACAAAGAGATGACATCAAAAGCAGCAAGAGAAAAGCAGCAAATAACATTTCGGGGAGATCCAGTATTCCTGGCAGCAACTTCTCAGCAGAAACCTTTAGGCCAGGAGGGAGCAGGATGATATATGCAGAGCGCTAAAGGAAAGCAATTGTCAACTAAAAATGGTGTACCCAGCAAAGCTGTCATTCAGAAATGAAGGAGAGATGGCGGCTTTCTCAGACAAACAAAAGCTGAGGAGACTCATCACTACCAGCCTGTCCTACAAGAAGCCCTAAAGGGAGTTCTTCAAACCAAAGGAAAAGGATGCTAATGTGATTGTCATACTAATACTGTAATTATGGTGTGTAAACCACTTCTACCTTTTGTAAGAAGAATGAAAGACACAATTAATAAATAATAACCACAACAGTTAGGAGATAGGCAATATCAAAATATAAATTGTGACACCAAAAATTCAAAATATGGGAGGAGAAGGGAGTTAATGTGTACAGGCTTTTGTTTGTCTCTTTTTTTTTTTTTTACAATCAAAGGTAAGTTGGTATCAGTTTTAATAACTTGTTATAACTATAGAATGTTTTTTGTAAGCCTCATGAGGCCTACAAAAGGAGGTCAATTCAGCAAGGGGATATAACAATAGTAAATATATATGCACCCAGTACCAGAGCACCCCGATATACATAAAGTAGACATTAATAGATCTAAAGAGAGAGGCAGACTGTAATACAACAATAGTAGGGGACTTCACACCCCACTTTCAGCAAAGGGAAGGTCATCCAGGCAGAAAAATCAACAAGAAACATTGGAGTTAAACTGTACTCTAGGCAAAAGAGCCTGACAAACATTTACAGAATATTTCATCCAACGGCTGCAGAATACACATTATTCTCATTGGCTAGTGGAACATTCTCCAGGATAGACCATAGGTTAGCTCACAGAACAGTCTCAAAAAGTAAAAAATGTCGAAATTATATCAAGTCTCTTTTCTCACCACAATCAAAAAAACTTAGAAACCATAACAAGAGGAACTTTGGAAACTATGTAAACACATGGAAATTAAACAACATGCTCCCGAATGACCGGTGGGTCAGGGAAGAAATGAAGAAGGAAATTTTAAAATTTCTTGAAACAAATGAAAATGGAAACATAACATACCAAAACCTATGGGATACAGCAGAAGCAGTGCGAAGAGGTAAGTTTATAGCAATGAATGCCTATGTCATAAAAGTAGAAAGACTTCAAGTAAACAACCTAGTGATGCAAGGAACTGGAAAAGCAAGAAACCAAACCCCACATTAGTAGAAGGAAAGAAATAACAAAGATCTGAGCAGAAATGAATGAAATTGAGACAAAAAAGACAAAAGATCGACAAAATGAAAAGTCGATTTTTTTTGAAAAGATAAAATTGACAAAGCTCTAGCTACATTAAGAAAAAAAAGATAAGACCCAAATAGATAAAATCAAGGATGGAAAAGGAAACAGTATAACTGATAGCACAGAAGTACAAAGGCTCACTAGAGACTATTATGAACAACTGTATACCAACACATTAGAAAACCTAGAGACATTTTATAAATTCCTGGACACATACAACCTACCAAGGTGGAGCTGTAAAGAAGCAGTACCTGAACAGACCAGTAAGTATTGAAGTAGAAATCAACAAAAAATCTCCCGGCAAAGAAGAGCCCAGGCCCTGGTGGATTCACTGCTGAATTTGTTCAGACATTTCAAGAACGGATACAAATTATACTCAAACTAATCCAAACAAATAGAGAGAAGGGGACACTTCCAAACTCAAGCAATGAGGTTAGTGTTACCTGACACCCAAACCAGACCAGGACACAACACAAAAAACTACAGGCCAATGTCCCTGATGAACACGGACACAAAAGTCCTCAGCAAGACACCAGCAAGCAGATGCCAGCGGCACATTAGAAAGACCATTCAGTGTGACAGGTGGGACTCATCCAGGAATGCTCCCAGTCAAAGAATGGCAATCTCTGGGTGGGGGTCCGGGCATTGTCCTGTGAGAAGCTCTCCTGTGTGTGTAGCCGGTGTGGGTGTGGGTGTGAGGTCCTGTGTGTGCAGCCGGTGAGTGTGGGCGTGAGGTCCTGTGTGTGCAGCCGGTGAGTGTGGGTGTGAGGTCCTGTGTGTGTAGCCGGTGTGGGTGTGGGTGTGAGGTCCTGTGTGTGCAGCCGGTGAGTGTGGGTGTGAGGTCCTGTGTGTGTAGCCGGTGAGTGTGGGCGTGAGGTCCTGTGTGTGTAGCCGGTGAGTGTGGGCGTGAGGTCCTGTGTGTGTAGCCGGTGAGTGTGGGCGTGAGGTCCTGTGTGTGCAGCCGGTGAGTGTGGGTGTGAGGTCCTGTGTGTGTAGCCGGTGTGGGTGTGGGTGTGAGGTCCTGTGTGTGCAGCCGGTGAGTGTGGGTGTGAGGCCCTGTGTGTGTAGCTGGTGAGTGTGGGCGTGAGGTCCTGTGTGTGTAGCCGGTGAGTGTGGGCGTGAGGTCCTGTGTGTGCAGCCGGTGAGTGTGGGTGTGAGGTCCTGTGTGTGTAGCCAGTGTGGGTGTGGGTGTGAGGTCCTGTGTGTGCAGCCGGTGAGTGTGGGTGTGAGGTCCTGTGTGTGCAGCCGGTGTGGGTGTGGGTGTGAGGTCCTGTGTGTGCAGCCGGTGTGGGTGTGGGTGTGAGGTCCTGTATGTGTAGCCGGTGAGTGTGGGTGTGAGGTCCTGTGTGTGTAGCTGGTGTGGGTGTGGGTGCGAGGTCCTGTGTGTGCAGCCGGTGTGGGTGTGGGTGTGAGGTCCTGTGTGTGCAGCCGGTGTGGGTGTGGGTGTGAGGTCCTGTGTGTGCAGCCAGTGTGAGTGTAGGTGTGAGGTCCTGTGTGTGCAGCCGGTGTGGGTGTGGGTGTGAGGTCCTGTATGTGTAGCCGGTGAGTGTGGGTGTGAGGTCCTGTGTGTGTAGCCGGTGTGGGTGTGGGTGCGAGGTCCTGTGTGTGCAGCCGGTGTGGGTGTGAGGTCCTGTGTGTGCAGCTGGTGTGGGTGTGGGTGTGAGTGTGAGGTCCTGTGTGTGCAGCCAGTGTGGGTGTGGGTGTGAGGTCCTGTATGTGTAGCCGGTGAGTGTGGGTGTGAGGTCCTGTGTGTGTAGCCGGTGTGGGTGTGGGTGTGAGGTCCTGTGTGTGTAGCCGGTGTGGGTGTGGGTGTGAGGTCCTGTGTGTGCAGCCAGTGAGTGCGGGTGTGAGGTCCTGTGTGTGCAGCCGGTGAGTGTGGGCGTGAGGTCCTGTGTGTGCAGCCGGTGTGGGTGTGGGTGTGAGGTCCTGTGTGTGTAGCCAGTGTGGGTGTGGGTGTGGGTGTGAGGTCCTGTGTGTGCAGCCAGTGAGTGCGGGTGTGAGGTCGTGTGTGTGTAGCCGGTGAGTGTGGGTGTGAGGTCCTGTGTGTGCAGCCGGTGAGTGTGGGTGTGAGGTCCTGTGTGTGCAGCCAGTGAGTGTGGGTGTGAGGTCCTGTGTGTGCAGCCGGTGTGGGTGTAGGTGTGAGGTCCTGTGTGTGCAGCCGGTGAGTGCGGGTGTGAGGTCCTGTGTGTGCAGCCGGTGAGTGCGGGTGTGAGGTCCTGTGTGTGCAGCCAGTGTGGGTGTGGGTGCGAGGTCCTGTGTGTGTAGCCGGTGTGGGTGTGGGTGCGAGGTCCTGTGTGTGCAGCCGGTGTGGGTGTGGGTGCGAGGTCCTGTGTGTGTAGCCGGTGTGAGTGTGGGTGTGAGGTCCTGTGTGTGTAGCCGGTGTGGGTGTGGGTGTGAGGTCCTGTGTGTGTAGCCGGTGTGGGTGTGGGTGTGAGTGTGAGGTCCTGTGTGTGTAGCTGGTGTGGGTGTGGGTGTGGGTGTGAGGTCCTGTGTGTGCAGCCGGTGTGGGTGTGAGGTCCTGTGTGTGTAGCCGGTGTAGGTGAGGGGTCCTGTGTGTGAACTCGCAGGAGGGGAGTCACAGCCTCAGGAGACGCCGTCTGGATGCGGGCAGGCTGTGCTGCGCCAGGAACCTGGGGGGCCTGAGGGGTCCTGTGTGGCATCAGTATGTCTCCGCTCCTTTGTGAACTCAGAAGGGCGGCTTCGTCTCCGCCCGCCTTTGCTTTCTCTGTTTCCTCATTATTATTATTATTTTTTTTTTTTTTGAGACGGAGTCTCACTCTGTCGCCCAGGCTGGAGTGCAGTGGCCGGATCTCAGCTCACTGCAAGCTCCGCCTCCCGGGTTCACGCCATGCTCTGGCCTCAGCCTCCCGAGTAGCTGGGACTACAGGCGCCCGCCACCTCGCCCGGCTAGTTTTTTGTATTTCTTAATAGAGACGGGGTTTCACCGTGTTAGCCAGGATGGTTTCGATCTCCTGACCTCGTGATCCGCCCGTCTCGGCCTCCCAAAGTGCTGGGATTACAGGCTTGAGCCACCGCGCCCGGCCTGTTTCCTCATTATTTCCTGGGGGTTTTCAGCCGCCAGTGAAACTTTGGTTTTGAACCTGTAGGATTTGCCTCAGCCTCCTGGGGGATGCCCCTCTGTGGAGGCGAGGTCCCCTGCCTGCAATCACGTTCTTTCCCGTATTTTATTACCCGTTTATGAGAGTGAGCACCGTTAGAACCAGCTGACAGGGTTTGGAGTCGTGTTTCTCAGGATATTCCGGAGGCGCTCCTGCTCCATTCATCTCAGGACTTGGAGTATTTTCCCCAGTGGCTCATGGTAGACCAGCTGGATTCACAGGCAGTCGGAACTGCGAGAATGCATGTGCTGGTGGCCGTGGTCTGTGCACAGCATTTCCAGAGTGCTGGGTGACGCGGCCCCTGCGCCTCGAGGGTTACACTGCATCGGGAGATCGGGCAGCCCCAGGGAGGCCGGGCCTGGACGACCTTCTGGCTGACCTGGCTCCAAGGCCAGGTCTCCTCCTAGATGTTTAGGGATCACTTGGGTCTCGGGACGCGTGAGTCTCTGGCGTGATGTGGCAGCATCTCCTCCGTGGCCCGTTGCTAACAGCCTTTGCACCAAGCACGAGAGGAGAGTCATTTGCACCAGGAGCGTGTAACTGGGGCACTGTTGCGTTCTGGGTGGACGGCCCCGTGCCGTGGGGACTGTTGGTGTTTCGGTGGACGGCTCTGTGCCGTGGGGACTGTTGGTGTTTTCGGTGGACGGCCCTGTGCCGTGGGGACTGTTGGTGTTTGAGTGGACGGCCCTGTGCCGTGGGAACTGTTGGTGTTTGGGTGGACGGCCCTGTGCCGTGGGAACTGTTGGTGTTTGGGGTGGACGGCCCTGTGCCGTGGGAACTGTTGGTGTTTGGGTGGACGGCCCTGTGCCGTGGGAACTGTTGGTGTTTTCGGTGGATGGCCCTGTGCCGTGGGAACTGTTGGTGTTTGAGTGGACGGCCCTGTGCCGTGGGAACTGTTGGTGTTTCAGTGGACGGCCCTGTGCCGTGGGAACTGTTGGTGTTTCGGTGGACGGCTCTGTGCCGTGGGAACTGTTGGTGTTTGGGTGGACGGCTCTGTGCCGTGGGGACTGTTGGTGTTTTCGGTGGACGGCTCTGTGCCGTGGGAACTGTTGGTGTTTTCGGTGGGCGGCTCTGTGCCGTGGGAACTGTTGGTGTTTTCGGTGGACGGCCCTGTGCTGTGGGAACTGTTGGTGTTTGGGGTGGACGGCCCTGTGCCGTGGGGACTGTTGGTGTTTCGGTGGACGGCCCTGTGCCGTGGGAACTGTTGGTGTTTGGGTGGACGGCCCTGTGCCGTGGGAACTGTTGGTGTTTGGGGTGGACGGCCCTGTGCCGTGGGAACTGTTGGTGTTTGGGTGGACGGCCCTGTGCCGTGGGGACTGTTGGTGTTTGAGTGGATGGCCCTGTGCCGTGGGGCACCGTGGGCAGCGGGACACTGAACGGCAGGCACCCTGCTCTCTGCCCACCAGATGTCAGTGGCACTGCCCTTAGTGACAACCAAACGTGCCCTGTGGAAGTGCCCTGGGAGAGACCCCGTTTCAGCCGTTGTCAGGGCTGGGCCCCCAGTAAGCACAGTGGGCGCCTCTAGGACCCCTCCCGCCACCCCGTCACCATAGACTCATTCTCCCTGTGGTGGAAGTTTAAATCACATTGAATGTGTCCATTATTTGGGAGGGGTTAACGTCTGGTCACCCGCCCTCCGCAGAACCTCCCGTTCCCTCTGAAGAGCCGTGGAGGCTGGAGGGAGCTGGAGGGCTCTCGAGGAGACTGGACGAGGGGCGGACACCCTGGACGGCAGTGCTGGGCCCTCCCTGGGCAGGTGGTGTCACCCGGGGAGTTTTGGAATCAGCCCGCAGAGCCCTGTCTCCTGCTTCCACCGCCCACAGAAGCCCGCTGGTGCCTCCTCCTTCCACCGCCCACAGAAGCCCGCTGGTGCCAGGGGCTCCTCCCGGCCAGGAGGATCGGGGGCTGCCTTGCTTGAGGATGGCAGCCTGGGCTTCTGTCATTCATAACCCACAGGAGTCCTCTTGAGGGAGGGGCATGGTGCCCTGGAGAGCCCTGGACGAGACCTAGGCCTGGCTCCATCCAAGCCCAGAGGCCTCTGCCCCTCCTGAGGGGGGGATAGAGCAGGTGCCGTCTGCCCTCGACTCAGCCCAGAGGGAACGCCACTCCACGGCCTCGCCAAGTGCTGCCTGTTTCCGGCAGCTTCGCAGGCCCTTTGGGAAGGCTCTTGTGTTGCCAGGGGTCATGCTGTGTCCTCGAGATGCTGTGTCCCCTGCCTCGGGGCCCCACTGCCTCTTCCTCTTATGGCCTCTGCACCGCAGTCAGCCCGCCGAGATGTGCAGCCTTGTCCCACGGAGGGTGCCGGGTGGGGAGGCCGGTGCGGACGGGCACTCAGGCCCATTCAGAGGCCGGTCACGGAGCTCCCGTGTCCAGCGGCGAACAGCAGCCGGGGGCACATGGGCCTCGCAGTCAGCAGCTCAGAGTCCGGAGAGGGGTCTGCACCCACACACGGCACGGGGGCTTCTGTGCCTCGCTAAGACCCTGCCAGGGCCTGGGGGAGAACCTGTTCGGGTGAGGATCCCGGGGCCGGGGCTGGGGTCACTATTCCAGGCTTCTAAATAGCCCGAAGTAGACAGGGCTGTTCATCATTTATTCAGATATTTTAATCAGAAGACTATCGTTTCGGCAAACACTTTGTTAGAAGACGCTGTGTTGCCCAGCAAAATTTTTAGACCCCTTCAAATGTTTTGCGTTGGGACGACTAAAAGGCTGGCTGAGGTTGGGAGCCTTGAGATCCGTACTTCCTCCAATCCTCCCGCAGGGTCTCCTTCCCGGGCGGGCCCTGGGGCTTTATTGCTGGGCGGGGTTGCTTTCGCTGGACCGTGCACTGGGGCCGTCACCTGTTCCGCGTTATTTCAGTGAGGCCGGCCTGTAGTTGAGTAAAACGCCGTGATGATGCGGGAAAGAGACGAGCGCCCGGGCTGGGTGGACGCGGCCAGTCCCAGCACAGCCCTGGCCTCTCCAGGACGTCTTCTGTCGGGGTCGGTGCCAGGAGCTTTGCTCAGCGGAGCCCTGGGTCCTCGTCCTCCCCCGTGGCTGCCTTCATTCCTTCCTCCGCCCTCTTCGCTGGGTGCTGAGCTGAGCTGCTGAGTGCCAGGGAGACGCCCGCTGCTGTGCTGTGCCGAGCGGCACATGAGGCCAGCCCGCCTGAGGGCCCTCCTCGGGAGGCCTGCAGGGAGGGGCAGCGCTGTGTGGGGTCTGTGGAGACCTCCCCGTGCCCTCACAGCTCCTCCGGGTACGGGGGTGTGGCTCCGAGTGCCACGGGCCACCCCGACGGCTCGCCATCAGCACTTGGAGACCCTGTGTGGGCCTCCAGGGAAGCCTGGGCATCCCAACCCTCGGTCAGGGCTGGGCCTGTGCTCACCCAGAGGGTGCAGCTTCCCCCACGGCCCAGAAGGGCTGCTGTGCGCCTGGGAGACAGGACGGCTTTCGGACCATGGCCTTTGTTTTTGTTACTGATTGCCTGATCCCTGGAGTTGGAAGTCAGGTTTTGCGGTGTTGTGCTGTTTACAGTAAGTGTGTTTGAGTGCTGCCTTTTACTCCTGTTAGCTGAGGTTTCAGAGCCGACGCGAGGTGCTGTGCTGGCTGTCTGCGTCAGTCTGCCGGCTGTGAACACACCGCGTGTTTTAGAGACACCGTCCATGGGAAAAGTGCTCGTGAGAACTGTTACTTATTTGGCTATTAGGATGAAACCAGTTTTCTTTTCTTTTAATTCATTTATTCATCCATGTATGCAACAAATAATTCGGCACTTACTGTATACCACAGACAGCTTTGTCTTTTTATATGAACGTCTCTGTGTATCAGAAAAAAAGAGAAAACACATTTCCTCTAAGAGACACAGAACAGGCACCTTTGGTGAAGGTAACTGAGCGAGCTGTGTGGGGTGCGGTGGAGAAGCAACGGCCGCTTGGGAGCTGGGGCAGCCCCGTCCCACTCAGCTGTGGGGCCGCAGGGAGAGGCTCGGTCTTGCTGCACGTGGCGCACACGGGAGGCCCCGGGCGACGTGGCCAGGCCGTGCCGTGGCAGCTCCAGCCCTCCTGGTCTGAGCAGCTCATTGGGTGTTGGTGCGTCCAGCAGGCTTCCTGGTGTTGCTGTCGTCATAGCAACCGGATGTTTCTCAGGATTTTTTTTTCTGTTTCAATGCTTTATTAACAGTTGGAAACAAAACCAACGCACTGGAGGTGATGGCATCAGAAGCCTGAGGCAGGGAAATGGGTTTGCATTTTGTCCCTCCTCTTTTTCTTTTTATTAAATGCATCATAGCAAAAGTAGATTAAAAAGAAAGGATCTCAGCCCCAGATGACAGCGAGCAGGGAGAAGGAGGTAAAGATGGCGCCATCGGGCGAGGAGGGAGGAACCTGGTGTGTTTTGGGGCCAGGGGACGGGGCATCGTCGGGCGGCGGGGGAGGAACCCGGTGCGTTGGTGCCAGCGCGGGAGGACCCGGCCTTTTCACGTCGTGTGGCGTCTGCCTTACAGGGAGTCTGGGGAAAGCCTGTGCGTTTCCGTCCTGCAGCGTCCACCTTCGGAAGACCCAGCTGCTACCGCTGTGATCTGAGGCCCTGTGGGAACAAATCTTAGCTCCGTGTTGTCCACAGACACCGTCTCCCACAGGACTTTCAAAAGCTTTTTTCTTTCTCCTTTTAAGAAACACAGGAACTTACAGCTAAGTATCTACACTCATTTGTTGCAAAAAACAAAGAATCCCAGAAAACAAAACAAAAACAAAAAACTCCCAAAAACAAAACCAAAAAAACCCCAAAACAATCCCAAGGGAAATATGGTCGGCGTCCGTTCACACCGTCGAGGTGTCGGGAGGAAAGTCGGCAAAGTTGCGCTGCGCTGAGGGCAAGGACTTCTCTCTGCTACAGAAGCTGTCGGTTCCAAAACAACCGGGAGGCTGGAGGGGCCCCGTCCGACGCGCGGGCTGTGCTGAGGCTGCCCTCAAAATCAGGGCAGCCGCGGCGACCAGGAAGGCTGCGTCTGCTCCGGGAACCTCACCCGCCATCCCCCAGGCTCCCTTCCCTTTCTGGAGAAGCTCGCCAGCCGTGCTCTCCCCTTGGTGCCTGTGAACTCGTCACACACCCTAACTGTGTGTGCTGCCTGCGTGTGCTGTGTGTGTGTGCTGTGCGTGTGTGCGTGTGCTGCCTGCGTGTGCTGCCTGCATGTGCTGCCTGTGTGTGCTCTGTGTGTGTGTGCGCGTGTGCTGCCTGCGTGTGCTGTGTGTGTGCGCGTGTGCTGCCTGCGTGTGCTGTGTGTGTGTGTGCTGCCTGCGTGTGCTGTGTGTGTGCGTGTGCTGCCTGCGTGTGCTGTGTGTGTGCGTGTGCTGTGTGTGTGCGCGTGCTGCCTGCGTGTGCTGTGTGTGTGCGTGTGCTGCCTGCGTGTGCTGTGTGTGTGCGTGTGCTGCCTGCGTGTGCTGTGTGTGTGTGCGTGTGTGCTGCCTGCGTGTGCTGTGTATGTGCGTGTGCTGCCTGCGTGTGCTGTGTGTGTGCGTGTGCTGCCTGCGTGTGCTGTGTGTGCGCGCGTGTGCTGCCTGCGTGTGCTGTGTGTGTGTGCTGCCTGCGTGTGCCGTGTGTGTGCGCGTGTGCTGCCTGCGTGTGCTGCCTGCGTGTGCTGTGTGTGTGCGTGTGCTGCCTGCGTGTGCTGTGTGTGTGTGTGCTGTGTGTGTGCGTGTGCTGCCTGCGTGTGCTGCCTGCATGTGCTGCCTGTGTGTGCTCTGTGTGTGTGTGCGCATGTGCTGCCTGCGTGTGCTGTGTGTGTGCGTGTGTGCTGCCTGCGTGTGCTGTGTGTGTGCGTGTGCTGCCTGCGTGTGCTGTGTGTGTGCGTGTGTGCTGCCTGTGTGTGCTCTGTGTGTGTGCGTGTGCTGCCTGCGTGTGCTGTGTGTGTGCGTGTGCTGTGTGTGTGCGTGTGCTGCCTGCATGTGCTGTGTGTGCGCGCGTGTGCTGCCTGCGTGTGCTGTGTGTGTGTGCTGCCTGCGTGTGCCGTGTGTGTGCGCGTGTGCTGCCTGCGTGTGCTGCCTGCGTGTGCTGTGTGTGTGCGTGTGCTGCCTGCGTGTGCTGTGTGTGTGTGTGCTGTGTGTGTGCGTGTGCTGCCTGCGTGTGCTGCCTGCATGTGCTGCCTGCGTGTGCTGTGTGTGTGCGTGTGTGCTGCCTGCGTGTGCTGTGTGTGTGCGCGTGTGCTGCCTGCGTGTGCTGCCTGCGTGTGCTGTGTGTGTGCGTGTGCTGCCTGCGTGTGCTGTGTGTGTGCGTGTGTGCTGCCTGTGTGTGCTCTGTGTGTGTGCGTGTGCTGCCTGCGTGTGCTGTGTGTGTGCGTGTGCTGTGTGTGTGCGTGTGCTGCCTGCGTGTGCTGTGTGTGTGCGCGTGTGCTGCCTGCGTGTGCTGTGTGTGTGCGCGTGTGCTGCCTGCGTGTGCTGTGTGTGTGCGCGTGTTGCCTGCGTGTGCTGCCTGCATGTGCTGCCTGCGTGTGCTGCCTGCATGTGCTGCCTGTGTGTGCTCTGTGTGTGTGTGCGCGTGTGCTGCCTGCGTGTGCTGTGTGTGTGCGTGTGTGCTGCCTGCGTGTGTTGTGTGTGTGCGTGTTGCCTGCGTGTGCTGTGTGTGTGCGTGTGTGCTGCCTGTGTGTGCTGTGTGTGTGTGTGCGTGTGTGCTGCCTGTGTGTGCTCTGTGTGTGTGTGCGTGCTGCCTGCGTGTGCTGTGTGTGTGTGCGTGCT
Organism: Macaca mulatta; assembly: GCF_049350105.2. NCBI lineage: Eukaryota > Metazoa > Chordata > Mammalia > Primates > Cercopithecidae > Macaca > Macaca mulatta. Next base: position 108,205,964 of record NC_133422.1, on the reverse strand, counting down.
GCCTGCGTGTGCTGTGTGTGTGTGGGTGCTGCCTGCGTGTGCTGCCTGCGTGTGCTGTGTGTGTGTGTGCGTGTGCTGCCTGCGTGTGCTGTGTGTGTGTGTGCGTGCTGCCTGCATGTGCTGTGTGTGTGTGTGCGTGTGCTGCCTGCGTGTGCTGTGTGTGTGTGTGCGTGCTGCCTGCATGTGCTGTGTGTGTGTGTGCGTGTGCTGCCTGTGTGTGCTCTGTGTGTGTGTGCGTGCTGCCTGCGTGTGCTGTGTGTGTGCGTGCTGCCTGTGTGTGCTCTGTGTGTGTGTGCGTGCTGCCTGCGTGTGCTGTGTGTGTGTGCGTGCTGCCTGCGTGTGCTGTGTGTGTGTGTGCGTGTGCTGCCTGCGTGTGCTGTGTGTGTGTGCGTGTGCTGCCTGCGTGTGCTGTGTGTGTGTGCGTGTGCTGCCTGCGTGTGCTGTGTGTGTGTGCGTGTGCTGCCTGCATGTGCTGTGTGTGTGTGTGCGTGTGCTGCCTGCGTGTGCTGCCTGCGGGACCTTCACATCGGTGGGAGCCTTCAGAAAGCCTGTCTTTTGACATTTGATGACTGACCTGAGGCCTGGCCTGGAGCCGGGTGCCTCTAGCCGCCTGGCTGTGTTCTCCGGTGCCTCTAGCCGCCTGGCTGTGTTCTCCGGTGCCTCGTAGCCGCCTGGCTGTGTTCTCCGGTGCAGTGGGTGAAGAAGGTGCGTCCCGGGAGAGTCGCCGCGTTGAGGTGTTCTGAGGGTCCAGGCCCGTCAGGAAGTATTCATTTGTTTTTTCCCACCAACCGATTATCTTTGACGCTTCCTTAATGATTCCCCAAATAAAAATTTCCAGAACCTTTTGAATTAGAGCGTCTCAGAGCCAGACGAGCCTTCGAGAGCTGCCGTGTCGCTTGCTTTTGCAGTTCAGGAGTTTCAGGCCCAGAGAGGCAGACCGTGTGTCGGGGGCGCTGGCGGGAAATGGCCGCAAGCAGTGAGGCCCTGAGAGCCGCTCCGTGTGGGCGGCAGCGGGTGCCGCTGGGAACGCCTGCCGGCACCTCGACCCCGAGATACACGCAGTGTGGACACGGGAGCCTTCGTCCAGACCCCGGGGCTTCTGCTCCTTCGCCCAGTGCCTCAGGTTAATATGGTGGATGAAAAGTCTTTAAAAAGCTTCAAACTGAGTTTATCTCTGCCCTCTGGAGTTTCTGGCCTGCCAGTTTGCAAATTGGCATCTTTGAAATGAGCCGACCGCCCACGTGGGCGATGACGTGTGTGCTTGCTGAGTTGACGCGAAGCTTTGGAAGGCGTAGAAGTGGGGATCTGAGAAACTTCGACTCTGCTCCTGTTTTTGATTTTGTTTCAACAAGAATAAGGTGATGTGGCCGCGAGTGGCACCAGCAGGAACTACGTGAGCCTTGGTGTGGTCTCAGCGTGGTGCCTGTGCCTGCATCTGTCCTGTCGTCCTGCGCCCTCGAGACACCATGGCCAGGTGTCTTTAGAGCCAAATGACAGAGGTGGAGAAGGCCCTGGGGAGGCGCGAGTGTGTTTGAGACGTTTGTTTTACAGAATGGACTTAAACTGGGCATCTGCCGTCTGGATCGACAGCTGCCACTCTGCCTCCCGGCTCCCTCCCGATTCTCTGGTAAACTGGGCCGTTAGGCTTGCCGCTGGGGTGTGCTCCGAGCTGCCAGCAGAGCAGTCACAGCTGGGGTTCAGTTATGACCTCCAGATCGACCCCGGCAAACAAGGAGTCCGGCACCGCGGTCGTGAGTCCGGCGCCGCGGTCGTGAGTCCGGCACCACGGGCGTTTTCTGCAGGGCCAGCCGGGAACCGGCTCGACTTCCTTCACGTGCATTCAGGTGGTGTCTCTGGGCTTGAGGGAGGGAGACGTGGACCCAGCTTAGGCCCCTCTGGGACGCTTCTCTTAACTGGCAATTCAAACAGCTGGAGTTCACAGTCAAATCATGTCCACGAGAAAGAGCTCTTTCCTTTAATTCTGGCGCCAACTTTGACCTAATATCATAACATAAAATTCAAAATAAAAAGGGACTCAGTGGATAAATGAATAAGCAAGACGAGGTCCCTCTGCACGATGGAAAGTTATTCAACCTGAAAAAAGAAGGGAATCCAGTCAGCGGCCACAGCAGGGCCACCCTGGAGGGCACTGGCTGAGCGGAGTGAGCCGGAAGGACACGTCCCGTGGATCCCGCCGACGTGAGGCCCAGAGCAGTCAGATCCAGAGACAGACGGGGGCGAGGGCCGGCTGACGTGAGGCCCAGAGCAGTCAGATCCAGAGACAACGTGGGGCGAGGGCCGCTGGAGACAGCAGGAGGGGATGGGAGCGGGTGTTGAACGGGGACCGAGTCTTCGTTTCGCACGATGAGAGCGTTCTGGAGTGGATGGTGGTGATGGTTGCACAACTCGGTGAACGTGGTTAATGCTACGGAACTGTGCACTCGAGCAGGTCTGAGATGGAAAATTGTATGTTAAAATAAAGGGACTAATGCGGGGAAAACAAAGTGAGACACAGGAATCCCGAGTCCCAGGCTGGCGGGTCCCTGCTTGCGCCACTTGCATTTCAGGGTGGCGTGCGTGTCCGTTGCCTTTTGGCGAGAGAATGTCCCGCGCGTGTACACGTGGTGTGCGCATCCACGACTTGCGGTGGCAAAAAACCCAAGCCTTTGTAGAGAGTGGTGAATGCACACAAGCGGCGGCCGGCGTGCGGCTGTGAAGTAAACCTGCGGTTTGGAAGCGTGTCTGCGATGAGCAGGGGACCAGACGTTTCCACGCTGCTGATGACGTGTGTCGCTTTTACTTTTTAGGTGAAGCCAAAAACCTTCCCTCTTACCCGGGGCCAAGCAAGATGAGGGATTGCTACTGCACGGTGAACCTGGACCAGGAGGAGGTTTTCAGGACCAAGATTGTGGAGAAGTCACTCTGGTAAGGTCCTCTGCTGCTTTACCTGACACCCATGTGTTTTCTTTGATGTAGAGAATGTCCCAAGCATGGACGTCACCTTCCCATGTTCCCGCAGGTAGAGAATGTCCCGAGCGTGGACGTCACCTTCCCATGTTCCCGCAGGTAGAGAATGTCCCGAGCGTGGACGTCACCTTCCCATTTTCCCGTGAATGTCCCGAGCGTGTACGTCACCTTCCCATTTTCCGGCGGGTAGAGAATTTTTCTGTGTGTAGACAATGTCCTGAGCGTGGACGTCACCTTCCCATGTTCCCGCATGTAGATAGTGTCCCAGGCGTGTACATCCCCTTCCCATTTTCCCGCGGGTAGAGAATTTTTCTGTGTGTAGACAATGTCCTGAGCGTGTACGTCACCTTCCCACTTTTCTTGCTGCTTAGTTTGAGGAGGAGGAGGTGCTCCCTGGGGCTCTGGTGTGCAGGCAGCTGGGCTTCTGACCTTGGCGGTGCGCGGATGTGAACCGGTGTTGGCTTAAATGCTCCTGCTGTCCAGGAAGCGCACGTCGGTGGCAGCCCCCGTGTGGACTCGCAGGGCTGTCCAGGAGGTGTATGTCGGTGGCGGCTGCCTGCGTGGACTCGCAGACGACGCCAGGGAGAGTGTGCCAGGCAGGGCCTCGGTGCTGCGGCCTCAGGGGAAGCGTGGGGCGGCCGCGTTACAAGGAGCGGCCTGGGGATCAGGGAAGACGTCCGCGCAGCTGTGACTCCACCGTTCAGTTCAGAACCACGGGTCGTGTGCTCTCATCAAAACAGCGCTTCTGATTTTGAGAACACGTTTAGCTGAAGAATCACATCCTTGCGTCTGGCTACTTCCAAGTGGGAATGAACCACCCGTTCTGACGACTGGGCGACTTCACCTATTAGAACACTGTGAGGGGCCTCCTGCCCCGGGGACTGGGACCATCTCACGCCGTCAGTCACAGTGCTTCGGCGTCAGTCCAAAAGGCTTCGGCGCAGCTGCCCGCCAGGCCGAGGAGTGAGAGTCGTTTGTGCTATGTTAGTGCACACTCCGGGTTCTTTGAAATAACTCGTCAAAAGGAACTGCAGGCTGAACGTTGTCAGGCGCCCAGTCCGGCTTTGCGAGAGTCTTGGGGGTTGCCCTGGCGAAGACTGGGCATGGCCGTTCTTCGGAAGAAAATGGGAAGAGACATGACTGGGCCCTTCAGAAGCCCCTTTGGAGCGTCCCTGGATAAAAGTCGGTTCTGTGTTTAAATGGTCCATTGTTAGAGGCCCGTGGATTTTAGGCCGGAGGCCCGGAGAATTACTGGCAGTCTTTATTGGGCTGGGATCCTCTCAGACCTGCTAAATCAGAGCCAGTGGGAGGAGGACCTGTTTGGGAACCTCTCTTTCAGGTGAGGTTGAGAAATGGGGGCCCCTTGTCTTTCAGTTATTTCAGAAGAATTTAGAAATAGAAGTCATGGTTCTGGCCGGGTGTGGTGGTGCACACCTGTAATCCCAGCACTTTGGGAGGCTGAGCTGGGAGGATTGCTTGAGGCCAGGAGGTTGAGGCCGCAGTGAACCACAATTGCATCACTGCACTCCAGCCTGGGCCACAGAGCAAGACCTTGTCTCAAAAATCCCCAAACACACACACAACAAAACATGGTAGCAAAGAAAGAGAAACCCACGTGGGACAGTGCCGAGACAGTAAAACCATGGCACCGTTCAGCGTGGACGCTGGCAGCCCCGTCCACGTGTAAAACCATGGCACCGTTCAGCGTGGACGCTGGCAGCCCCATCCACGTGTAAAACCGTGGTGCCGTTCAGTGTGGGCACTGGCAGCCCCATCCACGTGTAAAACCGCGGTGCCGTTCAGTGTGGGCGCTGGCAGCCCCGTCCACGTGTGAAACCGCGGTGCCGTTCATTGTGGGTGCTGGCAGCCCCGTCCACGTGTAAAACCGTGGCACCGTTCAGCGTGGACGCTGGCAGCCCCGTCCACGTGTAAAACCGTGGCGCCATGTAGTGTGGACGCTGGCAGCCCTGTCCACTTGGAGGGCTGTGCGGGCTGGCCACAGGCTGCCCCTGTAGTGTGAGGACAAAGTGCATCAACCCACCCCATACGAAAAGTTGGCAGGAAATGTACTTGAACCCAAAACCTGGATCTCTCATAAGTTTGCAGCTGGAATCCACACGGCATCTGTGGTCAGAAGCCCTCAGTCTGTGCATGTGCATTAACGTGGTCCCGTGTTAGTCATTGGTCAGCATCCACCTGAGAGGCAAGTGTCAGGCAGGGCTGCCCTGCGTGCCAGGGAGTTTAGCCCTGGCCACCGCCTGCTCTTTGCTCCACGGTGGCACCCACTTTGGGGCCAGTCTCCCGAGTCTCCCAGCCCCTGAGTCCCCCTCCCCCCAGTCTCCTGGCCCCCGAGTCTCCCGGCCCCCGAGTCTCCCAGCCCCCCAAATCTCCCAGCCCCTGAGTCCCCTGGCCCCCCGAGTCTCCTGCCCCCCGAGTCTCCCATCCCCCAGTCTCCCAGCCCCAAGTCTCCCAGCCCCTGAGTCCCCCTCCCCCCAGTCTCCCGGCCCCCGAGCCTCCTGCCCCCCGAGTCTCCTGCCCCCTGAGTCTCTTAGCCCCCCGAGTCTCCCACCCCCCAGTCTCCCAGCCCCAAGTCTCCCAGCCCTGAATCTCCCGGCCCCCAGTGTGCTGCTTCCTCCAAGGTCAGTGTCACCTTTAAGGTCTGATGGTTCATTTGGCAAAGTCGCTGTGGAAAGAAAAAGAGCCCACGTCTGCATCTCTGAGCTCCGAAGGGCCCCAGGGTGCTCTGTGGCCGCTGGGTCTGCAGCCTGGCAGGAGCCCCTTCTCACGGTCCCTGGGGAGAAGCACTTGGGTCAAGTTTGATTTGCTGTTGCCCAATATCGCAGTCTGACTCAGCAGGAAGCTGCAAATGGAATGTGTGAGGAAGGAAAGGCGGAACTCAGCCTCTCTTCTTCCCTCTTTCCCACTAAGGAGGTTACAGACCCAGCTCCACTGCGGGCCTGTGTCCCCCAAGCCACCTCCCTGCGTGTGGCCCCCGCGTCCGAGGCCCTGCAGTCTGTAGGGCCTCTAGCGGGTGCTGAGCCGACGTCTAGGCAGAGCGTCCTCCTCTGTCTTCCCCTTTTTCTCTAGTTTTCAGATGGAGGTTGGGGGGCAGCATCTGTCACGGGCGTAACTTCAGAACGCGTCGAAGTGGACACGTTTCGGAGGACGAGCCCTTTCTCTCTGGCCTTGGCAGTTTCTGTCCCACTACAAAAATGTTTTCCTGAGGTTGAGAGTGAGCTTTGTTCACAATCCATACCTTTCACAGCATCATTTTTAATCATTTAAAGGGCAGCCACTATTTGTTTCCTTATTTACTTAAACGAAAAGCTCCCTGAAATTGGATTGGCAGGACTGGGGCTTGGGGACCAGCTTCCCACCCTGGACCTCCCCTGGGCCGGCACCCCCGACCCTCAAACAAGGAGATGACGCCACTCCCCAAGGCTGCCCCGCCGTGGAGATTGCCGTCTCGTCCAGCAGAAAGGAGCAGTTGGCCAAGTCACACACAACAGAACCTCAGTCTCTCCCTGCTGGGTCAGTCTGTCATTTGTAAGAATATTCGGTGAGCGTCATGTCCCCGTTTCCTTCTGTCCACGTGAGGGCGTGAAATGTTGTCTGTCCTGCCTGCATCTTCTGCGCCCACGTGGCTGACCTCCCCAAACCCTCATCCACGCAGACAGTCCTGGCTCAGGGAGGCGCTGCCTCGGGGTTCTGGGTCTGACCCCGCCCCCTGCCGCGGGGTTGAGTCTGGGCAGAGCCCCCTGCCCCACGCGGAGCCCTGTCCCCCTTTCTGCGGCGTCGCCCCCGCGTCCTTTGCAGGGTTCATTTGCATATGCCTATCTCGTGGAGAAGGGGCTGTGGCCACAACAGGAAGAAACTTCAGGCGTGGCCGGTTTCGGTGCCGCCTCTTCTACCCAGAGGTGCCACGGCCTGAGCTTTTGCTCTGAAAGCTGGTTATGCGTTAGGTTACAAAGCTGTGTCTAGGAAAAGTTATTTTGCTTAAAAAATCATGACTGCCCCCAAAATGATCTGGATTTGCAGACAGAACCGTCAACGGGGTGGCGCTTTCTGGGAAGTGGAATCATGGGGGATTCTTGTTCTTTTGTCTGTGTATTTTACATACAATTAGACGTTACAAGTCAAGGAACAGACAGATCTTCTAGTGCAGAGCAAGGAGAGCTGGGTCTTCCCAGCAGACGGGACGTCACCAGGGACCCTCCCTCTGTGGCCCTGCGGGGCAGGCTCTGCGCTCGTCTGGGTGGAGGCCGTCCCGTCCCGTCCCGTGTGCACACAGCGGGTGTTTGTGAAACACAGGAAGGTTTCTTTCTGTTCAACCGCAAGAAGTAATCACCCCCAAAATGGTACTTTTGTGTAGCAGAAATGAATAAACCAAGAAATATCTCCACAGCTCCACCAAATTTTTCAGGAGGGAGAAGTTATTTGGGGTTAGAAACCGAAAGGGGCAGGAGGAAGTTGGTGGTTTGGGAGACAGACTGTTCATTCTCTCAGATGCTTTTAATAAAAACCAAGTCGTTGGCTTAGGAAACACCAACTTTGACATTTGGAGACTTATGAGAAGTCACATTTCCCCTGAACATTTATTTTCACTCTTTCTCAAGTCAGAGCTTAAACAAAAACCTGCTTGACACGACTGGAGGCTCCTTGAAGCCCAGAACATCCCAGAACTGCTGGAGTAGGGGACCCATCAGCCCTGGGGTACCGCAGGTGGGGGCCCATCAGCCCTGGGGTGCCGCAGGTGGGGGCCCATCAGCCCTGGGGTGCCGCAGGTGGGGGCCCGTCCTCAGCCCCCGGGGCGCCCCAGGTCAGGGATCTGTTCTCAGTCCTGGACTGCTGGCCCCAAATCTCCCAGCAGGTCAGAGCCCCGGTCCTGTCTGTGTGACCCCCAAGACTGGCCCAGCATCTCCACCTCTGCCCACGTGTGTGTCCTTCTGTGTCGTGCTGGCTCACAGGAGCCTGTGTCAGAATGATGCAGGGGGTTCTCTCAGCCTCACAGGAACTCAGCTGGCACAGGAGCCTGTGTCAGATGCAGGGGGTTCTCTCAGCCTCACAGGAACTCAGCCGGCGGAGAGCATGAGGTTGCTTGTATTCTGCGAGTACTGAGCGCCTACTGCATGTGGCAGGCTGCCCCAGGCCCAGGCCCACACCTGGCAGGGGCTCATCGGCTGCCTGTGCCTGCAGGAGCCTCCTGGCCCTGAGGTGTGGCTGGGCCACTGCAGGGAGAGGCTGGGTCTGTCACGAGGGGGCTGCACTGACGATCCATGAGGAGCAAAGGCCAGGTCCCCTCTTCTCCCTCCTCTGCCGGCCTCCTCTCGCCCGGCTGCCTCCTGCTTAGCCGCTGGCCCCCCTGGAGAGCACCTTTTTCCGCCAGGGCCTCACTGAAGGTTTGGGATTTGAGGTGTCTCAGTTGCTGCAGGGGACCCGGTGTCTGGCTGTGCCTCGTCCTGACAGTCAAACATCGTGGCCGGGCCCTAAAGACCCAGCCGATTCTCATTTGTTTGTAAGGATGGTGGTTCTTTTCTGGGGGGTGTGGGGTGGGAGAGAGGAAAGAGCCTCATGTGCAGGAGAGGCAGGAGCCAAGGCCACAGTGTTCCGGGTGCCGTGTGCAGTGGCGTGTGGCCTGCCTGGCAACCACAGAGCCCATGAGCCGAGGGGCAGCTCCTCGGTGCCCCTGAACAGAGGAGGAGACTGAGGCGTGGGGAGGTGAGGCGGCTCACCACAGCCGCTGCAGCTGTGAGTCTCAGCCCAGCCCGCCTGCTTTCCTCACTGAGTCGCTGGGTTCAGTTTGAAGACTCACAGCTCTATTTGCCAACATTTCGAAATAAACAACTCCACCCAGCCTGAACCACAGGAGGCTGCAACTCAGTGTGTGAGGCTTCCACTGAGACCACGGCAGGTGGGCTGTGAGCTGACCACAGACCCCTATCCTCCAGCCTCTGGCCTGTGGGAGCCGGGCTTGTGGCCCTGCAGTGCTGGGTGGTAGGTGGGCTGTGACCTGACCACGGGCCCCCCTCCTCCAGCCTCTGGCCTGTGGGAGCCGGGCTTGTGGCCCTGCAGTGCTGGGTGGTAGGTGGGCTGTGACCTGACCACGGGCCCCCCTCCTCCAGCCTCTGGCCTGTGGGAGCCGGGCTTGTGGCCCTGCAGTGCTGGGTGGTAGGTGGGCTGTGACCTGACCACGGGCCCCCATCCTCCAGCCTCTGGCCTGTGGGAGCCGGGCTTGGGGCCCTGCAGTGCTGGGTGGTGGGTGGGCTGTGACCTGACCACGGGCCCCCATCCTCCAGCCTCTGGCCTGTGGGAGCCGGGCTTGTGGCCCTGCAGTGCTGGGTGGTGGGTGGGCTGTGACTGACCGCGGACCCCTCCCTCCAGCCTGTGGGAGCCGGGCTTGGGGCCCTGCACGGCCGAGTGCCTCCGATGGGGGTTCTTCCTCCTGTCCTTTGTGGAGATGAAGCATTTTCCCTGGCGGAGTTGCCTCTTCTCTGTGGGGCGCCTCTGAGAATGAGTCAGGCCGTGACTCAAGGAGCCACAGAGCTCAGCCCAGAGGCTGGCTTGGGAGCCCCAGGGCTGCTCTGCAGACCCCGTTTGGGCTTTGGTTCCTCTTCACACAGCCTTTACCCTCTACCCTGAGGCTGGGGCAGCCCTGGCAGCTCCCGGCTCCCCCCAGGGTTTGAGAAATGGGCCCGCAGCAGCGGCAGAGCACGGAGCTGGAAACCAGGTTTATGTTCTCATGATCATGTGATGGGAGCAGCCGCAGGCGGGATGGGGCCTCGCCGGCCTCGCGCAGATGCTGGGAAGTGACTCAGGGAGGAGAAGGCGGGGTTTCTCCGCTGGTCCCCGCTGAGCCCCATCTCCGGGCTCCGGGAAGAGAAGGAATTCGGTTCCGACGGTTTCCCCTTGTCACAGCCAGAACTTAAAGGTCAACTCTGTTTTCTGCAAGAGGTTTTTTCTTTTTCCCCCGTGAAAGTTTGCTTGATTCTGTGAAACTTCATTTGCGTTTCTTCCAGAAATGCCTGAGGGGAGGAGGCCGCCCGGGTCTCGCCCCAGAGGGAGAGGCTGCTGCCCACGTTCGGCAGGATTTCGGGAGAGCCTGGTCCTCTCAGGCCGCACTTTTTCTTTATTTGAAAGGAGGGTTCCAGAGCCCCCCAGCAGTGAGTGGGGGCCGCCTGGCCCAGGCCTTTATCCCGCATCTGACTGCGCTGACCTCGGCCCGAGACAAAGCCGGCCTGTCCGAGAGACACCCTGAGATTAAGCTGCTAATGGGAAGGGGGGCGCCTGGCGGCTGTGTGGCCCCTTTGAGTCTGTCAGAAAGAAGAGATTGTCCGGCACAGGCCACCGAACAGGATGGGGGATGGGAGGGATGCCCTAGCATTCAGCCGGTTTCGTTTCTTTTGGATACGCTTTAAACTCTGCTGCCCGGGAAGGAGAAAACACAAACCTTCCTGCTGATGAAAGACGATGGGTGCCCCCACCCTGAGACCCGTGGACAGCGGGGCAGCGGGGGGCTGTCCGTGGGCCTGGGCCTTGCACCTGGGAGTGCTGGTGCTGTGTGGAGGGAACCCACCCTGTCCTCGGGCTGAGCTGGGGTCCCCACAACAGCATGGGGCGGAAGCTGCTGTCCTCAGACTCCACGGGGTCTCCAGTGATGGCACTGTGGCCACTTCCTGCTGGGCCGCGTGGGTTCTGGGTGGGGCTGGGAGGACGTGGGGCATCGGCCATTTTGCCCATGAGATGAGGTGGTCGAGGTGGACGTGGCCGGCCTCGCAGCCTCTGCTCCTGCAGGTCCTGGGATGCTGCGTCCGTCTGCTGCAGCTCATTTCAGAGTTGGTCGATCACATGTCCATCCTCACCCACTGGTGACAAAGTTGACAAATTTGTGTTTTTTTTTAGTTGAAAAAAGATCCTCCTTAAATGTTGTGAAATAATCTGTCCACACATTCAGCAGTGCTAATAGAAAACAGGCCCAGAGCAGTTCAAGAGAAAAGGAGATTTAAAACTGCTCATAAAAAGATGGACATTCCACCTCACCAATGAGCCAAACATTTCAAATTTAAGCAAGTTTTTGCCACCAGTTTAGCAAACTGTAAAAATATTTATAAGACAGCGTATGCCGGGGGCGGATGCTGGTCCAGACTCCCTGGAGGGTTCCGTGGCTTTGTGTTTCGAAGGCCTAAGGACGGTGCACGTCCTTGGAGGAATTTATCCCCCGGGGACAATCAGCTGATGCACAGATCTCCGCCCCCAGGGTGCTCACCCCGGCTGCTCCCACCACACAGCATGGGGAAGGCGGGGGGACCTGGCGCTGCTGGCCACGCACACACGTGCCGTCTGACCCCAGCGTTTTATCAGCTCCTTGGAAAGTGGCCCGTGGCCTGATGTGAAAGGAGAAAGCTGACTGTCACAGGGAACATAACCTCACTTTTATTTTTAAAAATGTACCCGTATTTCCATTTCACGTCTTCTCTATTTATAACATAAATGTTTACTGTTTTTTTAATATATTTGTATTATAATACAATGAGTTATTATAGTATGAATATACTTACATTTATATTATAAATATCATATTTGTTATAAATATAATACAAATATATTTATATTTTGTATATTTCAAACTTATAACATTTATATATTTTATTCTATTTCATATCTTTGGAGGAAAAAACTCCAGGAGGATGTTTCCTGGAATGTTAATTCCAGATTTCACTTTCTGATTTTTTTACGTATTTAAAATTTTGTTTCTTTAAAAATAGCTTTATTGAGGTGTAATTCAAACACCATACAATTCACCCATTTTAAAATGTACAATTCAGTGGTTTTTAGTATATTTGCAGAGTTGCACAACCTGCCACAGTCAATTTTAGAACATTTTCATCTCCCTAAAAGGACACCCGTGCCCTGTAATCCTCCGGTTTCCGGCCTGCAGCCTCTCCCGGGGCGGCAGATGCGGGTCCGCGTTCTGTCGCCAGCTGTGCCTCTCCTGGGCATTCCGTGCCAGTGGAAGCACCTGACCCGTGGCCTCTGTGCGTGGCCTGTCGGTCGGCACCACATGTGGACGCCTGTGGTGTGGGGCCGGGGTCCAGGTGTCCTTTCACCTCCAGGGCTGAGCACCGTTCTGCTGTTGCTCCCTTAGCAGCCGAGACCCACCTGCTTGTTTCCACTTTTTGGCCGTCATGACTGAGGCTGTGAGCAGGTGCGTCCGAGTCTGCATGCGGACGTGGGCCGTGAGCAGGTGCGTCCGAGTCTGCATGCGGACGTGGGCTGCCGTGTCTCTTGCTGCACACCTGGGGCTGGAACCGCTGGGTCCCGTGGCGACTGTGTGTTGAATGTCGGGGAACTGCCAGCCTGTTTTCCATGGTGGCTGTGGCCACTTGACCTTCCCACAGGTTGTGTGTTTGGATTCGCGTCTCCACCTCCCTACCCTTGTTACTGTCTCTGATCACAGCCATCCTGGTGGGTCTGATTTTCTTTGTACAATGCAAGCCCCCTCCTCAATGAATTTTCACTTTAAAGAAAAGCAGTTTGTTGTTTTTAATTGAAACGAAAGGAAGCATTCTTTCCTATGTATGTGTTCTTTTCTAAAGCAAACAAAATTAAAATCATGTAAAAAAAAAAAACCCACAGGAAAATTCTAAAAACTTGCACATAAATGGAATTACGAATCACCTCATCGTGGAAAATCCTGTCTCGCTGGTTGTAGGTTATAGATGTCAGGTTAGGCACAGTGGAGAGGGAGACGGGGCCTGCAGACCCCAGACGTGGTCCAGGACGGTGCCAGCCTGACCCCCGCCTTTGCTGCCCACCGTGGGATCTGAAGATCCCGCCCACCAGGTCCCCTGAGCTGGCCTGACCTCGCCGTCCTCCCGCCCGACCCCTGCACCGTGCGTTCTGTGCAGACACCTCCCCTGTTGAGTCTGAGATGGAGTTACCACCTCCAGCGCAGGTGACGGCTGAATCCCACTGCCGCCGCAGTGGACAGGGCACCAGAAGCCCTCTGGAGAGAAGGCAGCCTGCCACGCTTTGTGACGAGCAGTTCGCTTAAGGATTGTGTTAGACTCTGTGGCTAGTGGAGATTTCAAGGCTCCTCCCCTCCCCTCCCCTCCCTTTCCCTCCCCTCCCCTCCCTCCCCTCCCCTCCCCTCCCTCCCCTCCCCTCCCCTGCCCTTCTTCCTTTCCTCCCTCTTTCATCTTGCTCTGTTGCCCAGGCTCGAGTGCAACGGTGCAGTCTTGGTTCACTGCAACCTCCACCTCCTGGGTTCAAGCGATTCTCCTGCCTCAGCCTTCTGAGTAGCTGGGATTACAGGCGCGCGCCACCACACCCAGCTAATTTTTTTTTTTTGTACTTTTAGTAGAGATGGGGTTTCACCATGTTGGCCAGGATGGTCTCAATCTCTTGACCTCATGATCTGCCGCCTCAGCCTCCCACAGGGTTCCTCTTTCATAACCCATCATCCTTGAAGAGCCGTTCTCTGAGGTGGGCCTGGGCGCCTGGGGTTTTTAGAAACCTTTCCAGGCAACCATAGTTTGCAGTTCTAAGAGGAAAAACACAGAGACCTAAACAAGCCTCATGCATTGAGAGCGTGTCCCCGGCCTTGGTGGGGGGTAGAGAAGGGAGAACTGAATTGGGTTTTGATGTGGCTGTTTCTGTGGCATTCCCTCGAAATATTTGCCACTGGAAAAATGAAAAAACTCTAAGCGCTTTTAAGTGAGTAATTTTTGTGCGAGGTCTCGGGAAGAAGAAACGTCTCCATGTGCAGTGCCCAGGCTCCGTCTGCCGGCTGTGGGGGTGGCAGAGCCTGGCCAGCGGCTTCCTGAGGGCCCAGCCTCCTGCTCTTCACAGGGAGCCTCAGGGAAGGCGGGGCCTCTGCCTCCCTTTCAAGCGGCTGGACTTGAGCTGACCACTGACACCACAGCAGCTCCAGGCTGGCGAGGCACAGCGCTGGGGGAACAGTTCTGCCCCGAGCTCAGGCGGGTGTGGCTCCAGCTGCCTCCTGCCCGCCGCTTGCCTCGCTGTAAGCGGAGCGGAACGGGGCGTGTCTGGTCCTGGCCCTTCGCGTCTCCACAGGCCCCTCACCTCCTGCAGGAGCCCCTCTGGCTTCCCGGCAGTCTCGGCTCTGCCAGAACTGAATTTCTGTGGTCCCTATGAGGACAACCAGGATTTGCTCGGCACTGTGGCCTCTCGGGCTGGACCGCTGCCCCCTGCCTGCAGAAAGCCCCACCTGTGGAGGCTCGGGTGACCTTCCCTTCCTGGTCTGCTGTGCCCAGGCCTGAGCAGCTCCCGGCTGCTGAGCTGAGACAGGCGATTCCTCCCTGCACGCCCACCTACCCATCCATGCATCCGTCCGTCCAGTGCCTTGCACGGGGCCTGCACATTCCCAGCCGCTGTGGTGAAATGTCTGCTCCGTACCACGTGGCCTCAGCTGCACCCTGACCCCTGACCTCAGCTCCCAGCATCCTCCTGTCCTGCCCTGCCCGGGCCACACCAGCCTCCTCCTTGCTCCTACGTCTTCACCACACACAAGCCCTGCTGCCTCGAGGCTTTGCACCTGGTGTCCCTCTGCCTGGACCCCTCCCGCTGTCTCCTCACCGTCCACGGCCTCATTCATGCGCTCACTCGTCCTCCCGCGGTCTCCTCACCGTCCACGGCCCCGTTCAAGCGCTCACTCGTCCGTAAGCCTCCCTGGCCCCGAGCGAGGCCGCAGTGCCGCCCCCGCCAGCCTTGCGCGTTGGACGTTTGTGGTTCTGTGCGCTCTTTGGCTCCCCGGGACTGGGACTTTGCTTCATTGGCTGCTGTTCCCACAGTGTGGAACGGGGACGCGCAGCTGAAACAGTCGTGGGGAGAGAGCACCGTGGCTTCTGGGTCCGGTGAGCCACGCCTGGCCGGGGCCGAAGGCATCGAAGGTGCCCCCAGTTGCTTGCGCCTGGCGTGTGGGAGGCCCCGCCATGTGTTTGTCTCACTGTGTAGGGCAGAGGAAGAAACCTCTGAGCCAGGCAGTGGCGTGGCCTGGGGAGGCCGCTTTGGGTGCAGAGCCACTGCCTTCCCCAGCCGAACGCCGCCTGTGCCCGCAGGCCACACTGCGAGAGGGCGGTGTCCTGAGGCTGCGAGATGAGGGAACTGGCCTCTGGCAAGGCAGCGTTGAAACGTGGACGTCCCCGGAAGATTCTGTCTTCAAACTCGTGCTTCCCCCGGCAAGGCCCGTGTGGGTACTTGTGCCGCCTCGGGTGGGCTTCAGTGACGTCTGTCTCAGAGTCTTACATTTAGATGTGCTGTATGGTCTTCCTGGTGGAGACTGACGTCCCCTTGGCCTTGTGAAGCTCACCAGGGCCTGAATCAGGTGGGAGGAGCAGCTGCACGGGAGCCCGACGGCGGCTGCACCAGGCGGGACTGTGCTGTGACGATACAGGAGGTGTAGGTGTTGGGTTTTTTGAGACGAGGTCTCGCTCTGTCACTCAGGCTCTAGTGCAGTGGTGTGGTCACAGCTCACTGCAGCCTGGAACTCCTGGCCTCAAGCAATCCTCCACCTCCCTGCAGACGTGCGCCACCAAACCTGTCTAATTTTTAAATTTTCTGTTGAGTTGGGGTCTTGCTGTGTTGCCCAGGTTGATCTCTAACTCCTGGACTCAAGTGGCCCTTCTGCCATGGCCTCCCCCACTGCATCTGGCCTGGATGCAGGTGTTTAAAAGAGCTTAGGGAAGTTATTCGAAAAAGGCTCTGGCTTTCAACTCCCACTTCAACTCCTGATTTTGGTTCTCATTGGGGTGGATGTTCCCGAGCACTCCTGGGCTCAGGAGGAGAGCAGCTCCCCTGCGAGGGGCAGGGTCACCTGTGTCCACAGCGGCAGGGCCCGGTCCCTGGGGTTTGCGGGTCGGCATAGTCCACGGTGCCCGTGACCAGTCCTCTGAGCGGCAGGGCCTGGGAGGGGCATTGTCGGGCCGGCGAGGACAGGCGTGGGTGCTGGTCTGGGCATCAGTGGCGTTGCTCTGAGAGGGAAGGAGATGCTGTTCCAGCAAGGGCGGCGCCAGGTCTGGACCCTCAAGTGGACACTGTGTTTCAGCTCTGGAATTGGCCCAACAGGATTTTCTGCAAAACAGGAGATGGTCTGTGTGTGTCAGGTCCAGTCTGATGGCCACAAGTCACGGGACGGTGAGCACCCGAGGAATTGAATTCTGTGGTGGGAATCCAGGTTCGGGGGAGGTCGTCGGGCAGGTGCGTAGACGATGTGAGCTGTGAGCTTCACGCCCGAGGAATCCACTCTTCCTGCTGGATGCGTGGACGGTGGTGATGGCCTTGCCCCAGCAGCAGCGTCTGGAGCTGGCCCCTGCCGGGTGCGCTGTCTCCGTGGGGCTCGTGGCATCCCGGGGGTCTTGGAGGGATGTCACTCGGGTGCCCCATTCGCAGGTACAAACCTGCAGTTCTAGGAGCTGACTGATGCTCGCGGCCCTGGCCCCCGTCCTCACACCACCTGAGTGGCCAGGCAGGGGCTTCTCTCGGCCGGTTCTGACCTCCATGCTAAAATGAACGAATAGGACAGGAAAGTGAAGAAAACGTGCGGCAGGGGAAGTGACCTGGGAACTCACCGCCCCCCACCGACCTCCAGGACTCCAGCCTCCGAGCGCCGCAGCCAGGCCCTGCCCTCTTCAGCACATTGGAAACACCCGCATCTACCCAGCGTGTGCCAGGATGGCAGCTCTCCAGCCTCCAGCCTGCAGGCCGAGCCCACGCCCCAGGGAAGCCACTGATCTGGGTCCCCTCGTGCTGAGCGCCCCGGCCAGAGGTGCCCCTTCCAGGTCTGGGTGTGGTTGGCGGAGGTTCTGTGGGTTTAAGCTGTGGGTTCATTCTCGGAGGTTGTTAATTGCCCCCAGAAGGTGGGGAACGGCCTCCACTCTCCTCCTTGAGCTGGGGGTTTGCATTCTTCCAGGCGTTTCTTCAGGGCTCCCGGGCGATGGTGGCACAGTGGCCTTGGGCGTCAGGCTGGCTCTGTGCCATCACTGCGGGGAGGGGTTTCCTTCCTGTGGGGGCCTCCACTGTCCCTGGAATCGCCCTTCTTATTCCCTAAATAAATCATCGGTCTAAGAAGCTGAACGAACCCTCTATTCTGGCACAGGGACCGGCTCCATCTTTCCTTGAAACCCTGCAGAGCCTTCATTAAAATGAGCGCAAAGGCCTGCAGCGCTGCCGCCTCTCCGGACCCCATTGCCGTGGGATGCCTCCTCCTCTGGGCAGCCTCCTCCTCTGGGCAGGCTCCCCAGCGGCCTCCTGGTCTAAATCCCTCCTCACAGGCAGCCCTGCCCGCTGCTCCGTCCGTGTGGACTTCGCGTCCGGAGTCCAGCCGCTCTCCCCTGCTGGGCTCGTCCGGCTCGCGGGCATGACGCTTGGTCACGGTGGTTGGTGGCTCAGGGCTCCGTAGGTAAGGCCGGCCGGCCGCCTGCAGATGTCCTGCCTGGTTTCCTGAAAGACTTGAGGTGACTTGCAGGAAACAAAGTCAGTCATAACTTTATTAAGTTTAAAGAGTTATACGAAATAAGGGGGAAAATGTGAAAATAGGCAACTGGAGCCGGTAGAGTAAACGACATCAGAAATGTAAAACGCTCACCATCGCCTTTGCTGGAGCCCATTGTGGCTCCAGCGTTCTCGGCTGCAAAGGTGTAAAATGGAAATGTGAGTGCGATGTTCCTCTTCTTCAGGAGGGGGGACCGCGAGGTTCCCGAGAACCAAGCTCCTCTTAGCAGGGGGGCAGAGAGGACCCCAAAGCGCTGCCTCCCTTCTGCCATTCCGGAGCAAGGTTTCCGAAGCCGTTGCTCGAGAAATTGCTGGGTGGAGGCCGGAAGAAGTCGTGCTCCCCGGGGGTAGTGCGGCAGGGCTTGGGCAGCGGGGCTGAGGCACGGTGTCCCTGGGCGCTGCCCGGTAGAGGGGTATTCCGTTGCTCTGCCAAGTGACTCCTCTCACTGTGACTCTGCTTGGCGGTGGGGGTTCGGGGGGGCGGGGGCTCAGGGCAGAGGCTGCTGGCTGGGCACCTGGAAGGGTCCCGTGAGGCTTCTGGTGGTGCTGACACCTGTCCATGGAAATTGAGGTGTTTAAAATTCATAAATAAACCAGAAATCCATTCAATAAAAAGAGATAAAAATAGCAGAAAGAGGAAGCTACAAGAAAACACACGAACTCCATGAAATTATCAGACTGGACGTGCCCCTTTCTAAACGTAAAAGCGGTTTATAGCAACACAGCATGGCCTGAGTCACGGCACGATCCCTGGGATAGTTTCATCAGATGTCGGAGTGCCTCGGTTTCCCACCCTGTGCATTGGGACGGTGGGGAAGTGTGCAGGGTCAAAGGCCAGGTGCACAGCGCCTGTGTGTGGGGTGTGCTCAACGCTGGCATCTTCATCTCACCAACCCTCACCACACACCGGACACGCACTGAGTATGCATTGGACACACACTGGACACGCATCGGACACGCACCGGACACGCACCGAATATGCATCGGACACGTACTGGACACGCACTGGACGTGCACCGAACATTCACCAGACACGCACCGGACACGCACGACACGCATTGGACACGCACTGGACACACGTTGGACACCACATCAGACATTGCAGTCCAGCCTGACCCACTTCCTCCTCCCCGCGTTCCTGCGACGCAGGCACAGGCCCACGTGGTGGGGTCCTCAGTGTCTGTGTGGGGGGTGGGGGGCTCTTGGGAAGCGTGACACCCTCTCACGGCGAGGTGGCCAGGTGAACCCCGAGCCCTGGGTTGCTCTGAAGCTGCCACAGCTTCCTGAAAAGCCAGCTGCTGGAGTGTGTGCCAGTGGAGGGCGTCCGTTCCATTCTCGGGCAGCTTGGCTGTCGGTGCCTGTGGTTCTGAGGTTCCTCCGTGGTGAATGAAGCTTGATTTACACCTTTTGGTTACGCATTTGCCGCGAGGCCAGGAGCTGTGCGTGCTCCCGCCGGGCTTCTCGCGTGAGATGCGCCACGGCCGGGACAGCCTGGGCACCTGCCATTCTGGAGCAGTAAGCGAAGCCTCCAACCCTTGTTTCTTCGGGCTCTGCCGGGAGCGAGCGGGACTGGAAACACTGAGTCCAGGCTGTGTCCGCGCATTCAGGCACCACGGCTTCGTGCCGTCGCTTCGGCCTCAGTGGCCCTGAAAGTTGCTCTGGGACGTACAGAATAGGCCGTCTTGTTGTTGTAAAAACCTCAAATGTTTTGTGAATTACTATTAATTGTTAACGCCTGTCCTGTGAGTAGCTCGTCGCCTGAGACCTTGTCGTGAATATTAAAATGCGCGTTTGGTGTCCCTTTTGGCTTTGAGGTTGACAGTGGTTTTTCCTGCCAGTGGGGACGCTGTCTGCAGAGCACCAAGCTTCTCCGGGGAGGCCGCAGGGCGCTGCCCGGGGAGTGTGCGTCCTGCCCCGAGATCCTGCAGCTGTGACTACACAGTGTGGGGGCGGGGTGACAACCCCTCGCCTTGTCATGAAAGCAGCGCATTGTGCGGGGCGCATCTGTGGTGCCTTTGTGTACGTGTGACCCAAGTGCTCCGGGTGCATGCCTGCACGCACAAACACGCACACATGCCTGTGGGGACACACGTACGGGCACACACGTGCACACACAAACGTGCCTGTGGGAACACACACCCACGGGCACACACGTGCACACACCCACACACGTGCCTGTGGGAACACACCCATGGACACACACATGCACACACCCACACACGTGCCTGTGGGCACACACACCCACGGGCACACATGAACACGCACACGTGCCTGTGGACACACACCCACGGGCACACACGTGCACACACCCACACACGTGCCTGTGGGAACACACCCATGGGCACACACATGCACACACCCACACACGTGCCTGTGGGCACACACCACGGGCACAGGGTGTTTCTCCCTGGGGGTCCCTGACATCAGATCTCAGCGGTGCCCAGGCAGACCCAGGAAAATCAGAGGCACTCGAGCACCTGCGACAACGACCAACGTGAGAATGTGTTTAAAGGAAATGTGACTTTCTAATGGGCCTTCATGAACCAGGATTCTGCTACGAGGAAGTCGGTGGAAGTCCCTGAGCATTCTGCCTTCATTGAAAGATAAAGAGATGTTTCTTTTGTGTGTAAATGGATACTGCTGTGTTTCCAAAATGCTTACAACAATGTAGGTATTTTAGGCCTCCTTTGGAAGATTGTGTTTTATGACAAAAAATGGTTTTTTGAGTAAACGTTACTCAGTCTCTGACCCAGTTATAAAAATTATGAAATCAGTGAAATCCAAATGAAATGCCTGTTATCAAGGCCGCTGCAGAGGGAGGGGCTAGGGCCTGGGCTCCGGGCAGCAACGCTCGCGGCCCGAGGTTTGGGCCTCTGCCTGTGCTGTATCTCCTGGTTTAATTTGCATTTTCTCAAGGGCTAATGACATGGAGCATTTTTAATACATTGTTGGTCATTTGTCTTCTTTGGTGATATGTGTGTTCAGATCTTTTGCCCCTTTTTAAATTGAATTATTTGTCATCATTTATTGAGTTATAAGAGTTCTTTATATATTCTGGATACAAGTCCTTTATCAGATAACTGACATGCTAATATTTTTTCTAGTCTGTCTTTTCACTTGTAATTTTTTACATTTTTATTATTTTTTTTGAGACTGAGTTTTGCTCTTGTCACCCAGGCTGGAGTGCAGTGGTGCAATCTCGGCTCACTGCAACCTCCGCCTCCCGGGTTCAAGCGATTCTCCTGCCTTAGCCTCCCGAGTAGCTGGGAATTACAGGCACCCACCACCACGCCCTGCTAATATTTGTAGTTTTAGTAGAGACGGGGTTTTGCCGTGTTGGCCAGGCTGGTCTCGAACTCCTGATCTTAGGTGATTCGTCCACCTCAGCCTCCCAAAGTGCTGGGAGTACAGGCGTGAGCCACCGCACTGGCCCTTTTCACTTTTTAAATAACGCTTTTAATGCAAAAAAGTTTTTAGTGTTTTTAATTTTGATGGAAGTCTGATTTTCCATTTATTTTTCTTTTGGCACTTGTGCTTTGGGTGACAGATCTAAGACATCTTTGGGTGCAGGTTCATCCCCGTTTTCTTCTCAGAGGCTGGGAGCTCCAGCCCTTACACCCTTACACATGGGTGCGGGGTCTGAGTTCATTTCTGCCTGTGGCTGGGGTGGGGCCTGCGCCATTGGTGACTGTGTGGACGATCACCTGGCCCAGCACCGTTGACCTTCCTTTGCTCTCTATCGGAATGGTTCCTCCTTGAATAACTTACATCTTTCCTATTTTGGACCTTAGCATAAATGTGTGTGAAAGTGGGCTTGTGTTGAGTTCTGAGTTGGTAGCTGTGCGTGCACCATAGTAATCGCCAACAGGTCCGGCACAGGTAGGAACCTAACCCCACCTGTGCCGGCCCAGGACAGCAGGGGGGTTTGCTGAATGGCAAAGCCTGTTGGCTTCTGCTTCTTTATTGGGGTTGCAGTTATTTGAAGTCTCCCTCTGTGGGGCGGCTGCATCTCCGGGTGACTCACGCGTGGGTAGCCTGAGCCGTGCACTCTGTAAGCACAGTCAGCCGCGGGGGCCTTCCCCAGGAGTGAGGACGGCTGGGCAGTCAGGACTTTGTACTGGATCTCTGGATAAAAGGAACCGGGCAAGGCACTGGAGTGCTGTGTTTTACATTCAATCCATAAAGGGAGCCACCACCTGCCCCAAACCAGGTACCTTCAAAACATCACAGTGTCCCTGAGGCTGGACCTAGACCTGAGCACGTACCATGGAAGTCATTCAGGCAGTGACCATGGTCTCTGCAGAGGTCTCTCAGCGTCCTGGACCGCCAGGCAGCCCAGTTACAGTTCATCCGTGCAGTGCAAAGGCTCGAGGTAGAGGCTGGGATGCAGCCACAACACCCTTCACCCCACAGGGAGCTGCAGGTTCATGTCTCACACGTGCCGCGCACTGCAGGGCGTTCTCATGGCACGTTTAAAACTAAGAGCACACGTGTGTGCCCCTGGGGCTGAGGCGGGGAGCGTGGCTTGTGTTCTAACTGGTGCTTTTCTTTCTCTCCAGCCCCTTTTACGGAGAAGACTTTTACTGTGAAATTCCTCGGAGCTTTCGTCACCTGTCCTTCTACATTTTCGATAGAGACGTTTTCCGGAGGGATTCCATCATAGGTAGGTGATGAATGAGCATTGACTTCCCCTTTTCCACCTGTTCTGTGCCAGGGGAGTGTTAGCATTTCAGCCCGGAGCCTGGCGGGATGGTGCTGAGGGGTCACGGCAGCCCTGGCTGTTCCTCCTGATCTGCTCTCGGGATCTGGCCTGGCGTCTGGTCCCTCCTGGAGCACCACGCCAGGCTCAGGTCAGTGAGGGCTGCCAGTCGAGGCTTCCGTGGCCCCTCAAGGCGAGAGCACAGCATCCCCGACCCTCTTCAGACAACTTCCCAGGGCTTCTCCCCGGGGCATCCGCGGGGGGGACCTTTGCGTGGACGTGGGGCCCTCCCTCCTCACCACATCCTGGCTGTCCCTGTCCTAACTTCAGTCCCCACAGTGTGGGCACGGGAAGGGCGGGTGGGGGTGGGGGCGTGTGGGCTCAGTTTCCCCCGGTTTTCTTGGAGAAAGCTCATGGGCAGCCCTGCCGGGGATCGCAGGAAGGCAGCGTCCTGTAAGTTGTGGGGCCTCTTGGCAGAGTGGACTTCAGGTTACTCAGGGAGCTCCTTGTTCCTAAATGCAGCCAGAGGACCCCATCAGGAGCGGACCTCACGCAGCAGGCGTGGGAGGCTGGGGTATCAGGCTAATTCCCGCCGAGTCGCCGGGAGAGCCAGGAAAGGAGGAGGGTCCTGCAGCACCTGAGCTCATGCCCAGGACGGGTGGCCGGGGAGCCAGTGTGTACTGGCTGCCACAGCCTGAGCCCAGACCCCGGGTGGTGCAGGCTCCTCGTCTCCCTGGCTGCCGGAATGCTGAGTGGGATAGGGCAGGAGGAGGAGTCCCCCAGGAGGACCCCAAGCTCCGCCCCAAGCAGCCTGAGGGTCCACAAGTGCAGGAGGCCAGCGAGGCCACGAGGGTGCCGTGCAGGGGGTGGGGGGCGCGTCCATCTGACGCTCACTGCTCACACTGGCTCCCCATACCGCATCATGGCCTCTCCGTCCCACGCCAGCTGCCCCCTTTCCCCAGCGCTCGCCGGTGTCCCTCAGCTGTGGGCTTTCCTCATCGTCCATGTCCCTCTGTTTGTGAGCTGTGGTCCAGGATCTGTGATCTGATCCATTCCCGGTGCTTGGCACACAGAAGCGTGAGAGGCACAGCCAAAGGTCCACGTCAGAGCTTGAGTGTCCTAAAGCCCAGCCTGTCCCCACTGGACGGCCGGCAGTTAGTGCATGTCAGCACGACATTGAGGGAGAGAGAGGGCATGAGAGAAACTGGCTAGCGGGTAACTGGTAGACTCCTGTCTGCACTCTGCTGTGTCCCAGGCCTCCGTGGCAAGTCCCCTGACAGAGACAAGGAGACAGACGCCCATCCTGACCGGTCTCGCGCTCTGCCTGGCGTTGAGATGGGCTTGGCTGGGTGGCAGCTGTGACCCCAGAGGCCCTTGGGGCTGGGCAGACCCTCACCTGGCTTTGATAAGGCCTGTGCCCCCTCACCATTGCATGGATCAGGACCTGGACATTTTTGGGACTGTTATTCGCTGTACCCAAATGATTATTCTTAGAAACTGCTGTGCTTTTCATAGAAGTCTCCAGAGTTTGTTTAGAAAATACATGGAATGGGTCACATGGATCTCAGATCATTGACATTTGACTTCATTTTGAGCAGGAACGCTGTGCCGGGTGCTTCCGCAACGGACACCCTGGCCCTGAAATGCGATTGCAGAAGGTGTTTGTGCTCCTGAGTGCGGTGGGCACCTGGACCCCTTCAGGGTCTTGCTGTGCTGGGCCTCGTGTAGCCTTGTTGGTGAGATGGTCTTGAGGGTCCAGCATGACCCCTGCACCCCACTGCTCAGTGTCTGCCTGGGAGGCCCTCAGGTTCACGCCCATAGCTTCGAGTCGCGTTCAAGCTGTTTGGGCGCTGAGGAAGGGTTCCCTCTTCCTCTCTCCCTCTGACCAGGGCATCGGCTCCAGGGCTAATGGCTGGCAGTTCTCCCTCCTGCCTCCGGGCGCAGCTGCTCTGCACCCCGCTCCTCAGGCACCTCCTCCTCCATCCCCACATCCTGCCATGCCCGCCTCCGGGACTGGGGCCTGCTGCAGGAGACGGCCTCTGACCCTGCAGCTGCCCTCCGTGGCCTGCCTCCCCTGCCACCCTCCTTGGTTGTGGTTCTTCTGCCTGTTGTGCTGTGTCCACTGGACGGAGCTTCCCAGAGCCCTGCATGCCTGTGTCTCGCTCCTGTGTTCTCAGCAACTGCCAGGGGCCTCCAAGGGCTTTCCCGGAAGAAAGGGAGCTGTGGAATCCAGATTATTCAGCCGAGGCTAATGGTGTATCTGGCGGGGCTCAGCCTGTGCTGGGCACCACGTGTCAGGCCTCATCACCAGCTCAGTTTATGTGCGAGAATCCACAGGGACTTGATTCATTCTGGAAGGTGTATGAGACATTTTTTGAGTGATAACCCTAAGGAAAAAGAAATTTAAAAAATTTTTTGCACATTTTAGTAAGAGAAACTGATCAAGTTAGTTCCGGAGTTTTGTGCTCTGAAAATAACCAAATAAGATGTTTATTAATCGTTCTGTTGACGTCATCTGCTAGCAGTTCTTGGTGGCTTTACGGTTATGGTGACTGGACTTAGATGTTTCACTATGGCGTTTACAGCCATGAAAATGGATGGCTGTCTGGATCTCCGGTAACGATTTATCGTTATGATGGTAATTATGTTGTTACTGGGCATGAAACACCAGGTTCTGGGGAATGCGCTTCTGGGTGGAAGTGCGCGGTGCCCACTGGCTTCCTGGCTGCGTGGTTCTCCTGGTTCTCTTGTTTCTAGCAGCTGCCCACGCCCTAAGGAAACCCCACCTGCCAGCGAGTTTCCTTGGGGCGGCCACAGCTGTGCTCAGTTGCAAGTTCAGGTCCAGGAGTGAGGGGTGCACTGGCAGGTGGGGACGCACTCCTATGGGGTGTGGGTTGGGGCCGGGAGGGCATCTTTAGCCTGGAGGGGGAGGGCGGTGGCGACTCAAACCGATAAAGGCAGCAGAAGCCGCCGGGAGACTCCGGGAAATAAAGCCCCGCCCTCAGCCCTGCCCAGCCCACCCCGCCCCTCCACCGGCTGCAGTCAGCTCCCGCAGGTCGGAAGCCTCCCAGGGGCAGCAGGCGCAGAGGGAAGAAGTGTCCGGCGTGGGCCGGCCCTGGGCGGCGTGACCGGCCTTCTCTGTCCCCGGTCCGCGGCCCACAGCGCTGCTGCCGGTGGCAACTGTCAGTCAAGCCGGGCTCCCAGCCGCAGGGCCGCGGCCTGCGGGACACCGGGGCGCAGGTGCCTTCAGGCTTCCAGGCGCAGGGAGGCGGCCTCTGCCTGGGCTCGGCTGCCGGGCGCTGCACCCACGGAGCACAGACCAGAAACTATGGCTCCCAGCAGATGCGAGAACCGGGAAACGCCCCGGGCCTGGCTCACTGCTGTCAGCCAGGAGCACCGGGGTCTCCGCCCCACATCCTGGGCCTCCCTCCTCTTCCCGCTAGGCCTCCACCTTCCTCGGGGCGGCTCTGGTAGCCCCACGTCCCCCTCCATTTGCCGCTCCAGCCCCTAGAGCCTCTCTGAGGCTTCCCAATGGGGTGGGGGTGCAGTGAGACCTCCATTCATTTCTTCTTCTTCTTTTTTTGAGAGGGAGTCTCGCTCTGTCGCCCAGGCTGGAGTGCAGTGGTGTGATCTCGGCTCACTACAAGCTCCTCCTCCCGGGTTCATGCCATTCTCCTGCCTCAGCCTCCCCAGTAGCTGGAATTACAGGCGCCTGCAACCACGCCCGGCTAATTTTTTGTATTTTTAGTAGAGACGGGGTTTCACCGTGTTAGCCAGGATGGTCTCGATCTCCTGCCCTCATGATCCGCCCGCCTCGGCCTCCCAAAGTGCTGGGATTACAGGCAGGAGCCACCGTGCCCTGCTGAGACCTCCATCCTTTGTGTATAAATCAGGTGGTCTGCAACTGACATAAGGTAAAGTGTTTAGGTGTAGCCTTCAGCAGCGTATGCAGGTGTGTAGATAGCACCACAGCTGAGATACGTTCCCACAGCCCAGAACACTCCTTCGGGGTGGATTTCCTACCCTGGCCCGCAGCCCCTGGCAGCCACTGCTCTGGGGCCTGTTCCCACCGTTTTGCCTTTTCCAGGAGGCCACGTGAGAATAACTAGAGAATAACTAGAGTCAAACCCTGGAGGGACCTGCCCTCTGCCACCGCGCTGGTCCTACGCTGTGTGGCTGTGAGCCAGGTCGCCCCCTCCCACTGCCCGTGGGTTTCCATCATACAGACGCACCTCAGTGGCCTCATCCACTGGCTGGATTGTGTCTAATCCTCAGGAATTATGAATAAAGTCACCGTACGCATTCTTGGATAGATCTTTATGTGGAGAATGTTTCTGTTTCTTACTCTGAGATAAATACGTGGGAGTGAGGTTGCTGGGCCCACTGTAGGGTGTGTGTTTACTTTCATTAGAAACTACCCAACCATGTCTCCAGGTGGCCGCCCAGTCCGCCTTCTCTCCAGCAGCGGGTGAGAGCAGCAGGTGTTTGTATCCTGCCCAGCCCTGAGGTCTGAGTTTTTATTCTCTAGTTAACGTTTCTACTCCCATAGGTGTGCACTGTTTCACTGTGGTTTTGATTACGTGTCCGTGAAGAGCGGCATTGAGGACTTTTCGTGGGCTTAGTGGCTGCTCTATTCCTTCTTTGGTAAATTGTTCAAATCTTTTGCCCTTTTAATTGGGTTGTTTTCTTGTTATTTTTTAGAGTTCCATGTATTCTGGATACGAGTCCATCACAAGAGTGCTTTGCAAATATTTTCTTCCTGTTTGTGGCTTGTATTTCATTTTCTTAGCATTGTCTTTGAAGAACAGAAGTTTTAAATTTTGATGGTTTATCACATTTTTTTCTTGTATGATTTGTACCTGTGGTGTCATGTCTAAGAAAGTCTTGCCTGTCCCACGGTTGTGGCAGTTTTCTCCCGGAAAGCGTGTGCTTTCAGCGTTTACATTTAGTTCTATGATCTGTTTCAAGCTAGTTATCACTTACGGCACAAAGAAAAGGGTCGGGATTCCGTTTTTTCCATGTAAACATCCGTTCGTTCCGGCATCCTTGGTTGAAAGGCGACCGTTCCTCCATTGATGACTTTGGCACATTTCTGGCTTCGTTGGCCGCATTGCGTGGGTCTGTTTGTGGCCTCTGTATTCTGTTCCGTCTGAGGTAGGAGGCGGGACTGGACTCTGGAGGCAGGTCTCGGACACCGGACCAAATTGAGGACTAGCTAACACAGGGATGGGTGGAAGGAGCCTTCCATCAGACACGCCTGCCAGTGCGCCGTGTCGGCTTACCATCGCCATGGCAAGGCCTGGAGGTTACCACCCCTTTCCATAGGAACAACCCCGTGACTCGGAAGTTACCACGCTTTTTCTAGAAGTGTCTGCATAATCTGTCCCTTAATTGACACATAGTTAAAAGCGAGCATAAACAAGACTGCAGGACTGCCCGGAGCTGCCACCGTCAGCACCCCGCCTGTGGGGAGCCCTGCTCTGCGGGAGCGGTTTCAGAGCTATCACACTGCCGCCTCTGTTTTCTTCCACCACCACCTCCTTCTCGAATTCTTTCCTGAGTGAAGCTGGAGACCCTCTGAGGCTAAGCCCCAAGCCCTGTGCCATATGTATGCTCCCCTGTCCTCATGCCAGTGCCAGCGTCTTGATCACTGTGGCTTCATAGCAGGTCTTACGTCGTAGTGTAAGGTCCTCAAATTTGTTCTTAAACTTGTTTTGCTATTCTGGATCCTCTGAATTGCCATATGTATTTTTGAATGAGCTTCTCAATTTCCAAAATAGTCCCACAGGAATTTTGACTGGGATTACATTGATCTATAATTCGGGGAGAATTAATATCTTAACAAAATTGAGTCTTGAAAGCCATGGACATGGTATATTTTTCCACATGCCTGAGTCTGTGCAATTTCTCTCATCCGTGTTTTGTGACGTGTTTTCAACCTACACATTTTACACATTTAAAACATTTATTTCTCTGTGTTTTATGTGTTTAATGGAGTGGTCAAAGATTTCTCAGGTAGTCCACCAAAAGCACAAACCTAAAAACATAATTTTGTGAATGGTGCTTTTTTTGTTTAATTTTCATGGTCATTGACGCCTCCCTACTGACTCTGTATTCTCTGTTCTTGCTAAACACACCACTAGTTCTATTAGCTTTGCTTGTAGATTTTTTTTGTACATTCTATGAATAAAGGTTTTTCTTTCTTCCTTTGGGATCTGTATGGCCTTTGTTTTTCCTCGTGGCCCCGGCTGGAACACAGGTGGGGTCAGAGCGAGGCGCGTGCGTCTCAGCTGCACTCCCCGTCTCGGCCGCGCTCCCCGTCTGGGCCGCGCTCCCCGTCTGGGCCGCGCTCCCCGTCTCGGCGGCTCTCGCTGAGTGGTGTCCTGTGGCTGTTTCCCCTTTTTCTGATGCCCTCCAGACCCGGGGCTCCTCCTTTCTGAACGGGCCTGGCCAGCACAGATGCAGCAGAAGAAAGCGACCCTTCCCGCCTCTCGTGGTGAGAAGGCCGCCACCTTTGCCCAAGCGAGAAAGGGAGGCCCAGAGTGTTCGGTCAACTTTTTGGTGTGACTCACATAGGTGGGGACAGCCCTATGGATTGGGCACATCAGAGAAATTTCAGTAGACGCCGTGGCCTTCGGATCAGGCGTTCTCTCAGGTCAGCATCTGGAGATAGGAACACGCATGCTTCAGACGTCCCCATGTCCCCATTGTTGAACGTGGCTGGCTTCTCGAAGGAGAGGTTGGGGGCTGGTGACAGAAGTGACCCCACATCGGGAATGAGGGGGCGGGGGCAGGGATCCCCTTCTTGAAGGGATTTTAAATCCTTTTGAATGTTGTGGATTTTGTTCTGTTTCTGTTACCTATTAAAAAATTAAGTGAAGTACTTCTAAAAATAAAGACTTGTAATCATGTGCCAGTTACAAGATCCTTATCCACGTAAATATGTGACTTCTCCTGTCCCAGTTTCAGCTTATAAAAATGTGAAGACACAGTGACATTGCAAGTATTTAAAACTTCTGACTTCAAAACTGACCCTCCTGTCCAGCTGAAGGAGTCTTGGAGTCTGAAGACTTTTCCCTTTTCACTGAAATATATTGCCCAACTCAGTTTTAAGAAATTTTTGCTTTCATGTGGCTTTATTCCTGTGAGACTCAAAACTGAGGTTTGCATTGTGGGGGAAAGGGGAGGTTTGGCAGGAGCCACGCAGCCGTCATCAGAGGAGAGGACAGAGCCCCACTCGGGACCCTTGAAGTCAAAGGTGGGAGGGCGGGGGGGTGGGGGGATGGGGGGGTGGGGGGGTGGTAGGAAAGTCAAAGGCGCCCGCCCAGGGCTGCTGGTGGGAGGGCAGGGGACGCAGCGGGCCAGGAGGAGGTGTCCTGGCTGTCGTCCAACCTCGTGGTCTGCGCCATTAGAGGCCGTTGGAGGGAGTCCACGGAGTGTGTGTGTCACTGGGTTTCTCTCTGAGTCTCCCTGGTGCTCCTTCTCCCACGTGTGCTGGGGCCTGTTTTCTGCACCGGTCCCCTTCGTTCTTGCCTTGGCTCTCGCCTGCCCTCAGTGGTGTCAGCGTCCCGTGCAGCTCCAGATGGTCTGTGTGAGTCTGTGTGTCAAGAGCTGAGCCGACGAGGTCACGAGGCTGATCATACGAACCCACGAGTGTCTGTGTGCTGTATCTATGTGTGGGAGGCTGTGGAACTGGCCGGCCCTGGCTGTGAGCGGGGGTCCCGGAGCTGTAGTTTGCTGGGAAGGGGGCTCCGGCCCTGGCTGTGAGCGGGGGTCCCGGAGCTGTAGTTTGCTGGGAAGGAGCTCTGGCCTTGGCTGTGAACGGGGGTCCCAGAGCTGGGAAGGGGCTTCCTCCAGGGCTGTTCCCAGGGCTGCTTTGCTTTGCAGAGTGGACAGTATGAGCTGCAGCCGGCTCCCCTGAGGACACGAGATGAAGGTGCTGAGGTGCATGGCAGGGGTCAGCGGCACTGGAGGCAAACCGTGCTGATTCCACGTCTGTCCTTTGGGCACTTGGAAAGCGTCTTTGTGCCTCTTTCCACCTTCCGCACCTCCCACCGTGTCCTGTGGCCACGTGGTGCCCCCATCATGTGGCCGACCCTGCACTGTCCCACAGGGTCTGGAGCTGGTGCTGAGCTGGGCATGTCTCAGACCCTCCGAGTTCGCAGACAAGGGAGGGGCCTGGTGGCCAAGGCCCACAGGCTCTGAGATCAGTCACGGAACGGACCGGTCAGGCTGAGAGGTCTCGCTCGCTTGAGCCTGTGGGGTAGAGGAGCTCCTGAGGGAAGATGCGTCCTGAGACCTCGCAGGGTGGGGACGCTAACGGAGGAAGGAATGCTGGCAGGAAGGCGGGGAGGCAAGCTCCATCTCCCTGCAGCCCCAGCCTGCTTGTCTCTGGGGTGTGCAGAGTGGGACCTGCCCCTCCAGGGTCACCGCAGGACTGACTGAGATAGCACCTGTGAGAGGCTGGCGGTGGAGTGTTCCCGAATTTACTGAGGCTGGACAGCGAGTCAGGCCAAAGCGTGAGACTGTCAGATGCCAGGCCGGGGTTGTTCCGACGGGAGCCTGCGGAGGCTTTTTGAGATGCGGAAATATAAAAGGATCTTAGTTGGAGGAGAGAACTGGACTGGGCTCTGCTGTCCTGGTGTGAGGCAGGGTGGCTGGGTAGGAGGCCCAGGCCGCTCCCTGGAACCTGGGTTGTGCACAGTGTGCTCAGACCCTGCAGCTGGGGATGCTGCGGTGGAACCGGGGTCTGCCAGGACCCAGAGTTTCTCGCTTCGGTGACTGGACCAGGATCCTTAAGGAGGATGTGTGTGTTTCTGGGTGCAGAATGAAGACGCGAGGGGTCTGCCAACATTTCCTTCCTCACTCCTGCTCTCGCGTGTGCTCTGCGATGGGCTCAGACGTCACGTGTGTGTGACTCCCTGGGAATTCACGTGCGTCTGTCACCAGAGGTGCATGTGCTGCGTGGGTGCTTGCCGTGGTGGGTGGAGTGGTCCGCAGTGCGCGGAGGCCAGTGGCAGGGTTGACGTGGTGGTGCTGCGAGGGGACGCAGGATGGAAGACGGCTCAGTGCCCAGTGCCTGGCAAGCCCTGTCCTGCCAGGGATGGGATGAGCATGCGTTTACCCCACCATGAGAATGTTTCTTGAATGAGGTGAACGTATGAGCAGATAATAATGGTTACAGATACGAATTTACACATATAAATCCATACTAGGTAAATGTATATTGTACAAATATATTCTGATACGTATTTTCATTGGAAGTCTAGCTCCAAAGTACTAAGTCTGTTTAAGGCACAGGAAATGGTTTAGAGTGGATGTCCCCAGACTTTGGGGCCCACAGAAGTGCCCAGGGACCTGTGGTGGTGCAGATTCCGGCCCACACCAGAGCTTCTGTTCTCCTCTGTCTGGAGAAGGCCAGGAATCTACACTTTCGGGCTCTCCAGGGGTCCCAGAAGGCGGCTCAAGGATTACACTTTAGAGGCACGGATTCAGACCAACCCATGTCGTGTGGGAAGGTGGCAACTCATTCTAGCTGTCAGTTCTCCCTGCGAATAACCCGAGCACCCACATGCATGCACACATGTGTGCGTGTTCACACACGGAAGCTAACTCTAGGCACACGTGTGTTTCAAGCTGTGGCTCGCACAGGTGCACACGTGTCTCTCTAGAGGCGTGATGCTGCTGCCTTGGTGGTGTGTGAGGCATGAGGTGTTCATTTGTGAGAACAGGGCTCTTGTGCACCCAGCAAGCTCCGACGTGCCTCCCGCTGTGAGAACTGGCCACAGACCACAGTGAAAGTGAGGTGCGCATTGCCGATGGACTGGACGTTCGCGTCTTGCCAGCGAAGCCTCCCGAACGCCTTATTGGAAGGGAGATGGCGTAGACTTACCCCTGCACCTGACTATTTTGACTTTTTAGTATCAATTTTTAGGGATACGGTACCACCATGCCTGGCTCATTCTTTTTGTTTTGTAGAGAAGTTTTCGCCATATCGCCCAGGCTGGTCTCACGTGACCCTCCCCCTGGACCTCCCAAGCGTGGGGATTCCAGGCACGAGCCCCGCGCCCAGCCGGTGCCCCATTCTGAATTAAGCTGTTGGAAATGAGCTGCAGTGATGATGGGTTGGCTTCTGCTCGCAGGTGCCCTGGCTCTGGGACTGTGCCTGTGGTGAAGTCTCCTCTGCTTGTGTTGCAGGGAAGGTGGCCATCCAGAAGGAGGACTTGCAGAAGTACCACAACAGGGACACCTGGTTCCAGCTGCAGCACGTGGACGCCGACTCAGAGGTGCAGGTGAGACCCTCGGCACAGCCCTGGAAACCGAGCCCCGGGACGCCGTGGGGCCTCGAGACGCGCACGGCTCTGACTGTGGCTGTAGGTTGGGATTCGGCCTCGACGGGGAATAACGATGAGCCTGCTTGTGCTCGGAGCATGCCCAGGCTCTGCGCAGGGATTTTGGGTTTTCCTTTGTCATGAGCAACTGAGGCAGCTGTAAAAACCAACACGGTGAGAAAGGACAGGCACACGTAATTGAGGGCCAAGAGAACACGAGTGGGGAAGGGCCGAGTCAAGGTCAGCCCGCAGGGACCCTCGCTTCCCCACAGTTGCCTGGATGGGCTGCTCCCTGGCACTCGGCACCAAGAAGGGTCTGAGCTGAAAGAACATGCTGGTCTTCCGAGTGTCCATTGTCGGAAGTGGCCAGGGGCTCACCCCACCTTGCCGGGACTGTGTGCCAACTGGCGCTGGCCCCGGCCCTGTCCAGTGGGAGGAGCTTGTCCCACCTCCCCACGCAAGACCAGGGGCTCCAGTGCTGGGACCCATGTCCCAGACCCTTGTGTTCACGGCTGCTACGGTCGCATGGTGCCCAGCTGCCCAGCAGCAGCTGCTCCAGGCTTTCCTGTAAGAGAGGGAGTAGTGGGGGTCAGTCTGCCCAGCCCAAACCTGCACGAGCTCCTGTGGGGTCACCCTGAGCCCTGGTCCATGACATGGAGCAGCTGCAAAGACTACAAGCAAGAGGCACTGTGGCCTGACCCTGGAACCTGGGAGGGCTTCCTGGGTGGGTCCTTGGCTGGGACCTCAGTGTGTGTCTGAGTGCAGTCCCAGCACAGGCCGCCGGGCTTGGAGCCAGCTCCCTCATCGGATTGCTTCTCTGCAAGCCTCAGTTTCCCCATCTGGGTGGGTTTGTGAAGCGGGCTGGAATGGTGTGTGTGCCACTCGATGGTGCCTGGCACATTGTAAAGTGGTGGTGGTGACTGTTATTTTACACCTGGAGGCTGGCATCCGGGACAAATCCCCAAAATAGGTTCCTTGTGAGAACTTTGCCTGAGACTTCAGCAGAGGCAACTGGGTGGGTCGGATGGAGGCTCCGTGCCCACAGGTCCAGGGCAGATTTGGGCCAGGGGACTGGATGGCCTGGTGTCCTGTGGGAACCCTCGTCCCCGGGGAACCCTTTTTCCCCGGGAGCCCTCGTCCTCTGCGCTTCACTGGGTCAAGGTCGCCATCTGCTGAGATCACAGGCTGGGCACACTCCCATGGCCAGCAAAGGGCTCATTCATGAAGTTGACGGTGAGCCCAGCCAGGGGGACGGGGTGAGGCCCTGGACGGAAATGAAGGAATGGAGCCAAGAGGCCCTGGGAATGGCCCTGCCCTAAAGGACCTGTGCTAATTGTGCTTCACACTTAATTAACTCCGCTTCCTAGGAAAGCGCTGGCTGGGGAACCCACACGTGCTGTGGAAAGTGAAGGACGCTGTGATTACTGCAGAACTAATGACTGTCCTCGCAGCCCCAGAGCACAAGGGCCCCAGCGCGCTGCTCAGCGGACCCTGGAGTCCCAGCAGAAAGGCGGGGCTTCCCACGTGCTGCTGTGGGAGGGAGGCG
This sequence comes from Macaca mulatta, assembly GCF_049350105.2. Taxonomy (NCBI): domain Eukaryota; kingdom Metazoa; phylum Chordata; class Mammalia; order Primates; family Cercopithecidae; genus Macaca; species Macaca mulatta. Next base: position 108,171,913 of record NC_133422.1, on the reverse strand, counting down.
GGGCTTCCCACGTGCTGCCCGGGAGGAGGCGGGGCTTGCTGACTGGGCCGCTCCCGCCTGCGTGTTCCCGGCACTTCTATTCTGGGATACCCGCGTCGCTGGGGTCTCTGAGCAGCAGGCAGAGTGCAGCCTTATCGTTTTCCTCAGATTCAAGTTTGTTTTTTTTTGGCAGGTGTAGCTTGTCCTCTTTCTTGCCTTTTTTTTAGATTGATTTAATTTTGAAATGGTTATAGATTTATAGGAAGACACCAAAACAGTACACAGGAGTGGCAAGGGGCGAATCTCCTCCTTGCCCCGAAAACGGAAGGCCGTACTCCCTTCTCCCGGCTTCCCCAGGCACCGCCCTGTGCAGCTGGTGCAACACCAACCAGGATGCCCACATTTGTGCCGTCCATGGACGTTACCCAGATTTCACCAGTTCACAGGCACATGCTTCTGTGCGTGTGTCTCTCTGTGTGTATTCTATGCTATTTTTTCCAGTTTTTTATGTGGTAAAATAGAGACATCATGAGATTTACCATTTTAACCATTTAAAATGTCCAATGCAGTGGCACAGTATTAAATGTATTCATAATATTGTACAACCATCACCACCACCCATCTCTAGAGCTCCTTTCATCTTGCAAAGCGGAACCTCTGTCCCCTCTGTCCCCTGGCTAGAGGTTTATTCAAGCGCTTCCGTCCCTCCTCCCCCCGGCAGCCCCATCGCACTCTGTCTCTGATGCGGGCCACTCCCCGTGGCTCATGGCAGTCAGCTCTGCCCTGCTGGTCTTCCTGAGGCTGATGTCGCTCTGCACGACGTCCTCCAGGTCACTTGTGGTATCGGAACCTCCTTCCTTCTGAGGCTGAGGAATGATCCGAGGTGCGAAGCGTGTGCTATTGGTCCGGTTGCCTGTCGATGGGCTGTTGTGACAGTCATCACAGGGGAGACTGTGCAACACCAATTAGGACTCAGACATTTCATCTCCACGAAGCTGTAAATAAGAATGCCGCTGGCTGATCTCACGGCTGGTAGACTCTCATAATTAACGCCCGAGGCGGCTGGCGTGCCCAGGGCCAAGCCCGGCGTCCTTCAAGCCTGCCTCTCACTGTCCGGAACGTGAGGATCCTGGACCAAGTGGTGTCAGTCTCCCGGGAATTTGCGCTCTATGGAAGGCAAATGTGAGCTGTTGTCTATTTTTTTGTTTTGTTTTGTTTTGTTTTGTTTTTTGAGACGGAGTCTCGCTCTGTCGCCCAGGCTGGAGTGCTGTGGCGCGATCTCGGCTCACTGCAAGCTCCGCCTCCTGGGTTTACGCCATTCTCCTGCCTCAGCCTCCTGAGTAGCTGGGACTACAGGCGCCCGCCACCGCGCCCGGCTAATTTTTTGTATTTTTAGTAGAGACGGGGTTTCACCGTGGTCTCGATCTCCTGACCTTGTGATCCGCCCGCCTCGGCCTCCCAAAGTGCTGGGATTACAGGCGTGAGCCACTGCGCCCGGCCATGTGAGCTGTTGTCTAAAGGGCAGGAGGCAGGGTCAGTGCTCTCCGATGCCCGCTGGACCTGGGCGGGTGCTGCCGACGCAGTCAGCCACAACGCCGCCCAAAATGTGGCCGTGACAGGGAGCAGCGTCCCTGCTGGACTCCAGCCAACCTTTAAAACCTCAACTCCAGGCTGGGCTTGGTGGCTTATGCCTGTAATCCCAGTACTTTGGGAGGCCAAGGCGGGTGGATCACCTGAGGTTGGGAGTTTGAGACCCGCCTGACCAACATGGTGAAACCCCATCTCTACTGAAAATACAAAATTAGCCGGGCGTGGTGGTGGGCGCCTGTAGTCCCAGCTACTCAGGAGACTGAAGCAGAAGAATCGCTTGAACCCAGGAGGCGGAGGATGCAGTGAGCCAAGATTGTTCCCCTGCACTCCAGCCTGGGCAACAAGAGTGAAACTCCATCTCAAAAGCAGCAGCAGCAGCAGCTCCAGTCTCAGGGCCGCCATTTTATCGTAAGATGTCATAGTGACTGTTTTCAGGAAGGCAGGGGGGTGGCAGTGCGGCTCCTTGAGTCCCTCCGCTCTGATTTCCAGGAAACGTCCCGTGGCCGGACAGTAAGTGTCACAGACACGGCCCATGGGGGAGGCCAGTGAGTGCGTCGCAGAAGTGGGGGAAACACAATTAAACCTTTCTTGCTTCCTTCTGGAACGGACACTGTTGGAAAGTCTTCGTTAAATCACTTTATGATGCAGCGTTGTGCTCTCTGACCCTCCCCCGACGCAGGGCAGTGTCAGCGTCAGATGCCAGCGGGGGCACTGCCTGTGACAGCGAGGCATCGCGGTGATCTGGGCGCCTGGGGGGTCACTGAGCTCCTTTATAAGCCGGGCATTCAAGTGCATCTGTGACGTATTCAGGAAATAGCACGGCCCTGCGAGGGATCACAGCAAACCCCCGGGTCCGCTGTCCGCCCGAGAGACACCTGCGTATTTTCCCCCTTGGAGCCTTCCAGTTGCACCATGAAATCAGTGACTGGGATAGAAATTCCAGCCTCCTGCTACAGCCTCTGGGAATTTTGTGTTTGTGCAGCAGACAGTCCTCTTGGAAGGATTTTCAGAGCAAACAAAGTCACTGTCTGTCATCCAGGGCCAAGCTTTTACGTTTCTCCAGGGTTGCAGGAGGAGAGGGCCAAGGCTAGGCTTCCTTCCTCGTGGCGTCTGTGTCCCCTCTCACCTGCCCGCTGACTTTGTCTCCTCTCTGCAGCCGGCGTGGAACAGCCCTGCATCCAAGGCGCCTCTGTCCTGGCTGCCTTCTGGGCTGCTGCCCGCCCAGCTGGGGATGCAGCAGCCGGTTGCGGGGGCCAGGACCCTGACCTGGTCCCGCGCACTGCTCTCTCCCTGGGGAAGGCCTTCCTGAGAAAGATGGATGGGGACCACTGCCTGCTTTTTAAAAATTAACTCTGTTTTGGGGGCAGTTCTGTGTTCACAGGGAAACTGAGCGGAGTATGGAGTTTCCATACACCCCTCAGTAGCCCCCGCCCAGGGCCCCATGGGTGACACCGGGTGACACTGCAGCCACGCGTTGTCAGGACCTCAGCCGTGGTGGACGCTGGGCCCCTTTGCTACGTCTGTGAGTTCGCAGGAGTGCAGTGCCAGGGACCTCAGTGCAGCATCTAGGCAGGTGCCAGGATCGGCAGCCAAGTCCTCTCATTCCTTTCCTGTGGGAATTTGTGCCTTTTCCCTTTGCTCTTGGTAGCCTGGTTAGAGGTTTATTAATTTTATTGGTCTCTCAAGGAATTTGCCTTTGGCTTTGATTTTTCTCTGTTGGTTTCTGATCTGACTTCTGGTTTCTGTTCTTGGGCTCTGGGTTTAGTTTGCTCATTTTCCTCAGTCTCCCAGCCCTGAGCTCAGGTCAGGGTTCGGATCTCCCTTCTGCTCTAGTCTGTGCGGCCGGTACTCCAGATTCTGTCAAACCCTGACCACAGCTCCCGCTGCGTCCCACTGATTTTTTTTTTTTTTTTTTTTGAGACAGAGTCTCGCTATGTCACCCAGGCTGGAGTGCAGTGGCCGGATCTCAGTTCACTGCAAGCTCGGCCTCCCGGGTTTACGCCATTCTCCTGCCTCAGCCTCCCGAGTAGCTGGGACTACAGGCGCCCGCCACCTCGCCTGGCTAGTTTTTTGTATTTTTTAGTAGAGACGGGGTTTCACCGGGTTAGCCAGGATGGTCTCGATCTACTGACCTCGTGATCCGCCCGTCTCGGCCTCCCAAAGTGCTGGGATTACAGGCTTGAGCCACCGCGCCCGGCCCGTCCCACTGATTTTGATGAGTAACACTTTCATTTCTGTTTATTCCAGAACATTTTAAAATGTGTCTTGTGTTCTCCAATTTGTGTGTTATTTAGAACTGTGTCGTTTAACCTCTAAACGTTCTGGGATTCTCCAGCCTGCGCTGGCACCTGCAGATTTACTCAGTGACTTTTCTGGCAGGAGAAAGGGCCTTCCAGGGGTGGATTTTGTTTGTTCCCACTCCCGAATCAGCAGAAGACGGAAGCGCACAAGTCAGCTGGTCAGGAAGGATTCACGCTGCAGGAACAGAGCAGCCTCAGGACCTGATGGTGCCCAGCCAGGTGCCCCTGGACCCAGCCAGGACCCAGGAGAGCACACGGGGGCCGCACAGCCTGCTGCCAGGAGCCAGGAGAGCACATGGGGGCCGCAACCTGCTGCTGGGGACCACGACCCCCGATGCGGCGTGACTCTTCCTGAAGCTCCCTAACAGGAATCGAGCTGCCTCCATCTGCACAGACTCTTTCTAATCTGAACACTTCTGTCCTGAGGGAGTTTGCGCCCGCCATTTAAGAATGGGATGAAGCGGTGGGTTCTCAGTTACTCTTGGGCCAGGCACTTCCTCCTGTCTTTTGGTGTTCAGGGCACTGCTTTAGCCCGTGGACAGCCACAGAACAGAGCCTGGCATTTGGGGTTCGGGTCTGTGATCCCCCCTGCATTTGTGGTCTGTGTTGGTAGATCTGTTTGCTGAGGGTCTGGGTTTTTGAAAAACAGCTTAGTGGCATATGTGAAGATGCTATTTTTAACTTGTATAGGGAATAAATATCTCTTGACTAATTTTTGGGGTATTATTTTATGGTTTATTTTTCTTATTAGGTGATTTACCTCTCAAGGCGGGCTAGGTGTCTGGAAGATTTTTGAAGGAACTTTAAGGTTTTTTAACGTTTAGGTTGGTGGGGCCTAAGCGAGGTCCCTGCTCCATCTGAGGTTCTGCACCAGGCCACATGCTGCAGGGCTGCCGTCGGTTCTGCCGTCCACGTCTTAGCGCCACGCATTCTGCCCGTCCCTCCCACCCTCCCACCCTCCCACAGGCAGTGACAAGCCCTGGGGAACAGGCCCTGGCCTTGCTGGAGCCTCAGGAGCAAGAGCTCAGGGCCAGGCCAGGCAGAGCTCCTGATGCATGGATGAGTCTGTGTTCATTCCATCCATTCAGTGCCATTCAGGCTGGAGCAAATACAGGGACAGCGGCACGCACAGATAGGCACGCACAGCCGCACACACACACAGGCACACACAGTCACATGTACACACAGGCGGTGCACACACTGGCAGACATCCACACGCAGTTGCATGTACAGACAGGTCGACAAACACGCATACACAGGTGGACACACACAGTCGCACACACACACAGAAGGACATGCACACAGCCACACACACACAGACAAGAAGACACACAGGCAGATACACACACAGGCAGATGCACACACAGCTGCTCACACACATAGTTGCATGCACAGAAGGACACACACAGCCACACACACAGGCAGACGCACACACAGACAGGCGGACACTGACAGGCAGATACACAGTTTCATGCACACACAGGCAGATGCACACAGCCGTGTGCACACAGATGGACACACATACATAGTTGCACGCCCACACAGACACATAGCCACATGCACAGGCAGACACACACAGCTGCATGCACACACAGGCAAACATGCACACAATTGCACACAGGTGGACACGTACACACAAGCAGATACAGTCACATGCACACACAGGTGGACACATAGTCGCATGCACACTGGTGGACACAGCAACACACACAGACGGACACACAGTTGCACACAGGTGGACACACAGCTATACACAGGAGGACACGCACACACAGCAGCACAGATGGACACACATAGTCACATATATGCATAGGCAGACACACACACAGTTGCATGCACCCAGGTAGACACAGCCGCACACACAGGAGGACACACAGCTGCACACACACACACACAGCACAGATGGACACACACACACAGTCAAATGCACAGATGGACACAGGTGGACACACACACAGGTGGACATGCACACACAGCAGTATCCACAGATGGACACACACAGTTGCATGCACAGACAAGTGGACACACACAGATGGGCACACACACACCACAGCATGCTTATACAGGTGGACACAGCCAGACACACAAACCACACACACACATAGGCAGACAGACACACAGTCGTACTCACAGATAGGTGGACACACATCCACAGCTGTGCACACAGACAGGTGGACAGACACAGCAGCACGCAGAGACAGATGGATCTGTAGAGACAGGTGGACCCGCAGGGCAGCCTTGCTGTCTGTTCTGCTGGAAGCCCCCATGAGCCTTGCTCTCTGTGTGAGCCTTGCTCTCCGTGTGAGCCTTGCTGTCTGTGTGAGCCTTGCTCTCTATGTGAGCTCTCCAAGCTTCCTGCGGGTTCCATGCGGCCTTGCCTGTGGGGAGGTAAAGGCAGGCAGTGGCCCCGGTTCAGGAGAGAGCTTGCTTCCCCTCCGTTTTGCCCCAGTGGACACACGTGAGCAGCTGCAGCGTCAGTGTCTTTGGGGGGCTGCTTCACCGAATGACCATCTCCCACACGGTTGGACCCCTCACTTCTGAGGCAGCGACCTGCTCTCAGCAGAGCCAGGAGCCTGGGCAGCCACATGGGGCTGAGCGGCCAGGCAGGCAGCTCTCCTGAAGGAAGGCCACGGCTGGGACCCTGCGTCCGGGGGTGGAGTGGAGGGGCCAGACGTGCCCGTCGGCTGCGGCGGGGTGGAGCCACCTGCTCCCTTTGCCTTCTAGGCTTTCCCTGGGCTGTGCGGCCCTGGCAGCCTGTGGGAGCGCCACAGCCCCTGACACCCCGTCCTCATGCCTTGCAGGGCAAAGTGCACCTGGAGCTGCGGCTGAGCGAGGTCATCACAGACACTGGGGTCGTCTGCCACAAGCTCGCCACACGGTAAGACGCGTCCTCACCAGGGACTGAGCACACAGCGAGTGGCCCGTCTGGCTCCCGAGGAGTACACAGGGGTTTTCAAACCAACACACAGAAATTTCCAGAGCCGGTGGCTCCCCAGGATGATGCTGTTTAGAGGTTCTGGCCCCCCCAGGATGACACTGTTTTAGAGGTTCTGGCACCGCAAGACGACAGTGTTTTAGACGTCCTGGGCCCCCAGGATGACGCTGTTTTCGGGGTCCTGCCCCCCTGATGACACTGCTTTAGATGTCCTGTCACACACTCCCGGCGTCCTCACTAAAGCACATGCTCACCTTAGAGGTGTTGTTTTGGGCTTTTGCGAACGGCTGGCGTGATTCAGTGTCACACCGAGGCAGAGCGGCTGTCATGGGCCCTCCCTGCCTTCCAGGGAGGAAACCGCATCTCACAGCTTGAACCGAGGCCTCCTGCCCAACCCAGAGCTGTCTCGCCATTTGCCCGGGGGTCTGCGCTCCCTCCTGACGCCGCCTCTGCTTCTCTCCTCAGCATCGTCGAGTGCCAGGGCCTCCCCATCGTGAATGGGCAGTGCGACCCCTACGCCACCGTGACGCTGGCAGGACCCTTCAGGCAAGTGGCCTCACGCCTCAGGTTTCTGTTCTGGTCCTGGGGTCCGAGGGTCCAGCTCTGAAATCACGAGGCCACTGCCTCATTTGGGAGGAGGCAGGAGGCTGCGCTTTGAGGTAGAATATGTAATTTTTACTTCCTTTTGTTTTCTTTATTGCTCCAAAATTGCTCTGTAGAAAACGAAGCCTTCGTGCTCTTCGTGCTGAGTATTTTTGTCTCGGTAAAGGTTCGGGATTTGCATACCATCTGGAGTTGGAGACGAACAGAAATATTTATGAAATAAATAAAGGCAATAAGTGACTTGTGCATTTGAGAGCTCAGTTTTATGACTGAGAGACTTGGAATCAGCAGTGTTGCTTTAATCCCAATCCTTTCTCTCTCAATAACAGATCGGAAGCAAAGAAGACGAAAGTAAAGCGGAAGACCAACAACCCCCAGTTCGATGAAGTGTTTTATTTTGAGGTTGGTATCTTCATGGGTGAACGTCAAGTGCAGGCTGCACCCGAGACACATTGGCAGAAAGTCTGGATCAGAACCATCTCAGTCTCTTCCCTCTGGAAGTTCCTCCCGGAGAGGAGGCAGCCCCGCCGGCCCTAGGACCCGTGGCCCCAAGACCTTCCCTCCTCTCCCGAGAGAGAAAGGCTTTTCGTTGTCTCCCGAACTGGCCCAGATTTGGGTTAAAAGATGACAGGTTGGCCGGGCGCGGTGGCTCAAGCCTGTAATCCCAGCACTTTGGGAGGCCGAGACGGGCGGATCACGAGGTCAGGAGATCGAGACCATCCTGGCTAACACGGTGAAACCCCGTCTCTACTAAAAAATACAAAAAAAAAAAAAAAAAAAAAAGATGACAGGTTAATCTTTCCAAATTACCAGGACTTTGGGGTTTTTTGTTGTCTTTTTGGCTGCTCTGCCCAAGTGTCCCTGAGCAGGCGGAATGCTTGTTCCAGTGGAAATAGGCAGGGTTTTGAAGCAAAGCGGGGAAGGATTCAGACACAGAGATCCTCTCAGAACATGAAGCACCAAAATCCATGAGAAGGAGGGTGCAAGGGCTGCACTTGGTAGAGTGGGACCCACTGTGCCGTTTGGGGACGGCTGCATCTCATGGAGTGGGGACCTGCCATGTGGCTGGCGCGGTTTGGGGATGGCTGTCTGCAGGGCCTTTAGACAGATGCTCTTCCCATCCACAAACCTTCCCGTGCACAAGCCCTGGAGATGTGAGGATGGATGAGGCCTCTGTGGCAGGAGCATGGCCAGTCACACCTGAGGGGTCAGGCGGGCTCCCCTGAGCCATGATGGCTGAGCGGCGCTCGATGCATGCAGCTCTGGGGGGACTGTTGGAGAGTGGACCTACCAGTCTGAGCAGGACCCACGGGCACTGCTGAGGCTCAAAAGGGCCCCACAGGCAGAGGTGGGAACTTGGTGTCCGAAGCCAGACCCAGGCTTTCAGGGCCGCTGTGAGGAGGGCTTTGGAGGTGGAATCTGTTTTCTGTCTCAAACGGAAGCCCTCACTTAGAGACAGGCGGAGAAGATGGTTTTGCCAGAGCAAGGGAAGGCAGGGAGCTGCCAGGCTCCCAGGGGCAGGCTGGGCCCTGTTGGCGGTGCAGGAGGCGTGTGGCATGGACAGAGTTCCAGGTGGCAGCTTCCCCCGGCTCGGCTGCCACACATGGAGCTGTCATATACACGGTGGGGTCGTCGGCTGCCACACGTGGAGCTGTCATACACACAGTGGGGTACAGCTCGCCCACTGCCCGGCCACACCCGGGTGCTCATCACGCTTGCAGTGTTCTCACACCGTTTCTACCTTGTGCACTCCCATTCACTCTGTAAAGACGTGGGTCTCAGCCTACTGGAGTAATTTAGTGACCACAGAGAGTCTGAAAACCGTGGTCTGCATCACCACCTGTGGGGCTCCAGGGAAGGCCCGGACCTCGCTGACCACTGCCGTGTGGGCCACACGGGGCCCTGCTCTTTGGAGTCTGTGACCTTTCACTCCGTCTCCACCCCTTCCTTAGCAGCCATGGACCTCTTTCACCAGGACCCTGTCTCTTTCGGCTTCAGCTGCTTCTGACCCAGAGAGGGCGTGAGGCAGGGGTGTCAGGGGCTTCCTGGAGGAGATGTTGCCTGACCTGAGTTTTATGAGATGGGGAAGTTGGGGGGAAGCAAATTTGAGGACAGTGGTGTGTAGGTCAGGAAGGAGGAGGCGTCAGCAGCCCTCAACCCGAAGCAGAGAATTGCCCCTGCATGATCTTTGCCTCAGTTTACCAATCAGGAAGGGCAAGCTCAGAGGTTAGGCAGTTCTAGCAACGTGATTTTGGCGTCAGACCCTGCATCAGAACTTCGAGCTGAGAGCTCCTGAGCTAGCATCACTGCTGAGGCCCAGAGAAGGTGGGGCAGGGAGGGAGGCCGGGCAGGAGGGAGCCCTCCTTGTAAACGTGGGTGACCTGGTGCATGGCTGATGGTGGTTAAATTGGAACTCGAGGTGGTAACCGACTGTGGTCTCCTGGAGCCCGTGGAGCGGCCTACTGCTCTGCTGCAAGGACCCTGCAGGCTGGCGGCAGTGGGGGGCGGTCCCGGAGCCTCGACCCTTTATGCCTTCACTCCCTTTCTGTTCTAAGGAACCCACGGTGCAGAGGTGTCAGGAGGAAGGTAGCAGCGTCTTGACTTTCCGCCATCTGACGCTTCCCAGAGTGCTGGGGTCTGTTAGGGGCTGGCGAGTTTCAGGCACCACAGGCCTCACGCTTTTCACTTCCTGTTGGCAAATAGAGCCTTGAGGTGGGGCCGCTTCGTCTCCACGGCAGAGGGGGTCCCTCCCTCACAGGGTGGCAAGCCTAGAGCAGGTGCAGGTGAGGGACGTTTAGGTCCCTGGAGCCCGGCACCCATGAGGAACCGCTGGGAGAGTCCGGCAGTGGCTGTGAATGGCCTTGGGGCAGGTCTTGCCTGGGTCTGCCCCTCCAGGAGCTCTGTGAGTGGGAAATGCTGGCACTCAGGAAGCCGGGCCTGAATCCCGAATCTCACCTAGGGCCTTCCCGGTTGTGGCCCTTGAGTGGCGTGTGGGTAAGCGCAGAGGAAGTGCAGCCCGGGGCCTGGGTCCGCGTGGAGATACCCCCGCCTGGTGGCACCACGGTCTCAGCGCTTTCTCTCTCCGCTGACTCCAGGTGACCCGGCCCTGTAGCTACAGCAAGAAGTCTCACTTTGACTTCGAGGAAGAAGACGTGGACAAGCTCGAAATCAGGTGAGAAAACCAGGCTCCGCGTCCCCGATTCGGCAGTTTTCACCCAAACTCCTCAGCTCTTTTGTTATTTGTTTCTAAATATAGGGTCATAGGTAGAAAAGAATTTCCATTTTCTTGGTAATTTTCACAACAGATGTTAGAAGCTGTAGTTGAAGTGACAGCCTGTGGGTGGTGTTAGGGCTCACCTTGCAATTCCTGCGAAGAGGCGAAGGCCAGAGGTCCGCATCCCTCCGGCCGAAAGGCTTCTTCATCCACCAGGAGCGACGGGGCACACAGGCTGCAGCTGTTCTTAAGGTCTTGTTCTAAGCCCTCCGCCGTCCATGGGTGCAGGCCTCACTCGGAGGTCACAGGCCTGGCGGGTCTGCACGGCGCCCGGCCCTGGCACTCCTGAGGCTCTCAGCTGGGTGGCCTCTGGGGAGACCCTGTCCCCTTTGACTCGAGTGAAATGTTCTCACCTGGTACTACTGGGTTTGTGTTTCCTGCGTGTGGTCATAGAAGCTGCATCGTCAGCCTTTGCCCTGGAGCCCCCACCGCCCTTTCCTGGCTCCTCAGCGCCTCCCATGGGAAACGGGGAAATCGCTTGCGGGTTCTCGCAGGTTGGGAGGTGATCTCAGGTCCAGGATTTAGAAAGCCCCACGATCCGGCTGACTCAGAGGTCTGGGGAGGGCGGGCCCCAGAATGTGCTCTTCACAAACGCTGGTGGGTTCTCCCCTCCCAGTGAAAATAGGCTGGATTCCTGTTTCTTTTTGAACGTAGCCTCTGTTCCTTCTGTATCAACGAATGCCCCCATCCCCTGTGAAGAGGCAGATGAACCTCCCCTGAAGCCCCCGAACCTTTCCATGCTGGACAGAGAAGGAACGAAACGGCTCCCTCCTGACCCTCCCCAGCCGGCCCTGAGACCCCGAGCCTGGGATGCTCCTGAGCCTGGGATGCACCTGCTTTCTTTAGGTCATTTTGGAGAATGTGCCATCAAATACCTGGTCACACTCCCTCCCAGGGCCTGGCAGTGCCCCAGGGGGACCCTTACCGGGACATGTGGAGCCGGCGTGTGGCTCAGGCCCTACGGCTGCTGGGAGGCGTGGTTTTGTGGTTGAGAACCATAGGAATGTCCCTGATGTTATCGGTCAGCTCCGCCTTCCCTAGTTGTCTCCATCCTGAACCACAGAATGTCCCTGACGTGGTCGGTCAGATCCACCTCCTGAGGGGTCAGGGTCCTGAACTGTAGGAGTGTCCCTGACGTGGGAGTCCTAAAGCAGGGTTGTCTCCACCAACTGTCTCGGTTTGAGTCCCATTTTTAAATGTCTTGGCCTAAACCTTCATTTCCAGGCTTCACGGTACTGAGCCAGGGCCTGAGACCCTGGGCCGGGCATCAAGGAAGCCTCCCCAGGACTCATGCCAGCCCCACCACCAGCCCCTTTTTCAAGAGAAGGAAGCACCATCGTTGGTTCCTTTTTACACCAAGCTTTGAATTCAGGAGTGAAGTCCAGTTACTGAATTTTTTTAAAGCACACAAAACGTGTTTTAAATATTTCCTTTTTTAAAGGCAGATGCGCCTGCCTGGCCACTTGGCACATTTCCAAAGTCCCTGCGCAGATCAGCGGTCCCCTCTGTTCCTTCTGAAAAGAGCGCGCTATGGGTTCTTGTGCGGCCTGTCAGCCCTCCCCGGCCCCAGACGCCAGTGCCTCTGCAGGATTCGCAAGGGCAGCAGAATCACCGGCCTTCCGGAATCTTCTCCCCCTAGGGGGATGCCCCTGATGGCCACAGTGTGGTTAGACCTGCTGAGTTTTAGCCGCCTGGGTAGGGCCGGGCATGTGTAACTGGGGTTTCAGGCCCGTGGGTAGAGCTGGCCACACATGACTTCGGGTGTTTCAGGCATGCGGGTGGGTCCTGGCCATGAGGGACTGGGGTACAGTCCTGTAGACTTGTTGTAGCCGGGTATGCTGTGTGTCTGTCAGAATTTCACAGCCCCAGGTCTGAGGGGACACGTACCGTCCCACACCAGGACAGAGCATTAGTGGAAGCCGCTGCCGTGTTAGACATTAGCAGAAGCTTCACGATGCTGGGCCCAGGCTACTCAGGGAGATTCGTGGACCATGCTGTGGCCACGGTTCTCCCCCTGCTGTGGTGTGCGTGGCCCCTGAATCCACTTCATGCCCCAGGTCATAAGCGATCTGTGGACACAGGGTTCTATATTCAGGGGCAGGGCATTCACAAGCACCCAGTTTTGTTTTGAGGCACATTTTCATGTGACGAAAGCAGAGAGCCCCTGGCTGTTGAATCAGCCAGCCCATCCTCCATGGGCACCCTCCTCTCTACAGCCCAAGTTCTTCATCATCCCCTGCATTGAGCCCTGCAGATGGAGGCTGCTGGGCCGTACGCTGGGACGGTGCGAGAGGCACACGCCACAGGCCCCTGAGGGTCTCACTTGCCCGCCGTGCACAGGCTGCTGACATTGGGCCTGTTGTGGGCAAAGGGGACAGATGGTGCTGGAGCTGAGAGCGGCAGCAGCCGCGTAGCTCCTGGGTGCACGCAGCGATGCCCGGCTCCTTCCTGGTGCAGAGCCTGGGATCATGTAGCTCCCTGGTGCACGGAGCGACACCCAGGCTCCTTCCTATCTAAGAGCCTTTTGCCTTCCTCTGCCTGCCCATTACCACTGGGAGACACTCATCTTTATTCCAAAACCACAGGCTGGTCTGATGTGTTTTAAACGTGCCCGGTGGGCTGAGCCTTGATGGAGACTCTGGGAGGCGCTGCAGGCTCCCCCTGCTCCTAGGGAAACAAAGCATGGCCCGTAATCTCTGCTTCACCCGGGCTGCCCGCTGTCAGCTAGAGCTGTACTGATGCCGTTTTTCAGAGTTGACCTCTGGAATGCCAGTAACCTGAAGTTTGGAGATGAATTCCTGGGAGAACTAAGGATCCCGTTGAAAGTCCTGCGGCAGTCCAGCTTCTACGAGGCATGGTAAGGTGACGCTGCGCCTGCAGACTTCCACATCTCTGAGAGCCACAAAAACACATGCTGCCTCTGAGTGGAAAGGCACAGAGGCCATGTGTGCTGGTCCTCGGCTGCGCCCGGCACCCGCCTGCTGATGAGTTTCTGCCTCACAGCAGGTGAGAAACGGCAGGTGAGGAGAGGCAGCAGGGATCACACTGAGCAGGGACTCACGACGGCTGGCACCTCAAAACAAGACAGGGAACGCTAGTGAAAGCGGGACCCTGAGCCACCAGCAGCTCGTGGGGTCTGACCCCGGTTGAAAGGGGGACCCTGAGCCACCAGCAGCTCGCGGGGTCTGACCCTGGGTGAAAGGGGGACCCTGAGCCGCCAGCCGCTCGCGGGATCTGACCCCGGGTGAAAGGGGGACCCTGAGCCGCCAGCCGCTCGCGGGGTCTGACCCCGGGAGGAGAGGGTATCAGCAGCTGGTGCAGGAGCCCAGAATGCGCACAGCGGGCCCTGCCCCGCGGCTGCACTCCGGGTCTTGCTCTGGGCCCTCGGCAGCACCTCCTATTAAGGGCGCATTACAGGGTTCTCCATTCCCCTCTGCACGTCTGGACCTCAGGGATCGGCTCTGACCCAGAACCCACCCCAGGGCATGACGTGTGTTGCTGCCTCCTGCCTTTCTTTCCTGTTTTCTCCGGGTGCTTGGTGTTTTGGTGGAAGGAGCAGGCCATTGTTTGATTTTACTTCCAGTTCACGTGTGTCCCTTAGCGACAGGCAGCTCCTGAGAGGGCCCGGAGTTGCGGGAGGCGTGCACTGCCAGGCGTGGACTGTGTGCCGCGGCCTAACGCCCCATGTGTCCCTCTGCCGTGTGTGTGAGGGCAGGTTTCCATCCCAGAAACTGAAACGCACGTGTCTTTTGATTCTATGAAGACGGCACGGGCACAGGCCCCCTGAGCTGAGTTAGGCTTCCTCCTACGCTGAGCGAACCCCTGGCCCGGGTAGCCAAGGCAGCCACCACAGACCCCAGAGAACCCCAGGGGGCTCATGCCTCGGACACGGGCTCCACCCACCTGACGGGGGCTCATGCCTCGGACACGGGCTCCACCCACCTGACGGGGGCTCATACCTCAGACACGGGCTCCACCCACCTGACGGGGCTTCGCGCCTCAGACACGGGCTCCACCCACCTGACGGGGGCTAATACCTCAGACACGGGCTCCACCCACCTGACGGGGGCTAATACCTCAGACACAGGCTCCACCCACCTGACGGGGCCTCGTGCCTCAGACACGGGCTCCACCCACCTGATGGGGGCTAATACCTCAGACACGGGCTCCACCCACCTGACGGGGGCTAATACCTCAGACACGGGCTCCACCCACCTGACGGGGGCTCGCGCCTCAGACACGGGCTCCACCCACCTGACGGGGGCTCGCGCCTCAGACACGGGCTCCACCCACCTGACGGGGCCTCGCGCCTCAGACACGGGCTCCACCCACCTGACGGGGCCTCGTGCCTCGGACACGGGCTCCACCCACCTGACGGGGGTAATACCTCAGACATGGGCTCCACCCACCTGACGGGGCCTCGTGCCTCAGACACGGGCTCCACCCACCTGACGGGGGCTCATACCTCAGACACGGGCTCCACCCACCTGACGGGGCCTCGTGCCTCAGACACGGGCTCCACCCACCTGATGGGGGCTAATACCTCAGGCACAGGCTCCACCCACCTGACGGGGGCTCGTGCCTCGGACACGGGCTCCACCCACCTGACGGGGGCTCCTGCGTGAGACACGGGCTCCCCCGACGTGACGGGGGCTTGTGCCTCAGACACGGGCTCCACCCGCCTGAC
The DNA here is from genome assembly GCF_049350105.2 of Macaca mulatta. NCBI lineage: Eukaryota > Metazoa > Chordata > Mammalia > Primates > Cercopithecidae > Macaca > Macaca mulatta. The sequence continues at coordinate 108,156,545 of NC_133422.1, read as the reverse complement.
GGGGGCTCGTGCCTGGGACACGGGCTCCACCCACCTGAGAGCTGAGACTGCCTGGCCCACAAATCAGAGCAGAGAGGGCTCCTGGGTGACTGCATGGGGTAGAACCAAAGATGGAAGAGTGGCCGGGCAGGAAACATCGCCCACAATGACCAGGTGCCGAGGTGGCCTGCCAGGCTCACCAGCCCAAGGCCCCCACCTGTGGCAGCAGGAGCCACGGCACGCTGTGGTTGAAATAATTTTCATTTCCATCTGCTGCTGACATTGCCGGCCATAGGTCTTCACGGCGAATCACTGACCACTTCTGCGCGGGTTCCCGGAAACCCGTTCCCCCCATGTTGCACCCCCCATCCCCCTCCGCGTTTCCCCCGTTGACTCCTGCGTCTTTGGGTCCAACACTTGCTTCCTGGGGATCCCCAGTGACCAGCCGTGCTGGGGGTCTTCTGTGGGGAATCCCAGGGGCTGCACTCGGGGGGGTCCTGCGGGATCACCCTCCTGACCAGTCAGCCTCAAGCAGGCAGCTGGGCTGCCCTGAGAGCTGCTCCTTGGCGGGTTCAGCCTCACGCCTCCCTCCGTGTGTCCCTCCCGCCCAGGTACTTTCTGCAGCCCCGGGACAACGGTAGCAAGAACCTAAAGCCAGACGACCTGGGCTCCCTGCGGCTGAACGTGGTATACACGGAAGACCACGTGTTTTCTTCTGACTATTACAGCCCTCTGCGGGACCTGCTGTTGAAGTCTGCGGATGTGGAGGTGCTTGTCCACGCCGTGGCCTGTGGGTGTGGGCAGGAGGTGCCACCTGCCTGGGGCCCCGCCCCACGCGTTGCCCCACCCCAGAGGGCACCTCGTCCCTGAGGGGCCTTTCCCATGCCTCCCAGCCCGGCCTGTTTCCCGCCCAGATGCCTGGACCCCTTTGCTGGGGGCACTGGTCTGTCTGCAGGTAGAGCCGTGGGAGCCTGGTGATGCTGAGGCCTCGCGGGGTTGTCTGAGGGGGATCCCCATCATCAGGGTCCCTCTGCTGACTCAGGAGCTGTAGAGCTGGCCGCATTTGGGGGTTGCTAGGAGGAGGTGCAGACGCCCCTCCAAGGGCCCAGCCAAGCAGCAGCAAATGGGAAGTTTTGGTGCTTTTGTGAATATATGTGTTTCTGTCTCAGCAAAGAGCCATATCTATTGTGGCTGGAAGTGAGACCCCAGCCAGGGTGGGGACAGGCCTCTGAGGGTCCCACACCCTGGGCCCCGGCACTGACCTCGCCCCTCCCCACAGCCCGTGTCAGCATCTGCGGCCCACATCCTGGGCGAGGTTTGCCGGGAGAAGCAGGAGGCAGCCGTCCCGCTGGTGCGACTCTTGCTACACTACGGCAGGGTGGTGCCCTTCATCAGTGCCATCGCCAGCGCGGAGGTGAAGCGGACCCAGTGAGTGCCCGCCCCGCCCCGCCCCGGGGGTGAGCGGCTTGGACCTGCTGCAGGGATGGCGAGGTCGTCACTGGGAAGCACGTCCTGGCGCAGGGCTTGAGGGAATTCAAGTGTCCCCAGAAACCGTGTGGATTCGGGGTTTTTTCACAGACCCAGTTAATGATTCTCTTTTTTTCTTTGAAAGCCCCATTTGCCTTTGAAATCCCGGGTATAGTGAGTGAGTGGGGAGGGAAAACGGCTCCCAGGGCTCGAGGACAGCTCAGGTCCCCTCACTGGGGCACTTTGGGAGCCCATGAAAATGGGGCACGGCTTCCCTCAGGACCTGCTGAGCGCTGTTTCCAGACGCCTTATTCTAGAAACATCCGGCTGCGCCTGTGGCCACCGTAGCTGGCAGGAGGGGTTTGCTTCTCTGCTGGCCCTCGGATCCTGCCAGGGTCTGGTGCTCAATTCTCTGTGCAGGCACAGGCCGCAGAGGGCGAGAGGACGGGAGCAAAGGCCAGCCAGGCTCCTCCTGAGCTGGTGGCCACGCGGGCAGCCGAGTGGTTCCCTCTGGCATTGTTGACACAGAACGGTTCCATGGGCAGGGCCTCGAGCTCCTGGCCTAGTTGTGCTCCTTGTAAAACATCAGGAAGCCGACGGATGGGCGTGCGCTGATCTCACGGCCCACAGGCAGGTGCTCGGGGCCAGGCTCTGCTCCGACTTGCTCTTCCGCATCCCCAGGAGACAAACACTGTCCCCATCGCCATTTCCCAGGGACCCCAACACCATCTTCCGAGGAAACTCGCTGGCGTCCAAGTGCATCGACGAGACCATGAAGCTGGCGGGGATGCATTACTTGCACGTCACCCTGAAGCCCGCCATCGAGGAGGTGAGCACGGGGCTGGAGTCCTCAGCATCGCGGGACACGGGGAGGACTTCCCCCGACAGGGCACTGCACAGGGATCCAGCCAGACCACGAGCTGGGCTTGAACGTCCGCTCCTCCAGCCTTGCTGCAGGGATGCTGATTCATTCGCTCTTATCGAGAGGAGGTTCCCTGTGTACTCCAGAACCTTCCAGATTCTCCCGAATCAAAACTATACATAAGAAAACCCACCATTCGCAAGAAAAACCTGGCTCTTCCCAGGGAGACCTTTCTCCACACGTCCTGCGGTCCCCTGTGTCTGGGCCCTGGCAGCATGGCACGTTTGAGCTGCACACCCAGTCCTCACCTGACCGTCTGATGCCCGCATGCCAAGGCCTCACCCCACCCTCTGATGCCGGCATGCCGAGTCCTCACCCCACCCTCTGATGCCCGCACGCCGAGTCCTCACCCCACCCTCTGATGCCCGCACGCCGAGTCCTCACCCCACCCTCTGATGCCCGCACGCCGAGTCCTCACCCCACCCTCTGATGCCCGCACGTGCAGTCCTCACCCCACCCTCTGATGCCACCAGGTTGTGCCCCCTGTTTACGAGCAGCTTTGTAAACGGGCTCTTTGCAAACGTGAGAACATTTAACGCAGCATTCTGGTTTGCTCTGTGGCAAAATCACGGCAGCATTTTGAAGTGAAAATATTATTAAAGGCCTGCGAGGCCTGGTCTGTGTAGCTGGTGCTCATCAGCACATCGCAAAGCCCGGCTTATCTGATTGTGGCCATGGACTGGGCCCCGTGCCTGGTGTTTGCACCTGACCTCTCACTTGTCCCTCGGCAGCCTAACAGGCCTAGAGTGGCCCCCTTTCAGCCAAGGCTCGGGGCGACACCACCCCACGGTGGACCTGCAGTCCGGCATCACCATGCCCCTCCGTGCCTCACCGTGCCTCACTGTGCCCCTCTGTGCCCCTCCATGCCAGTGGCCGTGTTCGGGGAGCTGTTGCGGCATTTTGTGGATGAGGCTCAGGGTCTGCATCTCAGCCAGGCCTGAGCCCCCCTCCTCCCTCCCTGCCTGTGCCCCCGGAACCCACTCACAGAACCTCGTCTTAAACCTCTTCCCAGATATGCCAGAGCCACAAACCCTGTGAAATAGACCCTGTGAAGCTGAAAGATGGAGAAAACCTTGAAAACAACATGGTAGGTTTTGTTCATGAACGCAACCAGGGCCAGTCACCTGCTTGGGGTCTTTCAGCCGGTGGCTGCCTGGAAGCTCTGACTCACCCCATGACCCTGGTTGGGGTGGGCGCAGGACCGGGCGTAGGGATACCTGCCTCGCCTGGCTACAGTATGCTGGCTGCACTGCTGGGAGGCCACCACCTTTGGCCTGACCTGTGTGCCCAGCTCTACTTCCCCTGGGGTGTCCCGGCCAGCTCTGCCTCCCCTTGGGGATCTGGTCTGCACACCCAGCTCTGCCTCCCCTTGGGGATCTGGTCTGCACATCCAGCTCTGCCTCCCCTGGAGGGTCTGCCCTGCACACCCAGCTCTGCCTCCCCTGGGGCGATGGCTCCTGCCCCCGCCTTTTCCTGGGACAGGATGGCCTCCCCGCCTCCCCAGGCTGTCCCCAGAGCTGTGTCCCGCATTTTAAAACAAAACTCCCTGATGTTGAACTTGCCCCAACATTTTAGTCACTTCACATGATACGTGTTGCAGACTGTGTTGTTTGGTCATCTCTGTATGTAAATGACCGGACAGAGCTCTTGCCTCGGGCAAGCACGTTCTAGTGAGTGTCTGTTCCCCACTCAGTAAACAAGGGGAGCGGACGTGGCGCCCCGAACAGGGTGTAGTGATTTTCACACGTGAATCGCCACAGCTCCCAGCACAGATTTCCAGGGGGTGGCTGTTCACACGTGTCTTGCTTCTGTGGCTGCCCTGCGCCCGCCCTCAGCCCCTCCCCACGTGCCCCTCCCCATGTGCCCCTCCCTGGGTGTGTCCTGGTGCTACACGCGCCTGCGGGCAGCCTCGACAGTGGGTCCCAGTGCCGTATCCCGTTGCAGGAGAACCTACGGCAGTACGTGGACCGCGTCTTCCACGCCATCACTGAGTCCGGGGTGAGCTGCCCGACCGTCATGTGCGACATATTCTTCTCGCTCCGGGAGGCAGCGGCCAAGCGCTTCCAGGGTGAGTGCCCCGGACACCCTCGTGTTGCTGAGAAATGGCCACAGCCCCGTGCAGGGTGACTCCCACCCAGGCAGAACCCCCAGCAGCCCTCGCTGGACTAGAATTGTGGGGGCATGAGCCCCAGTTCAGAGGCTGGATTTTTCCAGGGTTTTGTGCCTGGGCCAGTGTTCCCCAGTTTCACAACCGCAGTGGTCTCGGGGAGCCCCAGCCCTGGAGTTTCCGTCTGCAGTGGTCTTGGGGGACCCCAGCCCTGAAGTTCATGACCGCAGTGGTCTCGGGGGGCCCCAGCCCTGGAGTTCCCGACCGCAGTCGTCTCGGGGGGCCCCCAGCCCTGGAGTTCCCAATCTCTGTGGTCTCGGGGGGTCCCCATCCCTGGAGTTCATGACCGCAGTGGTCTCTCGGGGGGCCCCCATCCCTGGAGTTCATGACCGCAGTGGTCTCTCGGGAGGCCCCCATCCCTGGAGTTCATGACCGCAGTGGTCTCGGGGGTCCCCAGCCCTGGAGTTCATGACCACAGTGGTCTCTTGGGGGGCCCCCATCCCTGGAGTTCATGACCGCAGTGGTCTCGGGGGTCCCCAGCCCTGGAGTTCATGACCGCAGTGGTCTCTCGGGGGGCCGGGAAGGCCGGCCGGGCTTTGTCAGGTGAATTTTCCTGATGTGGCCCCCCGGGTTTTCCCAGTGGTTTCTTTTTGTTGGGGCAGGGCCCAGAGTGGTGTTGGGGGTTCTGCCTGCCCGTGTCTTCGAGGAGTCAGGACCCCTGGGGGAGCTGCCCCTTCTTCAAACCCCCAAGCTAGAGATCCCCCAGGGACCTGGGCATCTGGCCCCAAGCTTCTCAACCTTGCCGACCCTCGAGGAGGCGCCTGCACCTGCCTGTCTCCTGCGATGCTCGAGGCCCCGCCGGGACTCAGGCTCTGGGGCTGCTGAGAGGCTCGGCGAGGGCCCCGCTGCCTGGCTTCTCCCTTCCTTGCGTGTCCTGTGGCCTCAGGATGGCTGCAGACACCCCCAGGGTGGCCATGGCCCTGCAGAGCCATCCACGCTTCTGTGTCCCCAGAAGTCAAACGCTGTCCCCACCCGTTTCTCAGGACATCAGACAGCCCTGGCCCAGGGGCCCAGGGGTCTCAGGGAGGCAGTTCCCAAGCACTTCCCAGCCCCAGACCCACTTTGAACAAGGTGGAAGTGAAGAGATAAAACACATCCTCTCACCCAGATGAGCACAGACCACCATGGAATGAGTCTGTGACAGGCACCAAAGGTGCTGCGCTGTATGGTGATGATGAGAGACGGACAGAGACAGAGAAAGACAGAGAGAGATAGAGAAAGAGAGACAGAGAAAGAGAGATGGAGAGAGGGAGAGAGAGAGAGAAAGAAAGAGACAGACAGGGAGAGAGATAGAGACAGAGAAAAAGAGACAGAGAGAGAGATGGAGAGAGAGAGAGAGAGGGAGAGAGAGAGAGAGGGAGAGAGACACAGGTGGAGAGAGATCCAGGACTGTGGCAGGACTTCCCCGCGGACCCTTGGGGGCCACTGTGCCAGAGGGAAAGGGCCACCCCGCCGTTGTCTCCCGCAGGTGACCCGGACGTCAGGTACACCGCAGTGAGCAGCTTCATCTTCCTGAGGTTCTTTGCGCCTGCCATTCTCTCCCCCAACCTCTTCCAGCTCACGCCGCACCACACGGTGAGTGACTGGCTGAGGGACCGAGGCTTTCTGAGCCGTCCTGGGACTGCAGCCTGGGTCAGGGCATCTGTGTGGCTGTGGGGGCCGACCCTGTGGAGTGTGGAGTGCGTGGGGAGTGTGGAGTGTGTGTGGAGTGTGTGGAGTACGTGTGGGGTGTGGGGAGTGTGGAAGGCGTGGGGAATGGGGAGTACGTGTGCCGTGTGTGTGGAGTACGTGTGGAAGGCGTGGGGAGTGCGTGGGGAGTGTGGAGTACGTGTGGGGTGTGGGGAGTGTGGAAGGCGTGGGGAATGCAGAGTACGTGTGCCGTGTGTGTGGAGTGTGTGGAGTACGTGTGAAAGGTGTGAGGAGTGTGTGGGGTGTGTGGAGTACGTGTGGACTGTGGGGAGTGTTGAAGGCGTGGGGAATGCGGAGTACGTGTGCCGTGTGTGTGGAGTGTGTGGAGTACGTGTGGGGTGTGGGGAGTGTGTGGGGTGTGTGGAGTACGTGTGGACTGTGGGGAGTGTTGAAGGCGTGGGGAATGGGGAGTATGTGTGCCGTGTGTGTGGAGTGTGTGGAGTACGTGTGGGGTGTGGGGAGTGTGTGGGGTGTGTGGAGTACGTGTGGACTGTGGGGAGTGTTGAAGGCGTGGGGAATGGGGAGTATGTGTGCCGTGTGTGTGGAGTGTGTGGAGTACGTGTGGAAGGTGTGGGGAGTGCGTGGGGAGTGTGGGGAGTGTTGAAGGCGTGGGGAATGCGGAGTACGTGTGCCGTGTGTGTGGAGTGTGTGAAGTACGTGTGGGCTGTGGGGAGTGTGGAAGGCGTGGGGAATGGGGAGTACGTGTGCCGTGTGTGTGGAGTGTGTGGAGTACGTGTGGAAGGCGTGGGGAGTGCGTGGGGAGTGTGGAGTACATGTGGGGTGTGGGGAGTGTGGAGTATGTGTGGAGAGTTTGTGGGGAGTGTGGAGTACTTGTGGGGTGTGGGGAGTGTTGAAGGCGTGGGGAATGCGGAGTACGTGTGCCGTGTGTGTGGAGTGTGTGGAGTACGTGTGGAGTACGTGTGGGGTGTGGGGAGTGTGGAAGGCGTGGGGAATGCAGAGTACGTGTGCCGTGTGTGTGGAGTGTGTGGAGTACGTGTGGGGTGTGGGGAGTGTGTGGGGTGTGTGGAGTACGTGTGGACTGTGGGGAGTGTTGAAGGCGTGGGGAATGCGGAGTACGTGTGCCGTGTGTGTGGAGTGTGTGGAGTACGTGTGGGGTGTGGGGAGTGTTGAAGGCGTGGGGAATGCGGAGTACGTGTGCTGTGTGTGTGGAGTGTGTGGAGTACGTGTGAAAGGTGTGGGGAGTGTGTGGGGTGTGTGGAGTACGTGTGGACTGTGGGGAGTGTGTGGACGGTGCGTGGGGAGTGCTGGTGGATGCACCAGGTCCCAGAACGTCCTCGTTGCAGCTGGTTCACCGACCTATTTAAGCTGTGTATGTTCTGGGGGAATTGAGACAACATCACAAAAGCAGTGGACGGTTTGACCAGGGTTTAGCTGCTGGTCACTGCCGTGCTTTCCTCCCCTGCCCATCGCATATGGAGTATTGATGATCGGCGTATCATCCGTGTATTGAGTCAACAGATCCCTATTCAGCAGTGATTTGCTCCAGGCCCCAATGTGGTTGCTGGGGCCGCAGCTCTCAGGGTGCAGGGATCTGGGGTGACCGTGTTGCATGTGCAGGTGGCAGAGCTGGAAGGAGATGGCCAGGGCGAGGGGATGTGAGGAATGGCCCATTCCCCAGCACTTCTTTTTTTTTTTGAGACGGAGTCTTGCTCTGTCACTCAGGCTGGAGTGCAGTGGCACCATCTCAGCTCACTGCAACCTCTGCCTCCTGGGGTCAAGCAATTCTCGTGCCTCAGCCTCCCTAGTAGCTTGGATTACAGGCGTGTGTCACCATGCCCAGCTAATTTTGTATTTTTAGTAGAGATGGGGTTTTACCATGTTGGCCAGGCTGGTCTCGAACTCCTGACCTCAAGTGATCCACCTGCCTCGGCCTCCCAAAGTGCTGGGATTACAGGTGTGAGCCACCAAGCCTGGCCCTCAGCACTTGTAAGTTGAACTTTCAAACCTCATGAAGGCTGAGATGAGCCCCAGGCAGGGCCAGGAGACTCAGCATCCTGAGACTCAGCGCCCCAGAGCCATGACCCCGCCTGATGCTTTCGACTTTGAGACGCATCCTGCATGCTGGGCCAAGAGGGTGGGTCCCCACGGTGCCATCGGATGCTGCCTGCGGGACGGTCTCAGCAGGTCCTGAGACTGGGATACCCGCCTCCTCCAGTCCCGTCTGCGTCGCTACCCGTGTCTCCGCAGCTCATGCACAAGTCACAGCAGCTCGGAGGTGACTCCTGTATTTCGTCCCCTGGGTGACCTGAGACAGTCACAGTATTTCTGTAAAGCTGACACAGACCTTTCTCGCTCCCGCCTCCCCAGGACCCCCAGACGTCCAGGACGCTGACATTGATCTCCAAGACCATTCAAACCCTCGGCAGCCTGTCCAAGTCCAAATCTGTGAGTCTCCGTTCTTCTTTTTCTCTTTTTAGGGACAACTGATTCTTTTCTCTTTTCAGTAAATACACATGAAAACCTCCCACATTTGAGAGTTAGATAGAGATCGAGAATCAGAGCTGGCACCACATCCGCTCCTGAAGCCCAGGACCCCAGCGTCCCCGTCCCGCCCACCTCTCCCCTCCCAAAGTGAACCCGTGACTGTTTTCGGGAGCCTGTGGCTCCTCACTGGCCCTGTGGCAGGAGCAGCCTCTGACCTGTCAGGTGTGGGACGCGGCCGAGCGGACCGGGCAGGTGGCCTGACCTGGGGCCTCCTGGGCATCGCAGTGGTCCCCCACCACGCGGCCCCCTCCTCCCCACGCAGCCCCCTCCTCCCCACGCAGCCCCCTCCTCCCCACGCGGCCCCCTCCCCCACCACACGGCCCCTTCCCCCACCACGCAGCCCCCTCCTCACGCAGCCCCCTTCCTCCCCACGCAGCCCCCTCCTCCCCACATGGCCCGCTCCTCCCCGCGCAGTCCCCCTCCTCCCCACGCGGTCTCCTCCTCCCCACAACCTCCTCCCCACGCAGCCCCCTCCTCCCCACGCAGCCCCCTCCTCCCCACGCAGCTCCCTCCTCCCCACACGGCCCCCTCCTCCCCACCCAACCACTGCCTCCCCATGCAGCCCACTCCTCCCCACGCGCCCCCCTCCTCCCGGGGCCCCTCTCTCCCTGGGGATATGAACCTCTGTCCTCCATCCTCCTCCCTTCAGACCGGATGTGGTGCCGCCGGGCTGAGGGTCCCTCAAGTGTCTGCCCCGTTTCCCCGAGAGCACCTTGTGTGTTTGAGGGGGTTAGAGCTGACATTCGAGGGGTGCCGGGGACTCATGGTGGGGCCCGAGGCTGTCTCTGCAGGGGCCTGGCCAGGGCAGGTTGATGCCTTCGGGCCCCCTGGGGCTCCGTCTGGAGAGGGCTGGGCCGCGGTGCACAGATGCCCCAGCCTCCAGGTTCCCTGTTCCTGGTGAGGCCCGGGTGGAAATGAGGGCTTTGGGGAGCAGGGGCCCCCACTGGAGGAGCAGCCGCCTTGAGACAAACGTTGGGCTTTTCTGAGTCCGAGTGAGTGGAGGACGAGCCGCACCCGCAGGCAGGCCAAGGTGGCCGACCGCTCTTCCCCACCAGCCAGGCCCCACTCTGTGGGCTGGAAACTCCGTAACAGGCACCTGTGCCTCCTCCAAGGTCTGCACCAACCCCACCTCATTTCCCAGCCAGGGAACCGTGCAGTGACCTCAGTGTGGAAACGACGGGAACTTGGGGTCGAGCCTCAGGAATGGTGACTGCAAAGGGCCCCCTGAATCCCTGGGGTGCCTCCACTTCCCCATGTGACAGAGCTCTCTGCCGCCTCTTCCCGCCTCAGAGCCGCCCTTATGCCCCACGGGCGAGAGACGGGCGTGGTGGCTTCGGGACCATGGCCCATGACTGCAGGTCTCCAGGCAGCCACCTCTGGGCCCCAGCGGACCTCTTTGTGAGCCTGGGACCCAGGTGTGAGGGGCGGCCCGGGGCCGGGACAGAGTCACTGATGCCAAAGGGCGCTTGGAGACCTCACGGGCACTGGCAGGTCTGATGGTCTTCGTTGGTGCCTGAGCGATTTCTGCAGTTCGTCCCCTGGACAGCCCTGCAGGCTCTCACTTCCCCGGTAGCACGGGGTTCTTCTCCTGTTATCGTTATTTAGGCTTGAGCAGTTCCTGCCTCTAGTTTTTTCAGATTTGGTCCGGGAGCCGAGGTACTTCAGGCTGTTCCCAAGTGATCCCTGTTTCATTTTAGGCGAGTTTTAAGGAGTCCTACATGGCTACATTTTATGAATTCTTCAATGAGCAGAAATACGCTGATGCGGTGAAGAACGTAAGTATCGACTCCCCGTCCGACAGCCGGTGCTGTGCCCAGGAGACAGAGCTGCTCTTTTAAAATTGAGATGGAACCCACATGACACAGACTTGGCCATTAGCGATTTTAAACAATAAGGGCGTTCGCTGCCCAGATAGCCCTGTCCCGAGTCCTGGGACACCTCCTCCTCCGGCAGTCAATAAACTCTTTGGCGTGACCACCTTTGGGGCCAAGAAGGGGTCCTTGCCCATCTCGTTCTGTGTCTGAGACCTCCAGACGAGGGCGCGTCCCACCTCAGTGTGTGTGGCGGCTGGACTCATTCCAGGCTGCAGTCGTGGAGCCCTGGGGCCGCAGACTCAGTGTCAGGAACACCGTGTATGGGGGACATCCAGACCCAGGGCTCTGCTCTTACCCACTGTCAGGAACGCCATGCGTGGGGGGAACGTCCAGACCCAGGGCTCTGCTCCTCCCCACAGTCAGGGACCCGTGGGCCTCGCTGCTGGGACCCAGATTCCCCACTTAGAGTCCCCCCGGGCGGCCTCTGGAGATGCAGGTTGATCCCCAGGTGTTGCCTGAGCTTCTCACCTGAGATCTCCCTGGCAGAGCCGGGGCTGGGGTGGCACAGTGGGGGGCAGAGCCAGGGCTGGGGTGGCACAGTGGGGGGCAGAGCCAGGGCTGGGGTGGCACAGTGGGGGGCAGAGCCGGGGCTGGGGTGGCACAGTGGGGGGCAGAGCCGGGGCTGGGGTGGCACAGTGGGGGGCAGAGCCGGGGCTGGGGTGGCACAGTGGGGGGCAGAGCCGGGGCTGGGGTGGCACAGTGGGGGGCAGAGCCGGGGCTGGGGTGGCACAGTGGGGGGCAGAGGCCCCTCGGCCCTCAGGGAAGGACTTCCCCAAGTTCTGTCTCCACTGGCATCCGAAAGGAGGCAGCAGCCGCCGACGCTGTTGTCATGAGAGCCGTGCGCGTCGGATGTGTGGCTTCCTCCCCGTGACCCGATTTCTTCCTGTGTTAGTTCTTGGATCTGATTTCGTCCTCGGGGAGAAGAGATCCCAAGAGTGTCGAGCAGCCCATCCTGCTTAAAGAAGGGTAAGGCGGCGTCCGGCAGGGCAGGAGGGGAGAAAGGGATGGGGGCCCCCAGTCCCCTGAGCACCCAGCACATTCCAGAAGGTTCCCTAGTCGGGGACAGCCTCCTCCCTTGCTGGCCAGCAGCCTTGCGATTTCTGTACCACTGGCCGCCTCGTCCACACCCACACTTGGGCCGGCCTTCCCTCCAGGAGAACCAGGGTCAGAGGGGACGGCCCTGGGAGCCTGGCCCCTGCGTCTTCAACCTGGGACCCCTCCACCGCCTTCTTGCTGACCTTGGACGGGGTTGTCTGTGCTCCACGGCCACCCCATGTTTCTGGCACAGGCCTGTCCTCCCTCAACCTCCACCCAGTGGACCCTGGAGCGTCAGAGCCCATCATGCTTCCTTACATAGATGTTGACACATCTGCCCATTTCCTCCAACCCCGTCCTGTGGCCTGGCTCCGGCTCCCGCTCCCGCTCCCGGTCGGGGCTTTGCTCTGCTTGGTGTGGCCCATGCTCCTGTATTTTTATGTGTTTGCACACATTAGGGGCACAAATGCAGTTGTATTGGACGGGGCTTCGAGTGTAACCGTCACCTGAACAGACACTTTGCGCCCACTGAGTAATTTCTCGTTCCTCTCCCACTCTTACCTCCCACCCTTCCGAGGCCTCAGTACGTGTCCCAGAGCGCCCCGCCCTGCCGTGTTTAGCTCCCGCGTACCAGTGAGAACAAGGGGCATTTGGCTTTTCGTTTCTGAGTCATCTCCCTTAAGATAACAACCTCTAGCTCCATTCATGTTGCTGGAAAACACGATTTCCTTCTTCTTGACAGCGGAGTAGCATGTTGTGGTGTATTTATGCCACATTTTGTCGCCCGTTGGTGGACATGTGGATTCCGTGTCTGTGCTATTGTGAGTGGTTCAGTGGGAAACGTATGCGTGCACGTGTCTTTATGGTAATTGCTCCTCCTTTGTGTGGGATTGCTAGATCGAATGGCGGCTCTGCTTTTAGCTCTTTGAGAAATCTCCGTGGGTTTCCTTAAGCACTAATTTCCATTCCCCACAGCGTGCAGGCGCTCGCGTCCTCCACAGCCCTGACAGCGTCTGTCATTCTTCCACATTTTATTTGATCACAGCCATTCTGCCCGGCGTGAGCTGGGGTCGAGTGGCTCCGTTCTGCCTGATGTGAGCTGGGGTCAGGCGGCTCCGTTCTGCCTGACGTGAGCTGGGGCCGCAGGTGGCTCTGTTCTGCCTGACATGAGCTGGGGTCAGGTGGCTCCGTCTGCTGTGAGCTGGGGTTGCGGGAGGCTCCGTTCTGCCTGGCATGAGCTGGGGTTGCAGGAAGCTCTGTTCTGCCTGGCGTGAGGAAGGGGTCAGGCGGCTCTGGTTCTTATTCCTCGGGTGATAAGCCACGCTGGGCTTTATATCGTATGCTTGTTGGCCATTTGTCTTCTTCTGAAAAATGTCTATTCCCGTCCTTTGGCCACTTTTTAATGGGTTATGTATTTTTTTATTTATTGGTAAGCTCTTTGAGTTCCTTCTGAATTGTGGCTATTGGTCCCCTGTTGGATCTGTAGTTTGCAAATATCTTCCCATTCTGCAGGTTGTCTGTTTGCGTTGTTGGTTATTTATTTTGCTGTGCAGAAGCTGTTTAGTTTAATTAAGTCCCATTTGTCTATTTTTGTGGATACTCTGTTAGAGCCATTTGCTCAAACCTGGAACATCCCTGGGTCACTGGTGGACCATACCCCAGTGGCAGCATTACTTACGTTGCTATTTTTCTTAAAATCACTTTCATTTAACTTAATCATATAATAACCAATAGCATTTGTAATACACACGTTTCATGTTAGAAATGCAAAATGTTTGTTCTTCGGTGCCATAAGGAAAAATTAGCATTTAGACAAAACGTTCTTTTAGCGAGGCAATTTTTACTTTCTGCAGAAAGGGTGTCCCTCACAGATGGAATAATGGCGAGGGCACACATAGAATAAAGAGATGCCGGAATATTGATTCCTTACGCATGAGGTCCTATTGTGTGTCCTGTCTCCATTGGCTGGAGCCAGACCTCACAATCTAAATTACAACCTGACTGGCTAATGATTTAAAAATTTTTTAAATAGGTAGAAAAATAATAATATTTTTAAATAAGGAAGGGGCATAGGCTGTGAGCTGGGACATGCCTATTAGTACGTCTAACACAAATATCTTGGTTAACGTACAAGGACACAGAATGTATTACAAGCCTGTGGGCATGTCCAGCAGCTACATAAGATAGAGCTTAGTTAACAAAGAGTTATTAGCACAAAGCAAGGAGACTTGAAGGAAGTTAGCTTTAAAAGTAACTATTATTTCTAATATGATTTATTCTTTAACAAGAAACTTTGAGGAGGAACTTTTTACTTTCTACATTTCATAAATTCACAACTTTCAAAGCAACAAATATTCATCCTATAATCCCTAAAGCAACACAGGACACTCAGGGCTTGTGTGCCTGACGCTGAGAAGCTGCTGTAGATACAGGTTCAAGGACAAGCACCTCCCAGGTGCCCTGGACGCAGCTGCGGCTCCACCAGCTCCTTCCAGCAGCTGCACCACCTGAGACTCAGGCCAAGGTCCTCAGGACCCTCGAGTTTCCGGTCTCCTGGATCAGCCTCTCCTCCGGCACCGCAGCTCTGTCACGTCCTCAAACCCAGGGCCGCCCTTGGTTGTACAAGCGTGGGCCGTCCTGAGGCCTCGGTTCTGCTGTCTCAGCCCTTGGTGGCAGGTGTGTCTGGCCATGTTCGTCCATGTGTGGAGGTGGTGATGACCATGGTTCCTGAGGGCTCACTCTGTGCTCCCACACCTCTGTCGTCTCTTGGGGCTGTGTGTCCTCACCCACTGGGACACAGGACCGGGGACGGGGCCTCTGCAGTGCGGCCTGTGTTTGCTGAGTTGAGTTGGCCGTGGCTGTGCGGGGCCGAGTTGCTTTCAGCCTGAGGCTTCCGGCTCAGCCGTGGCTCCTGCCTGCCCGTCCCACACACGATGGTCCCGGTTAGAAAACTGACTCCTGGAGAGCCAGGCGCCCAGACCAGAGCTGTGCAGTGAGGAGCCACCAGCTTCTCTCCACCTGGCACTGCCTCGACCTGGAAACCTGCATATAAAATTCACATGCAGCCTCATCCACTGAAGGCCCTCAGAAAGTTGGGGTTCTTAAAAAAATCCTAAAGCCAAACACATTTATAACAAGACTACTACTCAAATCTAACTGCCGGGGGGTCCAGAGTCTTGTCAGAGGCATCCTCTTGCCCTCAAGGAAGCCGGCACCCCGTGGAGCTCTCAGTCCCCCCAACCTGTCTGTGTGGGCCCCGCCCTGCACGTCCGGCTGCGTCCCGCTGGTCCTCCACAGCCTCCGGGGCTGACTTCCTGCCTGCGAATCCCCGGAACGAACGGCATTCTGCATCCGCTGCTTGTGAACTGCGCTGTCCCGGTGGCTCCCAGGAGCTTCCACACCCTCCCGTGTGCGTCCGCAGCTCTCTGGCCACATCTGGCTGTGTAGTTGCCCAAAGCCCCTCATTCCGATTTCTGAGTGTGCGTCTCCCCCGCCCACCTCCCCATCCTGTCTCTCCAGCTTGGCTGCTCCTCCTCAGCTTCCACCTCTGTCCTCCAGCCACTCTGTCCGGCCACTTCCTTCTCCTCCAGCTCGGCCACCAGTTCTGGTCAGGGACCCCGTCCGGCGATGAAGGCCGAGCCTCAGAGGGCCCTGGGCTGCCAGGAGGGCGTTGGAGGACCCTGCCTGGGGCCAGGCCTAAGGTCGTCCTCGCGTTGGAGGACCTTGCCTGGGGCAAGGCCTAAGGTTGTCCTCACGGTCCAGGACCCTGCCTGGGGCAAGGCCTAAGGTCGTCCTCGCTGAGGCCTTGCATCCTTGGTGGCCGTCCTGTCTCTGGCTCCCCACATCTCCTGAGGACGTGGCCCAGTGGCGCCTTCTGCCACAGCAGGGCTGGCCCTGAGGGGGGCAGGTTTGGTCTGGCAGAGGCACCGGGGCGTGACTCCTGCACACCACAGGTGCGGGTTTTGTGGGCATCTGCTGCCCGCCCTGCCCCGAGCCCTCTGCCCACCCTGACCCCTGACCCCAAGCCCGTGGCCCACCCTGATGCCAACCCCTGACCCAGAGCCCGCGGCCTTGGGTCCTCCATGGGAGCATCACGTGTTGGCGTTTCCGGCGGCACCGCTGTTGAAAGTTCAGTGTGGGAGGCGGGAGGGTTGGAGATCTCCTGAAACCTGGTGCCATCACCAACTGGTGACTCAAAGCAGTCAGCGCTCAACTTTTCAAAGGAGAGGCATTGCCTTCCAATTTTAATCTCATCACTCGGAGTAAAATGATAAGATACTGAAAATCCACTGCCCGACTCAGGTCTCAGAACGCAGAACATTGGGGGATGTGGCTTTGCGCCTGTGCAGGGGTGTGGCTGAGGCCCGGACCTCAGCCCCGTGCTCTTCACACAGGCTCATGATCAAGAGGGCACAAGGACGGAAGCGCTTTGGGATGAAGAATTTTAAGAAGAGATGGTTTCGCTTGACCAACCATGAATTTACCTACCACAAAAGCAAAGGTAAGGAGCAAGGCCGCGTTCCTGGGCTCCCGCCGGAGCGTGCTGGGCCCTGGGACTGAGTCTGCTTTTCACGGGGAGAACTGAGGGGAGGAAGGATTTGGTGCTGCTGGCACAGCCTGGGGTCGCAGTGACCCAGAGCCCTCTGCTTGTGGCTCTGCCTTCAAAGATCCCTGAAGGGGTCTTTCAGACCTGCTGCTGTAAAGTGAGGGAAACCTGCTTCCCCAGACAACCAGTAAACGCAGAGCCGACCGCATCAGTAAGGTGCTTTTCCGTCCACGTCCCTTCCTCCTCTGGTTGCCTCGTCAGGGCTAGGGTGCTGCTCCCCCAGGTAGACGGGGCTTCCCACCACCTCCTGCCCCTCGCTGTCAGATCTGCTGGCTCAGATCTGGATTAGGAAATATCGAGCCGTTTCTCCCTACGAGAACGGGGACGTGTTCTGGGGACAGAGCCTGAGGCCACGGCAGCAGTGAGGATGCGAGGATTGGGCCCAGCCTGGTGCGTGGCAGGGCTGGGTGGGTCCCAGGCCCCCTCAGCCTCTGCACCTGCAGCCTGTCAGTGATTCAGCCATCACGCCCAAGGAGAGGAACGCGGGGCACCTCCTCGTGCTCAGGGCACCCCAGCAGAGGCCCCCTGAGCTGAGATCCCCCCGCCGGCAGAGACCCCCAGCAGAGAACCCCTGGCAGAGATCCCCTGGTAGAGACCCCCTCAGCAGAGACCCCCCTGAGCTGAGATCCCCCCCAGGCAGAGACCCCCCAGCAGAGACCCCCCGGCAGAGATCCCCTGGCAGAGACCCCCTGGCAGAGGCCCCCCCAGGGAGAGACCCCCTGGCAGAGGCCCCCCCAGGGAGAGACCCCCGGCAGAGATCCCCCCGGCAGAGACCCCCCAACAGAGACCCCCCAGCAGAGACCCCCCGGCAGAGATCCCCCAACAGAGACCCCCCGGCAGAGATCCCCTGGCAGAGACCCCCTGAGCTGAGATCCCCCCAGCAGAGACCCCCCGGCAGAGGCCCCCCCAGGGAGAGACCCCCTGGCAGAGATCCCCCGGTAGAGACCCCTCAGCCCCACCATACCCCAGCCGGGACAGCCCGGCCGCACCTGCCAACAGCCCTCCCTGCCGCAGGGGACCAGCCTCTCTACAGCATTCCCATCGAGAACATCCTGGCCGTGGAGAAGCTGGAGGAGGAGTCTTTCAAAATGAAAAACGTGAGTGTGGTGCCCCCAAGCCTCTCTTTCGGGTTGAGGCCTGGCCAGGTTTTCTCTGTTCTCTTCCCGTGCCTGGCCCAGGGCTCACCCTTCCCCACCCTCTGCGCTCCAGGCTTCTCAGTCTCCGTGTCACCAGGTGCTGGAGAGTTTGTGTCGGAATCTCGCATCAGAGCAGCCACACTCTCCGTGTCCCGGGTCACCAGGGTGGGGTGGAACCTGCCGGAAGGTGGGGCCTGAGCTGCTCCAGGGGACGTCCCCCGCAGGGTCCCCAAGGTCAAGGTGCCCTCGTCAAAGCCATCCCAGAAGCAGGCTTGGGACCGTCTGGAATTTCTTTTGGAAGCTTTTTTATTTCGATATAATTTTGAATTTATAGAAGTTGCACGAGTAGAACAAGCACTTTTCACACACGCTTGACCCAGACCTGCGTGTGGCCTCGTTCCCCAGTCACATTAATTCCTTCTCCCTCCACGGGTCCTGCCCATGCTTTTCTGAACAGTATCAACGCTTCTGAATGTTTCCCACAGCGCAGACCCCGAAACCACAGCAGCCGCCCATCGTGCGTCACCGGTGCGGCCACGTTTGCGTTTGCCGCCGTCTGGTCCCGTTCCTCCGGCTGTGGTTTCTTCCCCTCTGGATCTAGTCCACACTGCATTCTGCTGCCCCTCGGTCTGGCCGACTGGACACTCCCGGCCTTTCTTTGTGTGTCGTGGCCTTGGCATTTTTGAGGCGTGCAGGCCTTCGGTTTTGTGGACGTCCCTCCCTGTGGGTTTGTGCCGACGTGGCAGGTTCTGATGATGCATTTTTGGCAGGAATCCCCTAGAGGTGTCCGTGGCGTCGTCATTGTGTGGCGGCCTCCCAGAGTCAGCCGCTGGCCACGTTCTCCCCAGTGACTCAGTGCCCCCACCGTCCATGCCATCCTGAGGCTGACCCTGTACCCTGACACGTGCTGGCTGGGACGAGCCTCCTGTGCCGCGACTGCAGCATCAGGGCCGTAGAACGGTTGCAGGGAAGGCACAGTCCCTGGGCCTCGTGCCAAAGTCAATGCACGTTCCTTACCGTGGGCGGAATTCTGCTAGCGTGTTATTCACGGGCAGTCCTGACAGATCCCGCAAAAGTCCTAAGTTTGTAGAGTAATTTGAAGAGGGTGTGGGAAGAGGAGGATTGGGAAGAGGGGGAGATGGGAAGACGAGGGTGTGGGCTCAGTGCCTGTGACCGAGGGGACGGCCAGGACCTGGCCCTGAGACCATCCCTCGGAGGAAGCAGTGTGGGAATGTCCTGGAAGCACCTCCAGCCTTCACGTAGATTCCCAGTAATTCCCTCGTTTCAGCCGCCTGTTCCCAGCTCTTCGTTCCCTCTGACTTCCTCAGAGCCCGATTCCCCTGGGGCCACTGCCAGGCCAGACTCTCACCAGCTGGGGAAACCTTTCTGAAGGCTGCTCCTGGAGGCAGGGCCAAGCCTGGGATGATGGCCGGGATGCCCTCCATGGGAGATCACAGCCATGCATGGGGGTGTCCAGTCCGAGACCTGCACACGTGTGCCAGGTGCGAGGCAGGTGGCTCCTGGCCTCTGTAAATAAGACCTCAGCTGTTCACCAGAAACCTGGAGCCCAGATCCTCCCCAGACCAGTGCAGAAGGCCTGTCCACTAGAGAAGGCCACTGTCCCCCTGGCTCCTGACTCAAGGGCAAGTGCCACATAAGAGGCCTCCCGCCTCCAGTCAGCCTCCTGCTCAGAAAACCTGAATTCCGTGTGCAGCAGAGCCGGCTCCTTCTGCGAGCTTCTGACCTCCGATCCTAGGATCCCTGTCCCCCCTGCCCCAGGGCCCCTGTCCCTCTAATCCTAGGGCCTCTGTCACTCCTGCCCCAGGACCCCTGTTCCTCCAATCACAGGACCCCTGTCACCCCTACCCCAGGGCCCCCGTCCCCCCTACCCCAGGGCCCCCGTCCCTCTAATCCTAGGGCCTCTGTCACTCCTGCCCCGGGACCCCTGTTCCTCCAATCACAGGACCCCTGTCCCCCCTGCCCCAGGACCTTTGTGCCTCCCATTTCTTCTGCCTTTAACACCCTTTACCCCCACCCCCTGCTTGACTAACTTTGAGTCAGCCCCAACCACAGCACCAGCACTACTCACTTCCAGCCCATGCTGACACCTGCCCTTGTTTAGTCTTTCTTGGTGGCTGCAGGTTCAGCAGAAACTCTAGGCCAGGTGTTGTCTCTGGGACCTAGGAGAGTGCTGGTGCTTGGTCATGTGTGTTGAATGAGTAGTAAATGGCAAAGGTTGTTGCTGCCCCGAGACGCTTCAAGAGAAAGGAGCCCCATAACCCCAGCTGGGAGGAGGACGACGCACCCTGGGCTGGTCGGGTGGGAGAGGAGCTGAGCAGGTCGGGCCACCTGGGCTGACGCCGCAGGAACTCTGCGTGGATGGGACGCCTGGGGCCACCTGGGCTGACACCGCAGGAGCTCCGCATAGGTGGGCGCCTGCCTCGTGGGGAGGCCACAGGCCCCTCTTCTGCCTTTTGAGTGGAGACCTCCAAGGCTCCAGCACATAAAGCACCTTGGTCGAGCTGTTCCTGGCCACCCAGCCACGTCTCCAGTCACACCAATTCTCACCTCCATCCCCCACGGCCCCAGCTGTCAGGTTTAAGGGTGGCAGAGAGCTCTGCGCAGCCCCCAGGCTTGGCCTCTTCTGGGGCTTAGAGCTCCGGGACGCCTGGGCCTGTGCACCCTCGGCGTCCCCTCTTACGGCTCCAGCGAGGACGGCCAGGTGCCTGGCGGACGCTGCCACGCGCTCCTCCACGAGACCTCGTGTGCACCGTCCTGAGCCCGCCTGCGTCCTCAGATGTTCCAGGTCATCCAGCCGGAGCGCGCGCTGTACATCCAGGCCAACAACTGCGTGGAGGCCAAGGACTGGATCGATATTCTCACCAAAGTGAGCCAGTGCAACCAGAAGCGCCTCACTGTCTACCACCCGTCCGCCTACCTGAGCGGCCACTGGCTGTGCTGTAGGGCGCCCTCGGACTCGGCTCCAGGCTGCTCGCCCTGCACCGGGTAGGTCTGTGCCTCGGCGCCCGGCGTGTGCACTGTGCAGGAAGTGTGGCCAAGGGGCCAAGTAGGGAGGGACCAGTGGACAGTGCATGTCTGCCTGTAAGCCGCAAATAAACGAGGCTGCACTCATCTCGTCCCAGGAGCCTCCCACCCGAGGGGGCCTCCCACCCAAGGGGGCATGTGGGGCCCAGTCTCTCGAAGGCTCTGTGCAGACTCGAGGGTGCTGCAGGCCTTCGAGGGTCCTCCTGAGGCCCTGCCCTGGGGGATTGGGAGGTCAGGGTGAAGGGGGGCTCCCCAGTCCGCGGCCATCTTGCTTCTCTGAGAGGAGCATGGGAGCAAGCCCCTCCCTGAAAGCTTCATCCGGCCCAGGACACCCACCTTGATTCCGTGTGACGCAGCAGCCCATTGTCTTCCCGGTCGCTCGTCAGCTGGGCCTCCGGCAGTTCCACAGAGACTAGGGTCACGTCTGCCGGTCCTCGAAGGAGGCCGGGGTGCCTGGCGTCCCCGGTTATGCTCCGTGAGATGCACCTCACTGTTGTCCTGGCCACATGATGGCCTCACGTAAGGGCCCTGCGGAGGATGAGCTGTGCTCCACACTGGGCCACGGTTCAATCCGCCCACAGCCTCCGAGGTGGGACCTTAGATCCTGCTTCGTGGACACAGAGGCTAAAGCTCAGGAGGAAGGTCTGGCTGCCGCCCAGGCATGCGTGGCCACCGTCCCAGGACCCCCAGGAGAGGCCAGCGCTCCCCTGTATCCTCGCAATCCCGGGAGAGCGGGAAGCATTGCAGCCTGGGGAGGAGAGGAAACCTGGCCCACCCCCAGCTGCAGCCAACCCTGCCAGGGACAGAGCCCCAGGAGGCTTCCTTCCAGGCCATTTCTCCCCACGAGAAAACATCTGCCAAATTTGCTCGCTGCCTTGGCAGATCTGTGGGTCCCAAGAGTCTCCAGCCGCTGAGACCGGACAGCTCGGGAGCCTCCCGTGTCCCGCACACCCGCAGCCGGCCTCAGCTCTCCCAGCTCAGGGATGCTTTTTTAGTTGTATGTTTTTGAGACAGGATCTCATTCTGTCGCCCAGGCTGGAGTGCAGTGGTGCAATCTCAGGCCTCCACCTCCCAGGCTCAAGCCATCCTCCCACCTCAGCCTCCCAGGTACCTGGGACTACAGCTGTGCTCCACCACTCCAGGCTAATTGTTTTAAGGTTTTTTGTTGAAACGAGGTTTCACCACATTGCCCAGACTGGTCTCAAACTTCTGGGCTCAAGCAATCCTCCCACATCACCTTCCCGAGTAGCTGGGACTACAGGCGGGTGCCACCACGCCCAGCTCACTAAATTTTGTTTTTTGTAGAGATGGGGTCTCATTATGTTGTCCAAATCTCACTGTAAGCGTCTCCCAGTGTTATCCAGGGTGGTCTTGTCTCAAACTCCTGGACTCAAGTGATCCTTCTGTCTCGGCCTCCCAGAGTGCTGGGATTACTGACATGAACCCCCTGACTGGCCAGGGATGTTTTAATGTCGGTCGCTTCATCTTCTTCTTTCCTTTTTTTTTTTTTGATGATAAATGCATTTCATTATTTATTTCGATGTTGAAGCTCTCACCACTAAGTTTTTACAAACTGTTGAAGACTGACAAATTATTTCTCACACAGAAGTATAACCACCCATCCCCAGATAGCATACATATATGGTTGAACTAACATGAATAAATGACACCATTTTATCAATTACATAATGAAACAAATGACCAAGTATCCAAATACTGAGCTACTCAGCCCAAAAGGCATATACAACATTGGACGTCTGTTCAGTGCATTGGCAGAAACCCACTTCTTTTTTTGCAAGAGAGGTTGGGAAGAAAAGGGAAAAACTACCACACTTCAAACAAAAATAAGTTGGTAAAACAATTTCTAATCAGTGTGGCAAACATCGCAGAAGCGTCAGAAATTTTATGATTTAAGAATTGTTTTAGCTATAAGAAGCATTTCTGCCTTTTAAAAAGTACTTACTAAATTAAAAGAGCATATTTCACACGTTCTGCACAAGGCAGAATTTGCTAAAAATAATTAACAGCCCCGTGCATTCCTCTCAGGCCCTCCCTGTTGGTTGCACCTGAGTGCAAATGTTAAATTAACCGTGAGCCCCCTGTGTCTGAAGCCACAAAGACGTGCTTCTGTACAATGTAGAGTTTCTTCTCTTTTTTTTTTTTTTTTTTTTTAGACGGAGTCTCGCTCTGTTGCCCAGGCTGGAGTGCAGTGGTGTGATCTCAGCTCACTACAACCTCCACCTCCCGGGTTCAAGCAATTCTCCTTTCTCAGCCTCCTGAGTAGCTGGGATTATAGGTGTGTGCCACCGCACCCGGCTTTGGAAGTTTTTCGTAATAAGACAAGTAAGATTTATTAAAAGACATGAGGCCGGGCTCAGTGGCTCACACCTGTAATCCCAGCACTTTGGTAGGTTGAGGCGGGTGGATCACCCGAGGTCAGGAGTTCAAGACCAGCCTGGCCAACATGGTGAAACCCCATCTCCACTAAAAATACAAAAATTAGCCGGCATGGTGGCGGGCGCCTATAATCCCAGCTACTCGGGAGGCTGAGGCAGGAGAATCACTTAAACCTGGAAAGCAGAGGTTTCAGTGAGCTGAGATCACGCCACTGTACTCCAGCCTGACGTGTGCTGGTGTGAACGTAGGAGAAGCGGACATAGAGTGAGCAGGGAAATAACCACACAGCCTCCTTCCGTGTTTGAAATGACTGAAGGAATAAACCACCTGAGGTCTGGAATGTTCACAGTTCCTGGGAATTTAGTTCTGTATGATACTAAAAATGTGCAAGTTTTACGCTGGGGACTTGAGCACCTAATCTTCCTAAATTTCTTATGTATTGAGAAGATTCTGGAGTAGGAATAGATTTAAACAAGACATAACTCAGTACTGCATGATTGCAGGAAAGATCAGTTAGTACAAACGATAAGCACGTTTGAAATACTGAACAGCGAGGATCTTTTGCCGAGTGTCCAAATAGGCTGATGGTAACTGAAGCAGAGGTTGCCGGTTCGTTCCGGCTTGCGGCCGGCCTAGTGACACAGCTGTCCGTGCTGCTGTGGATGCCAGTCGCACAGGTTGCCGGTTCGTTCCGGCTTGCGGCCGGCCTGGTGACACAGCTGTCCGTGCTGCTGTGGATGCCACCAGACTTGCTCAGCAAGCCAGCATGCTAGCTGTGTACAGACGGACGCCAAATAGGTCCTGTCTCGAGTTTCACTTCCAACGTATCGTCTTCTTTCTTTAGTGACATTTTAAAAATTAATGTCGTTATTAAAAGCATCGTTTAAATAAATGTTTTTATTTTTCTGTTCCTGATGTGTCTGCACAGCGGCCTCCCAGCCAACATCCAGCTGGACATTGACGGGGACCGTGAGACAGAGCGTATCTACTCCCTCTTCAACTCGTACATGAGCAAGCTGGAGAAGATGCAGGGTGAGTCTGCCCGGCACGCCAATCCGTGCAGCGAGGGGACGCCTGGCGAGGCCCCGGCCACAGGAGCATGCTGCGGGGTGAAAACCTGTGGTCTGAGCCTCTCGTGTAGTGTGGGCTACATGTAGTTGTGTTTGTAGCGCGGACGGATGGATGCGAAAAGCTTTTTGCAGGGTAGGCAGCTATTTGGGGGACAGTTACCTTAATAACAGGTTCTATAGATAATTTTTAGATGGAATTTAACTTGTAACCTCTGTACTGCCAAATTTCTTTAGAGGACCCTATTTTTTCATTCCTTTGTGTTTTCCAGAGGGACAAGTGCATGTGTGTGGACACGTATGTGAGTGTGCATGCATGTGTGTGGACACATACGAGATGTGTGCATGTGTCTGGCATGTGTGAGCTTGTGACTGTGTCGACATGTGTGAGTGTGCATGAATGTGTGGACACATGTATGAGTGTGTGTGAATGGACACGTGAGTGTGCATGAATATGTGGATGTGTGTGAGCGTGCATGAATGTGTGGACACGTGTGTGAGTGCATGAATGTGCAGACACGTGTGAGTGTGCATGAGTGTGTGGACGTGTGTGTGCATGAATGTGTAGATGTGTGTGTGTGAATGTGTGGACATGTGTGAGCATGTGTGAATGTGGACACATGTGAGTGCATTAATATATGGACATGTGTGAGTGTGCATGAATGTTTGGACATGTGTGAGTGCATGAATGTGTGGACATGTGTGAGCGTGTGTGAATGTGAACACGTGAGTGTGCATGGATATGTGGACATGTGTGAGTGTGCATGAACATGTAGACATGTGTGAGCGTGCATGAATGTGTGGACACAATGTATGAGCATGCATGAATGTGGACACGTGGGTGTGCATGAGTATGTGGACATGTGTTGGTGTGCATGAATGTGTGGACACGATGTATAAGCATGTGTGAATGTGGACATGTGTGAGTGTGCATGAATATGTGGATGTGTGAGTGTGCACGAATGTGCAGACACACATGTGAGTGCATGAATGTGTGGATGTGAGTGTGCGTGAATGTGTGAGCACATGTTTGAGCTTGTGCGACTGTGTGGACACGACATGTATGAGCGTGTGTGAATGTGTGGACACATGAGCGTGCATGCATTTGTGCATGTGTGGAAATGTGTGGGCATGTGTGTGAGTGCATGCATGTCTTTGGGCACGTGTTTGAGCATGCATGTATATGTGTGCACACATGCCATCTAATTCTGTAAAGCAATTCAGTGTCACAGACAATGATACTGTATATAGATTTGAAACAGTGCCGGGCACACTGTGTGTTTCAAATTTATTTGCAGTATCATTATCTGTGACACTGAATTGCTTTACAGAATTGAAATAGCAATCCAGGTAAGCCCAATTAGACAACATAGGGACAGTGGTTTGAGGTCTGTAATTCAGGAGAGGCAGAGACAAGAAGAGCCCACGGCGGGGGGCGGGGGGTGCGAAGTAGCTGCGTTTGTTTCTATGCTAGGGTCTGGTAGAACTCAGATCTGCTCTTGGAGATCATATGACAGGGCCCTTGAGTCCCACTCAGAATGGAAATGGAGCAGAATGTGCCTGGAGTTATGCCTGTTAGATTTTCTTCTTTTCTTTCATTCCCCTGATTTAACCCAGAAGTGTCAAGTGTACCTTGGCCTGGAAACACGAGTCCTGCCTGAGTGTCCGTGCACCTGCCCATCTGTGAGCTTGGCTACGCCTGTTTTCCAGCCCCACATGCCCTGGCTGTACGTGGTTCCAGGCATACACAGACACATAGGCATGTACACACATATGCATAGCCATGTACACACACGTTCCCAGCCATACATGCATGAAATGAACACACAGGTACATGTGTGTGCAGACAAGCAAGGCAACAATACCTGCACATATGTGCAATTGAACACAACACGCTCACATGTGCAGGCATGCACACACATTCTCAGACAACCACACACATACGCACTCGTGGGCCACCACCCACCACAGCATCTTCTCCCCAGCAAGTGTGCCAGGTGCTGTCCCTGGGTCTGAGGTCCCTCCAGGTGCTGTCCCTGGGTCTGAGGTCCCTCCAGGTGCTGTCCCCGGCTCTGAGGTCCCTGGATACTGTGCAGATGGCACAAGGCCTCAGGGTGGCCAAGACAGTGGGTCGGGCATCAGCTCGCCTCTTCCCAGCCCTCTCATAGCAGGAACCAACACAGCGGAGGCCAGAGTCGAGGAGCCTTGGAGAGGGTGAGGTCATCACACACAAGACCCAGGTTCTGAAAGATGCTGACCAGGCCCTCCATGATCAGCTTGCTGCATGCACCACTCTCCAACCTTGCTCAGCCCCTCCCAGGCCATGCACCCCGCACCACAGCTCCAGCTCTTCCTTCCTCTGCCGGGAGCAGCCTTGCGCATCAGTCTGGCAGACCCTGTTTACCTTGGAAGTGTCTTCCCCCAGGCGCTTCCCAGCCTCCCCATCCCCGTAGCCTGGTGTATTAGTTCTCATGTTGCTATGAAGAGCTACGTGAGCGTTGGTAATTTATAAGGAAAAGAAGATTGATTGACTCACAGTTCTGCAGGCTGTACGGGAAGCATGGTTGGAGAGGCCTCAAGAAACTTTCGATCATGGTGGGAGGGCAAAGAGGAAGGAAGGAGGCACCTCATACATGGTGGGGGCAGGTGCCACACACGTCCAGACAACCAGACCACATGAGAACTTATTGTTATGAGAACAGCAATGGGGAAGTCCACCCCCGTGATCCCCTCACCTCCCCCCAGGCCCCTCCTCCAACACTCGGGCTTCCAGTCTGACCTGAGATTTGGGTGGGGACACAAATCCAAACCATGTCACCTGGGATCACCTGCGTCACCAAGGTCACAACCATCTCCCATCTCCTCAGCTTCCACATGCAGTGACCTTCCTGGGCCTGGCACAGAGGAAGTGCCTAGCACCTGGATGGGTGTGCTGGACAGATGGCCGGGCAGGCAGCTGAGTGGGTGGATAGGTGGGTGGATGGACCAATGGGTGAGTGATGGGTGGATGGACCAATGGGTGACTGATGGGTGGATGGAGTGATGGACAGATAATGGGTGGATTAACAGATGGTTGAGTGATGGGTGGATGGACAAATGGGTGAGTGATGGATGGATGGACAAAGGGGTGAGTGATGAGTGGATGGACAGATGGGTGAGTAATGGGTAGATGGACGGATGGGTGAGTGATGGATGGATGGACCAAGGGGTGAGTGATGGGTGGATGGACAGATGGGTGAGTAATGGGTAGATGGACAGATATGTGAGTGATGGATGGATGG